>NC_091172.1:23665537-23755537 GCF_040958095.1 Procambarus clarkii
CAAAGAGCCAAAGCTCAACCCCCGCAAGCACAAATAGGTGAGTACTCACTCACACTGGGAAGACGGGACACCACGAGCGTAGCTCTCATCCTGTAACTACACTTAGGTAATTACACTTAGGTAATTACACACACACACACACACCAGTCAAAGCTTCACAACACCTAAACAATCACTAAGTAATAGGCGCTGACAATATTTTAAGCTTGAGTTTCTTGCATTATACTTTATTTGAGTGTTTTAAGTCAGTAAGTTTAAGAATTCACAAAAAAACGACAAAATATTATATTGTGTTTATATCGGAGGAAATTCTGTTTGCATCAAAAAGCTTGGACCGACCCCCCATCCCCACCCTGCCACCCACTCTAGACACCCACCCTAGACACCCACGCTGCCACGCACCCAGTCACCCACCCTAGACACCCACCCTGCCACCCACCCTAGACACCCACCTTGTCACCCACCAACACCCACCCTGCCACCCACCAACACCCACCCTACCACCCACCAACACCCACCCTGCCACCCACCAACACCCACCCTGCCACCCACCAACACCCACCCTACCACCCACCAACACCCACCCTGCCACCCACCAACACCCACCCTGCCACCCATCAACACCCACCCTGCCACCCACCAACACCCACCCTGCCACCCACCCTAGACACCCACCCTGCCACCCACTCTAGACACCCACCCTGCCACCCACCCTAGACACCCCAGCACCGAGGACGACCCCTCCCCCAGCACCCAGAGACTGAAGGCACTCCCTCCCAAACTTGATAATTACAATACTCACGCTGAGAACTGATGATTAGTGCTGCTTGTCGGCGAAGCGTTTGGTTGTATTTTTGGAAATCACTCAATAACTATCCCGTTAAAAAGACTTATCTTTTGGCTTGACGGTCAAATTAGTGGGACACAAAGAGCGACCACTTCACGCAGGAATCACCAAGTCCCTATAAAGAACATGACGTCATGGCTCCTGGTGGATACACCAATCTATGCTGGAAGGCAGCAGGACTTCACACACAGGACACAGTCAGGACTTTCTTCCTGACTGTGTCGCATGTAATGGGTATATCCCTTAATTCATGCTCTTCACCTCCTTCAAACATTTGTGTGGGTGATGGCATTTAATCTTTCTAGTTTAAACACTGATGTAAAACATTCCTTCAGTGTTTGCTGCCCTTTTATTATCCAATATAACTTGGTTAGTCTCATCTTTTAGGGGTCCTATAGAGTCCTTTGTTTTGCTGTTACTTCGTATACAGTATATGCATAGAATTAATTTTGATCTACATTTATGTTTTGGCCAAATTCTCTTTCGTAGTTTCTTTTGGCTAATCTAATTTCCAGGGTAGCTGCATTTAATGTCCTTTTATATCTCTCATAATCCATGATGTTTATCGTGGATTTATACCGTCTCCAGAGGTTCTGTTCAGTTATTAACGCTATTCTTACTCCTTGTGTCATCCATCTTGTTCCCTTTCTTTCATTTCTCATTTTTGGCACGTATCTTTGAACTAGTTTAGTAATGACCTTCTTGAAATTTTCCCCATGATGTTTCCATGCCATGATCACCAATCACCTCCCCCCAGGAGGTGTTTCACAATTCCTCTCTCATTCCCTGATAGTTTTCTCGATGGTCATCTAGAAGGTCATCATCCTGGACCTTTACCAGAGTTTCTGTAATTGTATTCCATCTTAAAATATTGTGATCGCATGATGGGTGTAAGCTTTTCCCCTACTTGAATTTGATCAATCTTGTGATCTTCTGATGTTAGCACAAGGTCCAGAATGATGTTACCTCGAGTGGGCTCTGCCATATGCTGTGTGAGAAAGGAGTCCCGCACCAGGTCTAGAAATTGATCTGTTTCTGCTTGCGATGTTAGATTTACCCAATCAATTGTCTCGTGGTTAAAATCGCCCATTATAATGAATGGAAGATATACTCCTTCCAACCACGAGTGGAGATCAATCTTCTAGTCACGGGTGCTGATTAGTATATTCCACCATCTACCTGTGGGGATTAATATTTCACCATTCACGGGTGGTGATCATTATTCAGCCAGCCATGCGTGGTGATCAATATTCCGTCCAGCCACGAGTGGTGATCAATGTTTGACCAGCTACGGGTATTGATCAATATTTCACCAGCTGCCCTTGGGGGATTAATATTTCACCAGCCACGGGTGGTGATCAATATTCCAGGAGCCACGCGTTGGGGGATCAATAAGTCACTAATGGTTGAGGACACAACTCTGGCCTCTGAGGACCTGAAGGTCAGTGTGCCTGTGACATTTAGTAACGACTGAAGAGTGGACGTTAAAGGCCGCTATTGAGGACGACCTGAGGACCACTGTCTCTCTAGTGGCCTCGTCGGGGACAGCAAGCCGACGGCTAGTCAGTATAAATCTCCCCCCCCCTTTCCTCATTGTTTCAGAGTAATTTTTTTCAATTTGGATTTTTATGTAAATAAGCCTCACGACATTTAAAAAGACGGAAATGGAAGATAAACAGATGACTGTGGTAATAAAGGGATGTGTTCTATAACAGATTAAACTCTGTCAAGCGTCTACTCTGTCAAGCGTCTCGATTTAGCTGTCAAGGAGAGCTGTATTAAGCACAATTGATATCTTAGTTGTGTATGGTCGAAGAGTTGGGGGGGGGGGTAAATAATTGACTTTATTTTATCATAAAAATGCTGCCCTTTCAAGGGAAAAACTATAAATTAACCGTATGGTACTAAACCGGTACTGTGTACGTTTAGGGGGTGATCCTGGATGTCATAGGTTCGAATCCTGGCCGAGTTAAATATGAGTTCTAAGTGATCTATGGCTCGTGCGTTCATGCAGCCTTTCTCTCTCTCTCACACACACACATATATATATACATATATCTATATAAATACAAATGGAAATGTTCGTTTGTTCATAATCGCTAATCTCCGAAAGTTCTTCACCGATTGCTTTGAAATTTTCACACAACGTTCTATTCGCATCCGAGCAGGTTTTTATATACATACTATATAGATGTCACGTCTGTGACGGTAAAAAACATGTTTCTTTTTTTTAACTGTGTTTTTCACTAACCTGTGACAGGAAAAAAACATGCTTTTGTTTCAAAAACAGCGACATCTGTTGGACGTAAGAGCAACACACGCTGTAATCTCTGAAAGTTCTTCACCGGTTGCTTTGAAATTTTGACACAACGTTCCAATCGAATACGCGCGTATTTTTATGTACTACTATATAGATGCCACACCTGTGACAGGTAAAAACATGCGTCTTTTGAAAAACAGCGCCATCTGTTGCACATAAGACCAACACACGCTATACTAATTATGTTACGATTCCATTTCAATGTTTTCGGTGTCATTGATAAATTCAATTTTCATAGATTTCGATTTATTTTCATTTTGATTTAATTATTTTGCGTGACATTGCGTTGAAATTGAGCTGTTTACCATACCGTTCATTTCGTGAGTATAGTTTATTCTTTTATTTTGTTCAAGGTTTTCATTTCGTTTTTTGAACTGCTTTTCTTATATTTCAGTGATGGAAAAATCTTGGGCCCGATTCACGTAGCAGTAACGCAAGAACTTACGAACGAGTACATCTTTCCTCAATCTTTGATTGCTTTGGTTACATTTATTAAACAGTTTACAAGCTTGAAAACTTGCCAATCAACTGTTGTTATTGTTATAAACAGCCTCCTGGTGCTTCGGAGCTCATTAACTGTTTAATAATTATAAACAAAGCCGCCAAAGATTGATAAAAAATGTTCAGGTTCGTAAGTGTTTGCGTAACTGCTTCGTGAATCTAGCCCCTGGTTGGTTGATGTTTCTAATTTTCTGATGGGAACATCATATCACTTGATCATCAGACGAGGGAGTGTTGGATGGTGGGGAGGACTGGGAGACAGGGGAAGGTTGCTGTGCTTTACAGCCACAGCAACGCGTGGCCGGGTACAGCTAGTATATATATATATATATATATATATATATATATATATATATATATATATATATATATATATATATATATATATATATATATATATATATATATATATATATATACATATATACCACCAATCCATTCCCTCCCTCCCTCCCTCACCCCCCCCCCCTGACAACAATCCTAGCGTGGCCCTGAGCAATATCCTGTCAATATTTGCCTCCTGCTGACCCCGTGAGTGAGGTGAAGGATCCCATCTCGCAATATTGTGTGCATCCTTCGCTCCCTCAAACACTTCTCAACTCAGGGGGATCCACCTCCCTCTGGGCCTTCATCCCCCCTAGTTAAGGTTTCAGTGTGGAGCCCCTGGCGTCGGGGGATGGGAGCCCCTGCACCCTGCCCCCTGGGAGCAGGGGGTAAGGAGAGGATTAACCTCCCTCGTGCACCGCACACACACACATCAAAAGGATAACATCAGCGGCGTATGCAAGACTGGCGAACATAAAAACTGCTTTCAGAAACTTGTGTAAAAGAATCATTCAGAAACTTGTATACCACATATGTCAGACCAATCCTGGAATATGCGGCTCCAGCTTGGAGTCCACATCTAGTCAAACATAAAACGAAGTTAGAAAAGGTTCAGAGGTTTATCACGAGGCTGATCCCCGAGCTGAGAGGAATAAGCTATGAGGAAAGATTACTGGAATTGAACCTCATGACACTGGAAGACAGGAGAGCTCGGGGAGACATGATCACTGCCTACAAAATTCTCAAAGGAATTGACAAGGTAGATAAAGATAAACTGATAAACACGGGTGGAACACGAACAAGGGGACACAATTGCTGCACAACCACATCAGGAGAAAAACAACAGTAAAGGAACAAGGAAATGAAATTGAGGATAGGGGCAGACAGCTTCTCTACAAACGACAAGGAAATGTGCGAGGAACTGAATGAGAAATTCCAGGAGGTCTTCACATTAGAGCAAGGAAAAGTTCCAGAGATAAGAGAGGGAATAGTTAACCAGGAACCACTGGAAGAGTTTGAGTTTACCAGTGAGGATGTAAGGAAGCTCATGCTAAAGTTGGATATGACAAAGGCTATAGGCCCGGATGGAATCTCCCCTTGGATACTAAAGTTTGGAGCAGAAGCAATGTGCCTGCCACTCTCTATGGTATATAACAAATCACTGGTAACAGGGGAACTGCCAAAAATTTGGAAGACGGCTAATGTAGTCTCGATATACAGGGGGGGATAGACAGTAGGCACTGAACTACAGGCCGGCGTACCTAACCTGCATACCATGCAAGCTCATGGAGAAGATTGTGCGAAAAAAGCTAATGGAACATTTGGAGCGAAGGAACTTTGTAACACAGCATCAACATGGGTTCAGGGATGGCAAGTCCTGCTTCACAGGATTAATTGAATTCTACGACCAGGCAACAAAAATCAGGCAAGAAAGAGAGGGGTGAGCAGACTACATATTTTTGGATTGCCAGAAAGCCTTTGACACAGTACCACACAAGAGGCTAGTGCAAAAGCTGGAGTGAAAGGGAAGGTACTCCATTGGATAAGGGAGTACCTAAGCAACAGAAGACAGTGAGACCCGGTGAGGGGTGAGTTCTCAGACTGGCGAGACTGGCGAGACGTTACCAGTGGAGTCCTGCAGGGGTCAGTCCTTGGACCTATATTGTTTCTGATATATGTAAATGATCTCCCAGAGGGTATAGACTCGTTCCACTCATTGTTTTCTGATGATGCAAAGATTATGAGGAGGATTAAAACAGAGGATGATAGTAGGAGGCTACAAGATGACCTAGACAGACTGAATGAATGGTCCAATAAATGGCAACTAAAGTTCAACCCGAGTAAATGTAAGGTAATGAAACTAGGCGGTGGAAACAGGAGGCCAGACACAGGATACAGAATAGGAGATGAAGTACTTAATGAAACGGACAGAGAGAAAGATCTAGGAGTTGATATCATACCAAACCTGTCAACTGATTAGTAGCCTGGTCACAGGCTACTGTGACCAGGCTACTAATCAAGATAACCAGGCTACTACTCAAGATAACCTCAAGGCTACTGTGACCAGGCTACTGTGACCAGGCTATTGTGGCCAGCCTACTGTGGCCAGCCTACTGTGGCCAGGCTACTGTGGCCAGGCTAATGTACTCACCTATCAGAGTCTACAGAGGGAAAGGACGAGGTATAGCACTTTATGCCCCACCAACTACCTATGTTGTACTTATAGTATTACAACTTAGCTATTCTGACGTTAAAATTCCTTGTCGAATCTGGCCTTAAAAGTTGTGGACGGAGGCGGTTTCCACAGCTTCTTTTATAGCATTCCACTTGTTGAGAGAGGACCAAGAACATTCCACTTGTCCAGGGTGCGAGTACTTCCTTACGCTCCTCTGTCTCATTTGACCTTCCACCTGTGTTCTCTTGTCCTGCTTCATCTGAATCTGAAGAAGCTGTCTTCGGCCATCTTATCTAGTCCTTCTCATTATCTTGTGTGGTAAGATAATACTGGGGGTCTCTGGGGCTAGTGAGAGTCTCTGCTGGGATGTTAGGAGGGATGGTAGGTCACACGCCTATCCTAGACTTTCTTCCCCACCCCCCTTCCTGAGATGTTCCTGAAGAGGGAGGGGGAGAGTGTAGAGGTAAACTGAGCAAGGAATACACTACTGTATCACTACAGTCTCGTGTATCACAGCAACCTTTATTGTCTGTTATTGAACTTTGCTCTCTACATACCCCCCGCCCCTCCCTCCCCATCTCTCCCCCTCTATCTGTCTCTCTCTCTCTCTCTCTCTCTCTCTCTCTCTCTCTCTCTCTCTCTCTCTCTCTCTCTCTCTCTCTCTCTCTCTCTCTCTCTCTCTCTCTCTCTTTCTTTCTCTCTCTCTCTCTCTCTCTCTCTCTCTCTCTCTCTCTCTCTCTCTCTCTCTCTCTCTCTCTCTCTCTCTCACATACATATGCACACACACACACACACACACACATATCAGACCTGTCCCCTGAAGCTCATATCAACAGGATAACATCAGCGGCATATGCCAGGTTGGCCAACATAAGAACGGCATTTAGAAACTGATGTAAGGAATCATTCAGAACTTTGTATACCACATATGTCAGGCCAATCCTGGAGTATGCAGCCCCAGCATGGAGTCCATATCTAGTCAAACATAAGACTAAACTGGAAAAGGTTCAAAGGTTTGCCACCAGACTAGTACCCGAGCTGAGAGGTATGAGCTACGAGGAGAGACTAGGGGAATTAAACCTCACGTCGCTGGAAGACAGAAGAGTTAGGGGGGACATGATCACCACGTACAAGATTCTCAAGGGAATCCATAGGGTAGATAAAGACAGTCTATTTAACACAAGGGGCATACGCACTAGGGGACACAGGTGGAAACTGAGTGCCCAAATGAGCCACAGAGATATTAGAAAGAACTTTTTTAGTGTCAGAGTGGTTGACAAATTAAATGCATTGGGAAGTGATGTGGTGGAGGCTGACTCCATACACAGTTTCAAGTGTAGATATGATAGAGCCCAATAAGCTCTGGAACCTGTACACCAGTTGATTGATGGTTGAGAGGCGGGACCAAAGAGCCAGAGCTCAACCCCCGCAAGCACATATAGATGAGTACAAATAGATGAGTACAAATAGGGGAGTACACACACACACACACACACACACACACACACACACACACACACACACACACACACACACACACACACACACACACACACACACACACACTGAGCAGTGTGGGGGATCTAAACTAACACCATCATTAGGACATGAATCAAGGAAGAAAGACTCGCTGATCTATCCATCTTTATTTTCTTTAAAGAAGCGCAAAGTAGGAGTAGACTTAGTGGAAACCTTTAACATATTAAGGAGCCTCCAGGTAACCTCGACCAGGTCTTTCTCTTTAAGTTGTAGAGGAAGTAGATTCAGGTAAAAACAGGTAGACTCACTACCAAGGAACACTATCAAGAAAGCAGCAGTAGAGTGAGCAGGATAAGAGACGAGAGCATGGAACAAGCAGAGCATGTAACTAAGATATAGGGAGAGAAGCCTGATAACATTTCTGCTCCAGTCGTCAAAGGTTAAGAGTGAGAGAGAAGACAATTAAGTCGACGCTGTTAGAGGCTTTAAAGACTCCTCAGGTCGCCACGTGTACGAGGCAGGAGTTGAAGAGGAAACGATTTGTGATAATCTACCATCTACCACCAGAGCCAGAGGTAGACACCTCGCAAATAAGGAGTGAGGAAAACCAAAACTCAACTCACAATTTAGGGCGGAGATGCAACAGTGGAAATGCAACATTACCGAAGCCTGGATGGGTTTCAGATTGAAAGAAATCGGTCAGTGAAAATTATTTTGACAGTTAAACATGTATTAGCAGAAAAGAGACAAATAAGGAATGAAAGAAAGTACCATATAGTAATTATCAGAACAGTTATATTTTAAGGAGAATAAGTACAGGTACAGGTAATTGGGTAAGATCCCTACCTGTCCAACAACAGGTAATTGGGTAAGATCTGTACCTGTCCAGCTACAGGTAATTGGGTCTCGAACCCCCCAAACTTTTACCATTTGGACAAACAGGTCGAGGAAACACAGCCACAGAAACTGGAAATAATTAACACGTGCGTGGGCAGAGTTGTTATGGATTTGTAGAGCCCCGCCGGAAGGGATAATTATATTACCAGCCATTAAATGACTCAATATTTGACGAGAGAATGGGACAATTTCCTTCCCCATGACGACCCTATTCCAATGTAATGTCCGACTAATTACCGGATTGAATATATCGTATAATGTATGTTAATTTCTAGATTAAAATAACGGGATGCGGAATACGGGAGACACGCTATGTTCCAGGCACTGGTTCGAGCTTATGTAATGCTGAGCCTCAGTGAATGTGTGATACAGACGAGGGATTAGAGTGGTATAGCCACACAATGTGTCCTCGCCGCAATGTGTCCTCCACACAGTGTGTCCTCCACACAGTGTGTCCTCCACACAGTGTGTCCCCCACACAGTGTGTCCTCTACACAGTGAGTCCTACACAGTGTGTTATAATCACTACATACAACTAATGTCTCTCCTGTTGTACTGGGCAACAAGGACTGACCCCTCACGTTGTGGGAGCAACAGGTACCTCCCATTGTAGAGGGGGGCACGGGTGTCCTTTATATATACTGAGGTTTGTGTGGAAGAGAAGAGAACAGAGACAGAGGGGCTCTCGGGTGGAAGAGGAGCACCAGGCGAGAGATGCTGCCTGATGGGAAAGGAGAGGACAGGGTCAGAGATGACGCCGGGAGGGAGGGAGGGAGGGAGATGGGTAGGGACGCCACCCACGACACAGGGAGGACTTTTAGGACAAGAGCGAGAAGTCATCTCCTGGAGAACAGCCCAGGAGCATTAGACGCATTAGTGTCCATTACCTCACTTCCGGACGCAGCACAGGGGATCTGCCAGCCCCGGGGAGGGGGGGGGGAGGGTGGCCCTGTGTGTGTACTCACCTACATGTATTCACCTAGTTATGCTTGCGGGGGATTGAGCTCTGCTCTTTCGGCCCGCCTCTCAACTGTCAATCAATTAACTGTTACTAACTAATTTTTTTTCCACACACCCCCCCCCCAGGAAGCAGCCCGTAACAGCTGTCTAACTCCCTAGGCCGGGGGAGCCGGTCGGCCGAGCGGACAGCACACTGGACTTGTGATCCTGTGGTCCTGGGTTCGATCCCAGGCGCCGGCGAGAAACAATGGGCAGAGTTTCTTTTACCCTATGCCCCTGTTACCTAGCAGTAAAATAGGTACCTGGGTGTTAGTCAGCTGTCACGGGCTGCTTCGTGGGGGTGGAGGCCTGGTCGAGGACCGGGCCGCGGGGACACTAAAAAGCCCCGAAATCATCTCAAGATAACCTCAAGATAGGCCTATTTACTGCTAGGTAACAGGGCCATCAAGGTGAAAGAAACTCTGCCCATCTGTTTCCGCCGACGCCGGGAATCGATCCCCGGACCGCTGAACTACGTATCCAGCGTGCTGTCCACTCAGCCACCAGCGACCGTACATGTACCTGCACGGTCGAACCCCGCTTTCCGGACGTTCTTTAATTAATGCAATGACTCATTTATAAAGCTTTTATCATATTTACATTTCAAATTTTGTATCGAGTTACCGTCAACGATTTCTACGTTAAATGTTCCAATCCTCGTAACTTTGCATTTGGTCGGGTTAAATACTAGTAGCCGTTTTTCAGTTTTTTTTTTTAGCGTGTCCAAATCCGCTTACACTGAACTACAATCTTTCTCAGGTCTGACTCTTTTCATTCGTTTTGCATGATGTACATCATCACTGATATGAAGGAAACCATTTTCTCCGTCAGGTGGTTGATATACTAAAATCAGTATGGGCCCCAGAACCGACCCATGTGGTACTCCACTCGTAGCCTCTCTCTCTCTGTCTCTCTACTCTATCATCTCTCCTCTAACTGTAAGTAACCCTTTGTTTCCTTCCTGAAAGGAACTCTTTGACCCACTATAGGGCTGTTCACGAATACAGCAAACTGTTCTCCAACTTGAGTAGGAGTCTCTTGTGCAAAACAGTATCGATGCTCTCTATACAGTAGAGGAATATGCAGTCTGCTCATGCAGACTGCATATCATATAAATAAGTGCATATTTTATGCTGTTACCTGCATAAAAATAAGTTTACCAAGCAGATTTTCCTTTGCTAAATTCGCGGTTTTGACATAATTTAACTGATATGAGTGCTCTACTGACCTGTTTAGGATAAGTCTCTCTAGTTATGTGGAGGGAAGACTTGTTAGTGGTACCGATTTGTAGTTTAACCGTTTTGCCTTCACCCTTTCTTACATTTTGACACCTCATTAGCCGTTTTCTAGCAGTCAGAAAGCTCTTCCGTTTCTAGACAGGAAATAAATATTATAGCAAGGGGACTGCACAATGCTTCATCTCCCTCATTTAGTATCCATGGCGATATTTTGTCTGGTTCAAAACTTGTGTTAGATCCAGTTACTGTAAACACTTCCTTGCTTCTTCTGGTGTCACTGTCATTTCAGTGAAGCTTTCCCGTTGAAGTAGTCGTTTGGGCTAGGTTATTAGTTCTAGTGGCAGATCAAGGTACAATTGGAATATTTTATAGCAGTTTTTGCTAAGTTCCTCGCATACCTCTTTATCATTCTTTGTGTGTCTTCCCTATCTCTTGTTAAATTTGTTTTCATAAGAAGCATTATTTGATGAAATAAAGCTATGGGACCAGATGATATTTCACCATAGATGTTAAAAGAAGCTACACAGGCCCTTAATATATATATAGTTCTGGTCTTTAATGAGTCAGTAGACAATGGAGTTGTACTATTTGTTGGAAGATGACGAATGTCGTGCCAATATATGAGAAAGTAGATAGGGAAGAGGCATTAACTTCTACTTGTCACAGGGGTTATGCAGGGGTTACTTGTCAGTATGACTGACTAGTAACCCCTGCATGGTACCCCAGACCATGAAGTCTGGGGTACCTCTGGGTGCCCCAGAGGATAATATAGAGAAGTAACGCACCTAAAGAGGATCACATAAACACGCACCAACATGGCTTCAGGGAAGAGAAACTTGCCTACCGAAACTACTGAAGTTATAGGACAATATAACAAACTACTGAAGTTATAGGACAATATAACAAACTACTGAAGTTATAGGACAATATAACAAACTACTGAAGTTATAGGACAATATAACAAACTACTGAAGTTATAGGACAATATAACAAAAATGAAGACAGAATATATTAGGCAGATTGTTTACACTCACGATGTGTACACAGGACTTGAAATGATTAGTGTAGAGCAGCCCATCTTGCTGTTGTGGTTGTACTTATAGTGACGCTGAGGACCATAGTATATATATACCCATCTACAACGGTATTAGAAAGTTGAAATCTAAACTATTGAGTAAGACAAACCGGAAAATTATTTTTTACTTGTTGCTTTGATAAACTTAACTAACCTAACCTAACCTTCCTAGGCCTAATACACTATATCTGAGGCCTAATATAGTACATATGTGTGCTATAATAGGCCTAGGAATATTTAAGTTTGTGTTTTAGCTTCATATAATTAAAAAGAATTCCTTACTAGTCAGTATACTACTGTCTAAAAGCTTTGAACGTATGAATTCTTGAATACTGACGACTGTCACAACAGGTACTGTCTAGACAGGAGCTGGACGGGTTGTGCAGCGTGTCAGAGGCAGTACCACAATGATTTTGTTTACCAGGCGAAGTTGTCACCTAAACTGTTTCTTAAGCACATTTAGGATGGAGATGACTGTAATCTCCCCCCCCCCTTGATACCGCTCTCTCTGGTACCTCTCCCCCCCTCCTCTCTCTCTCTCTCTCTCTCTCTCTCTCTCTCTCTCTCTCTCTCTCTCTCTCTCTCTCTCTCTCTCTCTCTCTCTCTCTCTCTCTCTCTCTCTGTGGTAGTACCTCTCGTGGTGCCTCCGTCCATAGCATTCCCCCCCCCCCCGTCCTGGTACCTACCTCCCTCTAGGGTGAGGGAGTGGGAGGAGGAGGGTGAGGGACGGGGGGAGGGGGACCAATACCGTGGTGACCATCTCTAAAAATTGGCAATACCTCTGCGCCTCCACTAAATGCGTCCCGGGAGGCCAATTGTTGCACGAGAGGTAAAATATTGCCGTGTGGGGGAAATATTGCACGGACGCTTTCTGTTGTCTTTGTTTTTGGGTGTTATGAGTAGCCATGTTTAGGGGCGGTGTAGGGGCGGTGTAGGGGTGGGGTAGGGGCGGTGTAGGGGTGGTGTAGGGGTGGGGTAAAGGCGGGGTAGGGGCGGTGTAGGGGCGGTGTAGAGCTGGTGTAAGGACGGTGTAGGGTTGGTGTAGGGGTGGGGTAGGGGCGGGGTAGGGGCGGTGTAGGGGTGGTGTAGGGGTGGGGTAGGGGCGGGGTAGGGGCGGTGTAGGGGTGGTGTAGAGGTGGTGTAAGGACGGGGTAGGGGTGGTGTAGAGGTGGTGTAAGGACGGTGTAGGGGTGGGGTAAGGGCGGGGTAGGGGCGGGGTAGGGGTGGTGTAGGGGTGGTGTAAGGGCGGTGTAAGGGTGGTGTAGGGAAGGGGTAGAGGGCGGAGGATAAGGTAAACACATATTCGCTGAGTATCCAAGATAACAGTAACATTAACTCATACAATTCTAACAGCAGACATCTAAAACAACTTGTATACAATCCCATCCCTGTGTTTGTTTTATTGTGTGTTTTCCCTACGCAATAATTTGTCTTCAAAACGTAAAATCAAAAGCGCATATATTTTTGTAATTCTAGTTAATGTTTGGCAAGAATATATAACAATTAACAATAATAACAAAAATAATATAGAATAGATACCTTATAATTATTTGTCGGTTTCCGAACCGAATTTAGGGAAATGATAAAGAACCGACAAAGTAGGTGTAGCAATGGTTCTGTTGCTAGGTGGCTGGTTCTGTTGTCAGGTGGCTGGTTCTGTTCTCAGGTGGCTGGTTCTGTTCTCAGGTGGCTGGTTCTGTTGTCAGGTGGCTGGTTCTGTTCTCAGGTGGCTGGTTCTGTTCTCAGGTGGCTGGTTCTGTTGCTAGGTGGCTGGTTCTGTTGCTAGGTGGCTGGTTCTGTTCTCAGGTGGCTGGTTCTGTTGCTAGGTGGCTGGTTCTGTTGCTAGGTGGCTGGTTCTGTTGCTAGGTGGCTGGTTCTGTTCTCAGGTGGCTGGTTCTGTTGCTAGGTGGCTGGTTCTGTTGCTAGGTGGCTGGTTCTGTTGCTAGGTGGCTGGTTCTGTTCTCAGGTGGCTGGTTCTGTTGCTAGGTGGCTGGTTCTGTTGCTAGGTGGCTGGTTCTGTTCTCAGGTGGCTGGTTCTGTTGCTAGGTGGCTGGTTCTGTTGCTAGGTGGCTGGTTCTGTTCTCAGGTGGCTGGTTCTGTTGTCAGGTGGCTGGTTCTGTTGTCAGGTGGCTGGTTCTGTTGTCAGGTGGCTGGTTCTGTTCTCAGGTGGCTGGTTCTGTTGTCAGGTGGCTAGTTCTGTTCTCAGGTGGCTGGTTCTGTTCTCAGGAGGCTGGTTCTGTTGCTAGGTGGCTGGTTCTGTTGTCAGGTGGCTGGTTCTGTTCTCAGGAGGCTGGTTCTGTTGCTAGGTGGCTGGTTCTGTTGTCAGGTGGCTGGTTCTGTTCTCAGGAGGCTGGTTCTGTTGCTAGGTGGCTGGTTCTGTTCTCAGGTGGCTGGTTCTGTTGTCAGGTGGCTGGTTCTGTTCTCAGGAGGCTGGTTCTGTTGCTAGGTGGCTGGTTCTGTTCTCAGGTGGCTGGTTCTGTTGTCAGGTGGCTGGTTCTGTTCTCAGGAGGCTGGTTCTGTTCTCAGGTGGCTGGTTCTGTTGTCAGGTGGCTGGTTCTGTTGTCAGGTGGCTGGTTCTGTTGTCAGGTGGCTGGTTCTGTTGTCAGGTGGCTGGTTCTGTTCTCAGGTGGCTGGTTCTGTTCTCAGGTGGCTGGTTCTGTTCTCAGGAGGCTGGTTCTGTTCTCAGGTGGCTGGTTCTGTTGTCAGGTGGCTGGTTCTGTTCTCAGGAGGCTGGTTCTGTTCTCAGGTGGCTGGTTCTGTTGTCAGGTGGCTGGTTCTGTTCTCAGGAGGCTGGTTCTGTTCTCAGGTGGCTGGTTCTGTTGTCAGGTGGCTGGTTCTGTTGTCAGGTGGCTGGTTCTGTTGTCAGGTGGCTGGTTCTGTTGTCAGGTGGCTGGTTCTGTTCTCAGGTGGCTGGTTCTGTTGTCAGGTGGCTGGTTCTGTTGTCAGGTGGCTGGTTCTGTTGTCAGGTGGCTGGTTCTGTTGTCAGGTGGCTGGTTCTGTTCTCAGGTGGCTGGTTCTGTTCTCAGGTGGCTGGTTCTGTTGTCAGGTGGCTGGTTCTGTTGTCAGGTGGCTGGTTCTGTTGTCAGGTGGCTGGTTCTGTTGTCAGGTGGCTGGTTCTGTTGTCAGGTGGCTGGTTCTGTTCTCAGGTGGCTGGTTCTGTTCTCAGGTGGCCGATACC
Organism: Procambarus clarkii; assembly: GCF_040958095.1. Taxonomy (NCBI): domain Eukaryota; kingdom Metazoa; phylum Arthropoda; class Malacostraca; order Decapoda; family Cambaridae; genus Procambarus; species Procambarus clarkii. The sequence goes on from NC_091172.1 coordinate 23,680,572, forward strand.
GTTAACAGGTGGCTAGTTTTGAGTAATTACCAATGTGTAGTCACAAGATGAGAGTAATGTTAGTGGAGCCCCGTCTTCCCTATAATTAGTTTGTGTCCAGTGACGGTTGTTAAGCGCTGACGGCTTATAGGCCTCCACCACACTCAAGCTGCTCCAACTGTGTCTACAGCTCTCTTAACTACAGCGACCATTCTGACGACTTCCCCACACTGGGAGTCTGAACCTCTTCTCAACACACTCATTACCTGCTGGTGATTTTATTGTGCATTGGCGGGGGGGGGGGGGGGATCACTACCCACACCTGTGTGTGGGCAGGTATGCCGTAAAACATAATTTGTGGTGCCGGATAGTGCATTCCAAACTGCGAGTCTGATAGAACATCCATTAGCACATTTTTAGCTCATCATGGCTCAGTTGGTTGTGTGTGCCTATTAAGTTCAAAGATGTAGATGTAAGGGTGAACATGAGTCTTGGTAATGTGGGGAGTCTGAGGGTGTGAGGGAATTTAGATATTGTTTAATATATATTCACCTTTAAATAATATGCCTTCACAAGAAATAAGACAATGAATTCTGCATTAAATAAAACAAATGACACCCTAGACAGTTTTCTGCAAGAAGTGTCGGACCAACCAGGCTGTAGTGGATATGCCAGCCTTTGGGCCGCTTTAAGGAACAACAGCCTTTTGGACCAAGCTCTCACAAGTTAAGCCTGGCCCAGGTCCGGACTTGGGGATTACATGAACTCCCAGAACCTCACCCAGGTGTTCTTAATGAAACCCTCCACACCATACAGGAAAGAACTGTTAGTTAAGTGTTTAAGTGGGAGGCCTGGTCGACGACCGGGCCGCGGGGACGCTAAGCCCCGGAAGCACCTCAAGGTAACCTCAAGGTAACCTCCACTCTGGGATGGAAATATAGCTCATAAGATAAAGAAAACAAAATTTAAGTCACCGCTTTGTCATCAAACTGGCTCAAAATTTAATAACAGACAATTAAATAACAGGAATGTTCATAATTAACATAACAGATAATGCCACTTGTGTCATCAACAGAGGCTGTGGCCGCCGCACCACGCCGGCCCACTCTTAACAAACAGCAACTGTAAGGCTCCTCAACAGACATGCACGAACGCAATACACTTAAGTGTATTGCACTGCAGTCTTGGAGACACCAAGTCTTCACCGCCGCGAGGATTACACAAATGACATTTATATGACCGCCAGCACGACGCCTCCACACCCGTCTCCTGCCTCTTTCTCTCCTTTTTTTGTTCCAACGTTTTATAAATTTACTACTTAATCAAGTATATCTAATTATTTAGTTTATATGACTTCAAACTTTTCTAGTCGTAATTACAAATAAATAATTTTTTCAAGAACTTCCTGTCTGTTAAAGAATAAAATTGCGATATTAGGGCATTTGTGTAACTGTTTTTAAAAGACTGAACATTCCCGTTCTCTGCCTATGCACGGAAGAGAGCATGCGCATCCAAATTTAAAAGAAAACATAAAAGGAACCTGGACATCATGAGCAAAATAGTTTGTACACTGTGAGTCTACACTCAAACAAACTGAACAAGCAAACAAACAGGTTTGTACAAACAAAACAGTTTTGTTTGTGTACAAAAAGTAAACTGTGAGCGCTTTGTGTACCCATTCATTACAAGACAAGAAATGGCTCAAGAACTGAAGCTTACGGTACTCTGCTATTGGCATTTCTCCAGTCTAACACTGTACACTGTATATTGCCTCTGATTCCAATAGTCAGGGTAACTAAATTAGCTTTGCAGTTTCTCCACGAATGCGGAATTAAGTTTATATTTCTGGGGGGTAACAATTTCCTGGATTTATCAAGCCCAAGTACAAAATACTGAGATAATTTTGAAACTCTTCCAACTAAAACTGGCGTAAATCTTAGACTATGGATAGAGTACGACAGCCGTTGTTCCGCGTTGAGGCGGAAGCCTAGCTCACGCAGACATTGATTTCGAAACAACATTCTTGGCTCCTGCCCAAGAATCACTTAGTGACACATTAGTTGGTGTTACGAGCACATCAACCGGTTACCAAACGCGGGGAAGTACAAGATACCTTAATTAAGGCAGCAATACTGGATACCTCAAGGTCAATAATCTATCAAGGCCATACACAAAAACTACACAGTCTACTGAAGATACAACGGCCGGTTGTGTCCTTACCCAGGACCTGCACCACTCCCTAAGGACATGGTCGTTCAACTCTGCCCATTCAAAATGACTGAAGCAGACCAGGCTCACTGGCACATGAGCCTAGTGCTACCAGGCTCTCTGGCACATGAGCCTAGTGCTACCAGGCTCACTGGCACATGAGCCTGGTGCTACCAGGTTCACTGGCACATGAGACAAAAAACACATTAGGGCTTATATCTGTGCACATGTCCCACCACTCGAGAAGTTCACCTGGAAGTGACTACTGTTATAACTGCAGAAACATTTAGGAAGGGTTTTCGTAGGCTAGTTATCTGACTCAAAATGATGATTTGAGATGATGGGACAAATCTAGTAGCTGAGGAAGCTTATATACGAGAGCTTTGTAATCATCCTCTATTACAGACTGTATTAGGACGTCAATGAGCATGAAAACTTATTCCTCCTTCAAACACCACAGCAACAGTGGATTATATACTCATCTAGTTATGCTTGCAGGGGTTGAGCTTCGACTCTGAAAGATGTGACATGAGCGCATGGTGGGGGACACTGAAATGCTGTCGGCAAAAATCTTTACATTTTGCAGATTTTAACAAATCTTAATTTTGTGTATTCAGAGTTCCAAAGTGTTGTGACGGAGATAGAGTCTAGGGTTAACACTCGCTCGTTGACACTGATGACCATGACCGACACTTACCCTAAAGTCCAGCTCGTCTGATGTATGACAGACCTCTGGCTCCAGTACTGTCCTCTCCAGCTGAGGAGGTCAGTGAGCCCACTTACGTCTTTAAAAACGATTTGGTAAGAGGGTTTAAACATTTATCATCATAGGGAAATAGAATGAGATCTGGAGGAGAGCATACTTAGCTTCAAGATGTGATCACTATTTCGGAGCGATTTCTTCATATAACAAAATCATATCCATTCTGGAAATATTGTCCTGGTGGATTACGGCGGAGCAAGCGGTAGGCGGCACAACCACTATAAAAACGATAGACAAACTCGTCCACCTTGGGCCTTGCAGACCCTTCTGACCATGAGTCTGAGTCTGTGGAGTCCATATCCACAGACTCAGACACTGTACACTCGCCCGAACACAGCAGCTGCACACTTGTGAATGGAATGGTTAAAAACCCTTGTTAGAAATGCACTCTGTTAATCGGAGTGATTGGAGGACCCTTGTCTCCTCTGTAGTTTGGGTTTAGAGTTGCAAATCTCCTGCCCCCTCCCTCTATTGTGTGGAAAAATTCCCACTATTGTATACAAATACACAACATAATGGTCTATAGCGGCCTGCTTGACAGTCTACTACTCCCACATTATAAGTTATACCAGACTGCAGAGGGCGAAAGCCGTAGCCTAACGTTGACTGCTGAATGGTAACTGTTGTTATCTTCAAATAATTTAAAATATGTGTTCATTTTATTAACTATCTAAATATTCTGAGAATTATGATCTACTGAAAGGGGAAGTAGATTAATATGGTACCTAGAATGTATATGTGTGGAATGTTAATAAAACCTTTACAGTGCTTCACTTTCTGAACTATAATGAAATAGAGGTGCAGGTTTTCTGTAATATATTTTATGGGATACTCGAACAGTTTTTAATGAAATATATTTGAGAATAATACAGTTTTACATTACCTAACCTATCACAACCATGAATATGAAATAGATAATGGTACTAATTATATAGTGGTTTTGAAGTAATTACCACTAGGGTACATACCCCTTAAGGACAGGTTGAAACATTGTTATTCAAATACTGTTTATCATAAACAGTCAATACGAATGAATTACCAGTATTGCTATTAATTACTAATTCAGAGGTTTTACAGATGGAACCTAATTATCAGTATATTAGACCTGCGTCGATTACACAGAGGGAGAATTAAATAATTACCAACTAAACTAAGCAGTAACTAGGAGGGTGGCAGGCCGCCCAGTGAGCGACACGGAGCTCACTCGCCAGCCAATCTTGAGAGGTTATCTTGAGATGATTTCGGGGCTTTTAGTGTCCCCGCGGCCCGGTCCTCGACCAGGCCTCCACCCCCAGGAAGCAGCCCGTGACAGCTGACTAACACCCAGGTACCTATTTTACTGCTAGGTAACAGGGGCATAGGGTGAAAGAAACTCTGCCCATTATTTCTCGCCGGCGCCTGGGATCGAACCCAGGACCACAGGATCACAAGTCCAGCGTGCTGTCCGCTCGGCCGACCGGCTCCCTGCCAAGACTGGTGGAGGGCACACCCACACACACACACGCCTCAACCCAACCCACTCGCCTGCTCATCAAGCTTAACATGGCTTGATATCATCAAAATAACTCCACCCACAGCTAACGTTTTAGCGTCAGGTATGACAGCGGTAACGCCCGAGGAGTGGTCAAGACCACCAAACATCAGCAAGAAACCATTTCAGCTTAAAAGTTGTTAAAGTGTAGATCACTGGTACTAGCAGGTCTTGACATTTTGACTAGGCTGTGATTCTCGCTACAGAGCGAAACAATAAATGACTAGAAAGTCTATATGCATAACTTATGGACGGTTGATAGTAAAGATTAGTGAAATAGCACTTTACTGGTTGAATCTATACGAACCAATAACTATAGTGATATAATGTTTGCAGGAATTAAACAAATACATGACATATTTTAAGTGGCTGATTTCTAGGTGTGGGCAGTTACGTCATGGAACCTCGGGGAACAACGGCCACCTGGGTAATGAAACACACCTTCCACAACTTGCATCGTCGGAAATCGAACCCTGAACTATTCCCACCAGTCCAAGTGGTTGGACTTTTTCACACACAAACATAATTACACACACATACATACATATACACACACACACACACATTCAGTAAATTATGTGAAAGGACTTTAAAGAAGTCTGAAAACAAAAGGATCAATCGGCGTGTCTGGATAGAAAAGTGTCACAAGAGGAAGACACAGGACAATGTGCGAGGAGCTTATCCTGCGCTCTACAACTTCAGAACTGCTTTTATAAATGGATAAACTAGAAATAAGACATGAAACTAAGTGGCTTCAGGAACTGAAAAACTAGAGGTACGAGGAGAGTTAAGAGGTGTTGTATACCAAAGATAAAATACAGAATAAAAAGAGGTGATATGATCACTACATGCTCGATATAACAAGAATCGACAAAACAGCTGAAGACAAATTCTTGAAAACTAAAATTTCAAGAACAAGAAATCGTAGATTCAAACTAAGGAAACAAAGTTGCTGAAAAACATTAGAAGGTTTACTTTCGCAAGTAGAATGGTAGACAGTTGGAACAAGCTAAGCGAGGTGGTGGAGGCCAAAACCGTCAGTAGTTTCTAAGCGTTATATGACAAAGAGTGCTGGGAAGACGGGACACCACGAGCTTTGTGCCAGCAAGGCGGACAGCCCGCCGCATGACTCACTGTATTTCTCACTTCTAAAGTTTCCCTTCATCTGTGCCTCCCCATCCTCTTTACTTCCCCCCCCCCCTCCCCAAAAAAGACCGTAGCTCTCATCCTGTAACTACACTTAGGTAATTACACATACACACACACACACACATGTCAAGCACAAGACGAAGCTGGAAAAAGTTCAAAGGTATGCAACTAGACTAGTCCCAGAACTAAGAGGCATGAGTTACGAGGAAAGGCTGCTGGAAATGCATCTTACGACAATAGAAGACAGAAGAGTAAAGGGGACACATGATCACAACCTACAAAATCGTCAGGGAAATCGACCGGGTAGATAGGGATAAACTATTCAACACGGGTGGTATGCGAACAAGGGGACACAGGTGGAAACTAAGTACCCACATGAGCCACTGGGACGTAAGAAGGAACTTTTTCAGTGTCAGGGTAGTTAACAGGTGGAATGCATTAGGCAGTGATGTGGTGGAGGCTGACTCCATACACAGTTTCAAGTGTAGATATGATAGAGCCCAGTAGGCTCAGGAATCTGTACACCAGTTGATTGACAGTTGAGAGGCGGGACCAAAGAGCCAAAGCTCAACCCCCGCAAGCACAAATAGGTGAGTACACACACACACACACACACAGCGTTATATTGTAATAACACAATTATTATTGTGTTATGCCCCCAATATATAATATACATATTGGGGGCCTCGCCGCTGAGTGGATAGCGCTTGAGGGTCGTAGTTCTAGGAGCACGGGTTCGATTTCTGGCCGAGACAGAAACAAATAAACAGTTTCTTTCACCCCTGATGCCACTGCTCACCAAGCAGTAAATAGGTACCTGGGAGTTAGACAGCTGCTACGGGCTACTTCTTGTAGATGTGTGTGTGTGTGTTAGAGAGAGAAATATGTAGTAGACATACTAGAGGAAAATAGATTGGTCATAATAACGGGATTCAAGAGCTAATAGCTCGATTCTGCAGACACAAATAGTAAATACACACACACACACACACACGTAATTATGAAGAGATGGCGTCACATACAACAGGAAATTCTGCACACTCGGCACACCTCTGAATGTCTCTATGGCCTGCTGAGTACACTGGTGCTGTGGCTCACAGCTCTGACCTCACGCCACACCTGCTGCTGTGTACACCGGTGCTGTGGCTCACAGCTCTGACCTCACGCCATACCTGCCGTGGATGCTGTACACCGCCATAATTGCCAGCATCATGCTGATCTCTCCACTGAAGACATCACAAAAAACCAAACAATAAGTCTTGAAAACTATTAAGTAAATTCGCAAGCTCCCACGAGGACGATAAATTTAAAACCAATATACTGAGTTTAAGAACGCCGTCTCAACAGACAATATATCACAAATTCCTCTCAATTTTATTTCCAAGTTTGCCAAATTTTGGAGTACTGGGATGATACATGTACTGCAGGCGGTACCTCACGAGTACCCCCGCTCCCTGCAGGTACAACCCCAATGTGGTACAACCCTCCGTGTGGTACAAACTCTCCATTAGACTTGTATCATGATAAAGGGGTAGAGAAAGTTGTGCTGAGACTATAACAAACACCAATGTGTTCCCTTGTGTGATGCTGCGGCTGTGAACATCACGGGCATCTCACAGCTCCTCCTCTCAATGCTGACACAGCGTTGTACACCGGTGTACACAGCACCGGTGTAAACCCACAGCCACTAAGGCTTACCATGATTTTGAACCAACTTTGTTCAAGTGGCTCCCAACAACCAACATGCATGATTTTGTTCCCAGGACTGAGAACTGCGTCCAGAGAAGTGTGTGTGTCAGTGATCTGGGGGTTCCTCTGTCCCTCCACTTGGACTGGTCGATACAGTAAAGGCCTTGTAACTTACAAGTGCTCTCTTGCTTGTAGTTAAGTACTTCACCCTCCAACTCTTCTCGTCAAATGCACAATGTTATCACATTAACGTGATGTATCAAGAAGATTTCATTAATGTGATTTCATTGTGTATTTGACGACAAGTATTGGAGGTGAACTACTTAACTACAAGCCAGAGAGCACGGGAGGCAGTGTGTGTAACCCCGGGTTTGGGCTTCGGCTGGCAGCCTCAGGACTCCTAGTGGATTCAGTAGCATTTGAGGTTGCGTAGCTTTTGGCCGTGTTGTGGAATAGTGGTGTAGGGCGCTAGATTGGGAGTATCACATGGTATATATATAGATGTGTAAACCAGACCAACCTTCTGAAATGATTGAACATGGCTATTTGGTTGAAAGTACCAACATGTGATGGACCATCAAAAAATGTTGATATTTGTATTACTGAATTCAGCCAAATAGGAAACTTTTAAGTGCAACATAAATATAGAACCTAACCTAATCTCTCGTAGCAGCGCTGGGTCTAATACACGCTGTCTTAGGTCTAATGTCAATGTTCTGTACTTGGTCTAACAATGTTTTAGTTTGTTTGTTTTTTTAAATTAAAAGTACAAAAGTGAACTTTCTGGAGGTCCATCACGGTACTTTTGACCAAATAGTTACTTTAAGTACTGTCATTTTAGGAGGATGGGTTCGTGTAAAGTATGCTGTGTGCATACAGTAAAGTATGCACACAGCATACTTTACTGAAGTATGCACAAAAAATACTGAAGTATGCCAATATCCCCTACAACGGTCATTGTAGTCGGCTCGCAAGATCCTGGGTTCGATTCCCGGGCAGGATGAGGCGTCTGGACAAGTTTCCTTACACCTCATACCTCTAGGTGAGCGAGGTGGTAAGAGCGTGTGAAGCAGACAGGACGAGTGAGCAGAAGGCAGCGGGGCTTGAGTGCAAACAGGTCACGAAAGGGATTTAGAACAAGGTCAAGTGTCAACAGTTTGTTGAGTGGAAGTAAGAGTTTGAGGTGTTTGTGCAAGACAATTCACGACGAGTCTTACGGAGCTTCGGACGGCTGCTGCGGATGTCTTACTGGTACCGGTTCTTGGTCTGGTTGATCTTTAAGGTTCAATTTTGAAGTGTGTACATCCCAGGTACGCGGTTCATAACAAGAGGTTTAATGTACACCAAAAGAACTCCCGTGGAACAAGACCGAACGCTTTTTTAATTACTCAAGGTTGAGTGATACCCCAAGAGATGTGCCTGGATCAGAACTGAACGCGTTCACTTCCAATGTTCATGGAACATCAAACGTTCTCTGCTGATTGAAGTCAACATTGCACTTAAGCATCAGAGAGACCATGGTCTTTGGTGGCCCGAGGAAGCACTCTCACATTTACCCACTTGCTTACGGCTCCTGAGTTTGATATCTTGTTATCATCCTCGCTCCTTATATAAGCTTCTTCGTGGTTTGTTCGGAACGCCAGACGTTCGTCAAATTGTGAACACTGTGACGTGTACCTGACGTGGGATTCCTTCACCATGCTGCCACCACGACGACTCACCCAGAAAACTTTGGCGAAGTCTTACTATCCGCCGAAGCTGTAAATGTCAAAACACTGATGAATTTCAAAATCGAGCTCGATAAAATCATCAGGGCAAATGCTTTGACAAGCAGCTGGCTCCTGTCCTCGTCGAGGCCACCAGAGAGATAGTGGCCCTCATGTAATTTAGGAAATTCTTCTGACCTTGTCGATATATGTCAGGCGCTAATCCTACTTATGTCAAGCTTTAACGTAGAGACTTTGTCCTCAGGTTGAGACCATTGATATTTGCATCAATAATTCGTTCTTTAATTCTAATTATATTGCCAGTTTTCGTAAAGCCAATCTTAGGAAACTGCTCCAACTGGCTGTTTAAGATTCTGTCTTTTTTGTTCAGTAATGAATTATTTTGTCAAACAGATGGAGTGGCCAGGGCTTGTTCGGACCCTTCACTGGCTGGTGCTTTTCTGTGATATGAGAAAATTTTCCTTGATTGTCCTATATAATTGATGCCTATTGTGTACAAGAGATATGTTGATGATACTTATTATTATTGGAAATATGTCACACGCATAATTATTTGGAGTTCTTCTTAACTCTTAATATTAGCCTATGGAGTTGCGGAAGAATTGTCTGTTTTAAGCATTTATCAGTAGAAAATTTATGTTAATTTTCCAGAAATCAGCGAATAATTGCTGTATAATTGTGTATATTGCCATAAGAAATGCATTTTTGTTCAAAATTTTAGCTACGTGTAGCCGGCGAGTAGTGCCAACACCTTCGTGAGGGTCAGACTGTGACCCTGGCACGCTGTTCTCTCCTGAATTCTGGCGACCTTGACCAGCCTATGTCCATCCCATACCCCAAATCGTTCCCTCTTGCAAAGTTGGGTGAGTCTAACCTTAAACGTCCGGCCCTCAACCTTGGACAGGTAGTCATTCTGTTTTATATAGATTAATTCTTTATATATACAAAAACATATTGATTTTGAACTCACAGAACATATAGATTCACGAGTGCGTCTTTGGGGCCCTCGGCAGCTCGGAGAGAGCATCGTCTGAGAACGGGTTGAGGTGGATGAGATAGTGAGGGGTGAGAGAGGAAGGAGGAGGAGGGAGGTGTGAGGGACGTGACTCATGCCTATCCTCTCCCACGGACGTGATGCCTCGGAGGTTCATTTATCTCTAATTATCACTCTCGCAACTTCTTTGATGCGTTGGTTCTTGTGTGCGTTCACGGCATTATGTTGCTTCCCATGTCTTGCTGTTTACATCTCTCACCCTCTCTCTCTCCCTCTCTCTCTCCCTCTCTCTCACCCTCTCTCTCCCTCTCTCTCCCTCTCTCTCCCTCTCTCCCTCTCTCCCTCTCTCTCTCTCTCTCTCTCTCTCTCTTTTACTTATCGGTATCATAGATTTTTTCACTAATACTTGGGATCATTCGGAAGATGATTGCTGTTTTAATGAAACAAAGTTTTATCCAATATCAACTTACTTTAAGCCTCACCCTAGATACTCTCTCTGTCTTAACCCCAGCATCCCATAACATCACTCAGCATCCCATTACATCACTCAGCATACCATAACATCACTCAGCATCCCATAACATCACTCAGCATCCCATAACATCACTCAGCATACCATAACATCACTCAGCATACCACAACATCACTCAGCATCCCATAACATCACTCAGCATACCATAACATCACTCAGCATCCCATAACATCACTCAGCATACCATAACATCACTCAGCATCCCATAACATCACTCAGCATCCCATAACATCACTCAGCATCCCATAACATCACTCAGCATACCATAACATCACTCAGCATACCATAACATCACTCAGCATCCCATAACATCACTCAGCATACCATAACATCACTCAGCATCCCATAACATCACTCAGCATCCCATAACATCACTCAGCATACCATAACATCACTCAGCATACCATAACATCACTCAGCATACCATAACATCACTCAGCATACCATAACATCACTCAGCATCTGTTGCCACATAAATATTCTGTTAACTTTTTCGGGCAATTTAGAGAATGTTAATTTAAAACAAAAAGTCCCTTTGATTATTTTTCATCTGAAATACAGTATGGTTAAATAGTTCCAAAAACATCCTGTATTTACATATTTGTAGTGAACAATTTTGTGTGATAGCGGACAACTGTGTGCCGGGCGACAGCTGTGTGACACCGACAATAATGTGATAGCTGACAGCTGTGTGCCAGCTGTGTCAGCTGACAGTAGGGGTGTGCTGCGGTTACTCTCTGCTTAACAAACCTTTTCCACATCTCAAAAGTCATACTCGACCTATCCCTATGTGAGACAGTCCCAGTTTCAAGCTAAGAGTGTTTCTGGGGAAGCAGAAAGCCTAAAATTTGACATTTTGCTATATTTTGTAGTTTCTGCAAGGGAGAGCAGCCTAATTCTTTCCCTCGTGGCGGCCACCAGGTCCGCCTGCTGAGTAGAGAATTCGCACCAAGATTTTGGAAGAGGTGTCGACTGGTTGCATGCAATGGAGATGATAATGTTGTGATGACCTGAAGTCACGTGATCGGTGGTAGGCTCCCCCCTATTGTGCTACTTTCCAGTCGGAAGGGAAGGCACTGCAGCCTCTGACTTGGTGCAGGGAGGTCACGTGTGGAGGTGACCTTCAGGAATTTTACGAATTCTGCGTGTGATTCGTAGCTGAGAAGAGAAACACCGCATCACGGGAGCGGCTCTACAAGTCTTCTGGGGGGAAAAGACTATATTAATTGATTCCTGGATTTTGCTAGTTAGTGCAAGTGAGGCGGTGGACCACAGCCTCAAGTTGTACCTCTGGGCAGGAGGGCCAGAGTGGTCGCTTCGTAGCGTAACCTCCTGCAGCCGCACGGTGTTCCAAGACCAGTCCTTAGCAGCAAGTGGGACAAAATGAGCAGCGAATTAAAAGTTGCCATCTTGCTGCCTTGTGACCAAGCGTTAGTGAGGGAGTGTAGTGCGGTGGACACCTGCTGCTGCCCTGTGGACAGAATCAGTGACAGTGACGTGCCTAAGGGTATGACAGCCAATCAGTTACCGATAACGAGTCCCTCCCCCTCTCCCCCCACCTCACGGCGACGAGGTAGAGGGCCCGAGTCGTCTGTTCTCGGCCTCGGCATTTCGTAAGTTTTTGTGCAGGAAAACTTGGACAGCTCCCGCCTTCGCCCTTCCGAATTTTGAGAAGTTTGAGACTTAACTTTGAGCCAAATTCCTTCTAATTAATTCCCCTCGTGGCTGTGGATTGTGCCGGTACACGACGACATGGCGGCCGACCTGGCCATCCCGGGCCACGGGTGGCCATCCCGGGCCACGGGTGGCCATCCCGGGCCACGGGTGGCCATCCCGGGCCACGGGTGGCCAGTGTATACACTTAGTGCAGGAGCCGGGGTGGTGGTTCAGTGGTGTGATAGTTACCAATTTGTTCACTTCTCAACATGTCTCCAATACTCTTGAAATACAACATAAATTGAAATATTCACTCTTACGTAATATATAAAGAACTGATAATGGTGACACAACTTCGGATTCACTCATGAGTGCTCAAAACCTTGCCTGGAGCTGATGCCCACACCACACATGTGTGATGCCCACACCACACATGTGTGATGCCCACACCACACATGTGTGATGCCCACACCACACATGTGTGATGCCCACACCACACATGTGTAGTGTGGGCATCATATTTTCAGCCACGTTACTGTAACTCATCGTCTACCTACGCCGAGTTCATCTTCCACTTACAGTACACTACACCCCCCCCCCCCCCGCACTACAGATACACTTAAGAGTCCCTCCCCCCCCAACACAGTGACGTCAGAGTTAAGTGTCCCACACCATAACGTCACTATAGTGACCACCACTACACCTCCTCCCCCCCTCTCCCCCTCTCCCACATCCACACATCCACCCCATCCATACCATTTGAGTGTCAACATTAGGAGTGTAAAGAACAGACCGACGGAGCGCTGTGATCACAGGTACACACACACACACACACACACACCTTCAGGGAATAACTGCGGAGTTTAATTTGGGAGGCTGGGATTCATCTGGTATTAAAATGGAATATTAGATGCCCTCATGTGGAATATGCGGCAAAATAATTACAGTTTTATTCATTCGCGTCATATTTTTCCACTAGGAATATGTTTTTCTTTCCGGGATATATTATTATTGGAGGGATATATTATTATTGGAGGGATATATTATTATTGGAGGGATATATTATTATTGGAGGGATATATTATTATTGGAGGGATATATTATTATTGGAGGGATATATTTAATGTAAACGACGAGAGATTGAAGGTCTGGAAGTTTATAGTGTGTGTGTGTGTGTTTGTGCATGCAGAATCGAGGTATTAGCTCTTGGATCCCGCCTTTCTAACCAATGTATTTACCTCTATTATGTTTACTCCATATATTTAACACACACACACACACACACACACACACACACACACACACAGGAAGCAGCCCGTAGCAGCTGTCTAACTCCCAGATACCTATTTACTGCTAGGTGAACTGAGGCACCAGAGTAAACAAAAACTCTGCGCATTTGTTTCCGCCTTCGCCGATGATCGAACCCGGGCCCTGCGGACTACGACCTAAGATTTGTAAATATATGTGATATATTGAAAAAATGTATATTTTAACTCGCTTTGTATACCAGATAGATAAATGACCAAGCCAGCGACACCTAGGAGACCAAGTCTTCCAGCCCAGCACGTGCTAGGTGAGAGAGTGTTGTCCTTATGGCGAGATGCGTCGAAAATCCTGTCCTGAAACTCAGGATCCCACGTGGCTGTTATTATTTTTATCTTTGTCCACTATTTCCACATTGTATTTCCACATTGTCAGTCACTGTGTAATACTTCCTACACGTTGCCACACTTCCCAAGATCACTATGGATGCTCTAGTAACACTTCACAAACACTATTCTCTGTTATACAGTTCCCGACACTATATATGGCACACGATCCTGACTCACTATCCGCTGGTGGCACTGGTGGTGCCACAAGAAATCGTTGTTTTTATTTTTTTTCTGATCTTTGTTAGAATTCACTACGCTACTCTTGACCACTGTGTTGGTGTACACGGCACGGGACCAACACTATGTTTTGGCCTCATAACACTTGACTATCCCGGGGTACTGATGTTAACTCACGGCCGCTCTCTGACACGTGGCGCCCCGTCGACTGTCAACTAACAAATGTGTGTGTGCAGCTGGCAGGAACACCCCCCCCCCCCCACCCACCCACATCTGCTGTGTGTGTGTGCAGGGGAAGGGGATGTGTGTTCACACATGTTCCATCTTCGCCTGTGTGAACATGTTGCACCTGTGTTCAACCACAGATGTGTCCTGGCGGGATAACATAACCAGCTATATAATATGACCTTACCTACCTTGAGGTTACCGTGAGGTGCTTCCGGGGCTTAGCGACCCCGCGGCCCGGTCGTCGACCAGGCCTCCTGGTTGCCGGACTGATCAACCAGGCTGTTGGACGCGGCTGCTCGCAGCCTGACGTATGAGTCACAGCCTGGTTGATCAGGTATCCTTTAGAGGTGCTTATCCAGTTCTCTCTTGAACACTGTGAGGGGTCGGCCAGTTATGTCCCTTATGTGTAGTGGAAGCGTGTTGAACAGTCTTGGGCCTCTGATGTTGATAGTTCTCTCTTGAACACTGTGAGGGGTCGGCCAGTTATGCCCCTTATGTGTAGTGGAAGCGTGTTGAACAGTCTCGGCCTCTGATGTTGATAGAGTTCTCTCTCAGAGTACCTGTGGCACCTCTGCTTTCAACGGGGGTATTCTGCACATCCTGCCATGTCTTCTGGTCTCATGTGATGCTATTTCTGTGTGCAGGTTTGGGACCAGCCCTTCTAATATTTTCCACGTGTAAATTATTATATACCTCTCCCGCCTGCGCTCAAGGGAGTACAGTTTTAGGCTCTTTAGTCGGTTTCAATAGTTTAGATGTTTTACTGAGTGGATTTATTCACTCAATTACTGAATGAACACCTGTTAATGATGCAGCTCAGACAACTGAGCATAAACGTTCAGGCAACGCACACACATGAGCACTGTGCACCGCTACCAGTCGCTCAGCGTTCACATGTCACTCTTCTGAACGGTTGAACCTCGCGGGGAGTCGAACTCGTACCGCGAGAGGCTCGTGGGTCCGCGCCAAATTTCTACCAATAAAAATTTAAATCAATAGATGATAAATTTCAATCAAATTTCCGAAAATGTAATAGTCACAAAACAAACTATCGTCCATAAGTCCTGGGGCCCCACCAATCATATCCCCGGATGTTCCTGTGATGTCATCAACAGCCAATCAGAGCTTGGGATAAACATGCCACAAACAGTGTTGCCACACTCGGGCGATAATGTTTCAGCCACGGACAAAGGAACAGGAAATTTTTAAAGTTTATGTCTAACAATCTTATCGTCGGTAATTATATATTTTCGCTCGAGACTCTTGAAAGTTTGTACTTAGCTTGCGCGCGATATTTGTACCAAGATAACACTGTGTATACCGAATATGTGATTACTGTAGCAAGATAACACTGTATGTGCCTAGTATGTGATGTTTGTCGTACCAAGATAACACTGTACTGTGCCTAGTATGTGATGCTAGCAACAAGATAACACTGTATGTGCCTAGTATGTGTTGCTAGCAACAAGATAACACTGTGTATACCTAACATGTGATACCTGTTGCAAGATCACACCACATAACACAGTGTACTCACCTGGTTATATTTGTTTGATAACGCACTGTTATTTTGCCTGTGGCAAGATAACAGTGCGTGAACCTCGCATCCCCCACCGCATATGCTTGTCGTGGAGGAATATCTTACAATTGTGGCGGAGGAATATCTTTATTGGAGGAATATCTTGTGCACTAGACACGGCATAACACAGTTAAGTGAGGAACGCAGTCTTCCTCCACACTTAAAACTGCTTCATGGAGCATAAAGAGTGTTCTTCCAGGAGACTTTTGTAATATTTTTGCCTAGGCTGCGTGCCATGCTGCCTGTGTGTCTATGCTGCCTTGGAGGTGTTCTGGGGGTTCTCAGTGTGACGGTGCTTGCTTTGTGACGGTGCTGGGGGGGCTTTCTTTGTGACGGTGCTGGGGGGCTTTCTTTGTGACAGTGCTGGGGGGGGCTTGCTTTGTGACGGTGCTCCATCCCTCTGTTTTGCTTAGCGTCTTGTTTGATCACATAGTTCCATTCCACAACTTGTCCTCAGACTAGGCTCGTTACAAAGAGGCGGTCGTCCCTCAAGATACACTCATAAACCTTAACGTGTATTAAATAGCTTTCTTCTTATTTATATAGTCATTATATAATCAAGTTCTGTGTGTGGTTACGTTAGGTTCTGTTGGCAATTGCCTGTATTTTAAGTACGTGGGTGAAGCATTTACTGATTTGCAATTCCAACAGTGGTCCTCAGCGAAGCACTTGTTCGAAAGATGTTTCTGACTGTCATCAGTTGCATCCCGTCCTCATCAACACAAGCCAAATGCTACTTAACCCAGCCGTCCAAACCCCCCGCCCCTTGCTTGTGAACGAAAAGGGGGTTTACTCACGACTCACAATTGGTGACGTCCGAACACTTCTCGACCTGTGCTTCACTGACGACCTGAATCGTTACGCTGTAAATGCTTCACTCACGTGTTGCAAATACAAATAATCGCCTAACTTACGCCTAAATTACGCCTAACTGTACACCACAACTTTATTATATAAGAATATTAATATATAAATGAGAATAAACGTATTTTTAATACACAATACTTCACGATTTATGAATGCGTCCTGGGGGGGGGGGGAGGTAGGGAGGGATGGCCACACTCGTGTGTCAGCTGTTTTACATTCGTCAACAGTGGGTTTGGCGGGTGGATTAACGCGCATTTGGTCTTTGTTGATGAGGACGGGCTGTTGTTGATTAATGAGGACCGCCTGCTATATTCCATGTTTGTAATACTTGGTTCCGGGCAACGGTGCCAGTTCGTGGTTCCAGCGAGTGGTTCCATGCTCTGCTGGTTGATCCCTCCAGGTCCACCTCTCCGCGAGTGACGGGCACTAAGGCGTCAGGGCTGCTCAAGGGCTGGAGGGCTGAAGGGCAGGCTAAATAACGTGACGTCCAGGAGGAGTTTCGTGTCACCAGGTGTTGTCAACAGCTGGTGGTGTCACCAGGTGTTGTGTCTGTGTGTTGACACGAGAGCTGCTAGGCCCCGCCGGACGGAGCCAGCTGTGGCCCGTGCGTCGAGCTACAGGTCGAGTCGTATAATACGATTTTCGTATATTGAGAGATCGGCCGCACCAAGGGTGGCTGGTGTAATTTGCTTAGTGCACGGAATATATGGTGATCCTCTGTTATCCTTATTGTGTTGGGCTGAGCAGTGGAGGGGTTATGGTGAGGGGGGGGCGGGGGTGGAGGTTGTGTGCAGGGAGGTGAGTGTGTGGTGGGGGGGGGGGGGGTGGAGGTTGCGTGCAGGGAGGTGAGTGTGTGGTGGGGGGGGGTGGAGGTTGCGTGCAGGGAGGTGAGTGTGTGGTGGGGGGGGTGGAGGTTGCGTGCAGGGAGGTGAGTGTGGTGGGGGGGGGAAACAAGGGTACACAGGTGGAGACTGAGTACCCACATGAGCCACAGGGACGTTAGAATGAACTTTCTCAGTGTCAGAGTAGCTAACGGATGGTTTTGCATTAGGCAGTGATGTGGTGGAGGCTGACTCCATACACAGTTTCAAGTGTAGATATGATAGAGCCCAATAGGCTCAGGAACCTGTACACCAGTTGATTGACAGTTGGGAGGCGGGACCAAAGAGCCAAAGCTCAACTCCTACAAGTACAACTAGTTGAGTACATACCCATTAACACGCGCCATCATTAACTAGCAAACATTGTTTCACTGAATTATCAATAATTGCATAGACCTTATGAGTTTGATAGAAAATTTCCTTGGTGGCCTGGTGCATCACCAAGCCACCGTCACCAGCAGGGTAAGATAACAGCATGACCAAGCCTCCATCACCAGCAGGGTAAGATAACAGCATCACCAAGCCTCCATCACCAGCAGGTCAAGATGACAGCATCACCAAGCCACCATCACCAGCAGGGTAAGATAACAGCCTCACCAAGCCACCATCACCAGCAGGTCAAGATGACAGCATCACTGTTACAGCCACTTGAACCAGTAACCGGGTTCTTGCTGTTATAACCTCTTCTTCTATATCCAACCCCAAGTCGATGGTAAGCTTTCAAAAACTGGCTGAAGCAAGTAGTAATGCAATGAATAAAAAAGGGGGGGGATGAGATAAGCAATACACAATTACCTTCACCAACATATTAATACTTCACCACTATATATATATTAAATTAATGTATTACTACAGCTATTTACAAGTGTCTCTTTCACGCAGGACACGTGAACAACGGCAGTGTTCATCACTCCCGGTGAAGCCACTTTCCAGGTACACGTCGTCCACTTCTAATGGCAAGCACTGGCGAGTTCACCTTCTACAATATGGGCCAGTCCACCACGATGTGTCAATACCCCACCTCCGCTCTCCAGATACACACTGGCAGAGGGTTTCAGCCACATGCTGACAGGGGTCTCAAACAATCACATACAGGGGTAACTAGCACCCTGGCAGAAGTCTCTAGTCACTCACTAACAGCACTTCACTACAGACGCACCACTGTCGTCTCGTAACTCTTACTGGCCAATCCCGGGCACGTCAGTCCATACAACACTGCATACATCGGCAGCTAACACACTGCTGTAACCGACGGCGGCCACTTTGTCTTCTCGCACGACCAAGTCAAGAGTTCTTGGACTGCCCAAGGTGAACTGCCCTCCACAGTGCAATTGCCTCCATATGTCACCTCTGGGGACATAAAACGTCATTAATTAGATAGACAGTACACTGGGTGACCTTGGGATAACACCCCTTCCACCGGGGAATTGAAATTGTAACTTGTAGCCACAACCCTAGATGGCGTTGATCTTGATATACCACCCACCAGAGGTCATCCTCATCGACCTTACATTCTGACTGAGGCAGGAACTGTTCACTGATACCATGCCACCACCAACAGATGGCGTTGTCTGAGTTACTCTAAATACCGGGGAGTTAGAGTGCAGACCCACAGATGGCGCTAGCTCGTCACTCAATTATACTGCCACGGTGTCGATATCGTAACAGTCACCAAGCCACCGTCACCAGCGGGGTAAGATAACAGCATCACCAAGCCACCGTCACCAGCGGGGTAAGATAACAGCATCACCAAGCCACCGTCACCAGCAGGGTAAGATAACAGCATCACCAAGCCACCGTCATCAGCAGGGTAAGATAACAGCATCACCAAGCCACCATCACCAGCAAGGTAAGATAACAGCATCACCAAGCCACCGTCACCAGCAAGGTAAGATAACAGCATCACCAAGCCACCATCACCAGCAAGGTAAGATAACAGCATCACCAAGCCACCGTCACCAGCAAGGTAAGATAACAGCATCACCAAGCCACCGTCACCAGCAGGGTACACGCAACCTGATAAAATATTCAATTAAGGAGGATGGTACTCCGATAAAATGTAGCCGGCCGCCGGCACAGTCATCATAAAACTAGATAACTGGATTTATTTGAACGTTTATTGTTAAATATTTTCTCGGCTGGGTAAAGGCAGGGTGTGGGGTGTGGGGGTGTACTGTGTGGGGTGTGTGGGGGTGTGGGGTGTGGGGGTGTGTACTGTGTGGGGTGTGGGGGGGTGTACTGTGTGGGGTGTGGAGTGTGGGGGGGGGTGTACTGTGTGGGGGGTGTGGGGTGTGGGGGTGTACTGTGTGGGGTGTGTGGGGGTGTGGGGGTGTACTGTGTGGGGTGTGGGGGTGTGTACTGTGTGGGGTGTGGAGTGTGGGGGGTGTACTGTGTGGGGTGTGTGGGGTGTGGGGTGTACTGTGTGGGGTGTGTACTGTGTGGGGTGTGTACTGTGTGGGGTGTGTACTGTGTGGGGTGTGTACTGTGTGGGGTGTGGGGGTGTGTACTGTGTGGGGTGTGGGGCGTGTACTGTTTGGGGTGTGTGGGGTGTACTGTGTGGGGTGTGGGGGTGTGTACTGTGTGGGGGCGTGTACTGTGTGGGGTGTGGGGGGGTGTACTGTGTGGGGTGTGTGGGGTGTGGGGGTGTGTACTGTGTGGGGGCGTGTACTGTGTGGGGTGTGGGGGGGTGTACTGTGTGGGGTGTGGGGGGGGTGTACTGTGTGGGGTGTGTACTGTGTTCAATACTGTGAGAGCTTCTGACTAGTCACCGTGGGGTTTACTAATGACCCAGCATAAGTACAATAGTTTACATGTACACCGCGCCCTAACTTGAGCCATAAGTGGAACATTCCGTCATTACATTATTCATTAAAGTCAATGTTATGCATGTCATTCAACAAGCGACAACGTATATGCTGACTATCACGAAGAAATAATGCATTTAATATTTGTCCATAAATAAATACAGACAACACAATAATATTGTAATGTATTGTTTATGTTTTGGGAGATGTGAAGCAATGTAACAGCTGGTGAAGGACGCGCGCGCGCGCCTGGAGGGCGGTGGTGGCGGCGGTGGTGGCGGCGGCGGCGGTGGCGGTGGCGGCGGCGGCGGCGGTGGTGGTGGCGGTGTAGTTTACCTCTGGGGTGTTGTTAGTGGTCTCCTTCACTGCTCTGAGGTATAGAGAGGGAGGTCTGTGGTCTCCTTCACTGCTCTGAGGTATAGAGAGGGAGGTCTGTGGTCTCCTTCACTGCTCTAAGGTATAGAGAGGGAGGTCTGTGGTCTCCTTCACTGCTCTAAGGTATAGGGAGGGAGGTCTGTGGTCTCCTTCACTGCTCTAAGGTATAGGGAGGGAGGTCTGTCACTTCTGATGAGCCACAGTTACCAATATTAATATATCGTGTAATAAAGCTGTAAGGTCAGAGTTTGGGATTAACTGAGGAATATTATCAGTGTATATGTCAGTTTGTGAACATTAATGTCTGGTGCCCAGTGACTTTATCACTTGTCCGTTCACAAGGCTTAGGCTTCTGCCAAGACATTGGGGACCTTCATTTGTTTAGGGAATCCATAGTCCTAATGAGTAAGTTTGTTAAGTTCTAGTTGCTTGAGAAGTGGAAGAGTACAGTCAGTGTGGCTTAGCGTGTACAAAGGGCTGTTGGGAATTGGGTTAAGAGTCAGATGACTTCCAATTCATGTGTACACCTCCACAGCGTCATGTACATCTCCGTAATGTCTGCATACATGTCCACAGCGTGTGTGTACACCTCCACAGCGTGTGTGTATATCCCCACAGAGCTGTGTGTACACCTCCACAGCGTGTGTGTACACCTCCACAGCGTGTGTGTATATCCCCACAGAGCTGTGTGTACACCTCCACAGCGTGTGTGTACACCTGCACAGCGACTGTTAAAGAAAGATATGAGTATGTGTTAATTCGTCGCACCAAGTTAAGATTAAAATTGTGATTTAAAAGTATAATGTGTTAAACTGTTGCAGGAGGAAACGAGGCCAACGACAGTTGGTGGTGTAGTTTGGTCCAGAACTACGCCACTGGTGGCGGGAGGTGAGAGCCAATCAGAGTCGCCGACCGAGACAACAAGCCCACCGATAAATTTGGGTATAGTCACTGCTGGGCTGGCAGTGCACGGAGACTTGCACCGCTCAGTCCACGGACATCCACATACAGTGCTGGGCTCGCGCTCCAGAGACACCGAGGGCAGAAAAAGTGGTCCAGCGCCGCGAGCAGTGTATTAGCGCGGTGTATGGAAGCGTCGCCTGAGGGAGACGCGGGGAGTAAGTCCACCTTGGGGGGACATAAACAACAGGGCTGGACGGGGCAGAAATAGTGATTTAAAAGTCAGTGTTGTTGCGTTATAGAAGACAGTCTGACTGGTGATGGCAGTGGATTGACATGTGTATACATTGTACATATAACTAAAAATATAAATATAATTTTAGAGAATACAGGCGAAGTATTTTTATTAGTATTCGTTACCCCGAAGATTTGAGGGACGTTGTCTAGAGTGAGCCCAACCTGACGTTGCTCCTACTGTCCCACCTGACCAGGGGCCTGGCTGGGGCGACGTGTCCCTCACGTGTACATACGAGATCTTGAAGGTTTTAAATGGTAGTCACTACCATTACAAACTGCCATTGAAGCCTTGCAACAAGAACACATACGTGATAACATCCATCTGATCACAAATGTCATATCATTAATGCAACACTCAAACGTCAAGGCCGTCGTGTACTTATCAACTGGGTGCCAAGTCATGTGGGAATAATAGGAAATGACATTGCAGACGAAGCTGCAAAACTTGCAACTAAGAGAAGAAATGTAAACATTTACATACCACAGAGTCTATCACAGATTAAGAAAGTAATTAGAAACAGAGCAATGCAAAAGATGTACAGTAACCACAACAGAAGTACACTTACATCGCATCAGGCTTGGATACCCATGTGCATGGGAAATTAGGCTTACAGGTTCCGGAAGATGAGAGGAAATGTCAACACTGTGGAGAAATGCCCGACAGACCATTTCGGAGGTCATTTCCATTTCAGTTCCAGGCTACCTGGAACATTATATAACACAGTGCACAGTTACAACCACAACAGACTACTGGAACATTATATAACACAGTGCACAGTTACAACCACAACAGACTACTGGAACATTATCTAACACAGTGCACCGTCACAAACCCATTAAGATTTCAACTTAGCTTCAACAGAGCAGAAGTTAAACACGTGGGACAAAATCTTACTGAAGCGATCATACGAGTCATAAATACTCATACTCCGCCCAAGTAAAACAGAAACAAGCAACACTTAGTGGGCCAGCCAGAGGCTTAGGGCCCGCCCAGTGGGCCAGCCAGAGGCTTAGGGCCCGCCCAGTGGGCCAGCCAGAGGCTTGGGGCCCGCCCAGTGGGCCAGCCAGAGGCTTGGGGCCCGCCCAGTGGGCCAGCCAGAGGCTTAGGGGCCCGCCCAGTGGGCCAGCCAGAGGCTTAGGGGCCCGCCCAGTGGGCCAGCCAGAGGCTTGGGGCCCGCCCAGTGGGCCAGCCAGAGGCTTGGGGCCCGCCCAGTGGGCCAGCCAGAGGCTTGGGGCCCGCCCAGTGGGCCAGCCAGAGGCTTAGGGCCCCGCCCAGTGGGCCAGCCAGAGGCTTAGGGCCCCGCCCAGTGGGCCAGCCAGAGGCTTAGGGCCCCGCCCAGTGGGCCAGCCAGAGGCTTAGGGGCCCGCCCAGTGGGCCAGCCAGAGGCTTAGGGGCCCGCCCAGTGGGCCAGCCAGAGGCTTAGGGGCCCGCCCAGTGGGCCAGCCAGAGGCTTAGGGGCCCGCACAGTGGGCCAGCCAGAGGCTTAGGGGCCCGCCTAGTGGGCCAGCCAGAGACTTAGGGGCCCGCCCAGTGGGCCAGCCAGAGGCTTAGGGGCCCGCCCAGTGGGCCAGCCAGAGGCTTAGGGGCCCGCCCAGTGGGCCAGCCAGAGGCTTAGGGCCCGCCCAGTGGGCCAGCCAGAGGCTTAGGGCCCGCCCAGTGGGCCAGCCAGAGGCTTAGGGCCCGCCCAGTGGGCCAGCCAGAGGCTTAGGGCCCGCCCAGTGGGCCAGCCAGAGGCTTAGGGGCCCGCGCACGAATATCCCTGCAAAAAATAACTACCATTACACATATGTTGGGTTTATACAGAGGAGGTTAGACCCCAACACTGTGTACACCTCCACAGTATCTGTGTACACCTCTGCAGCGCCAGTGTACACCACACCATTTGTGTAGGCCTCGACAGCATGTGTGTGTGTAGGCCTCGACAGCATGTGTGTATGTGTGTGTAGACCTCGACAGCATGTGTGTGTGTAGACCTCGACAGCATGTGTGTATGTGTGTGTAGGCCTCGACAGCATGTGTGTATGTGTGTGTAGGCCTCGACAGCATGTGTGTGTGTAGACCTCGACAGCATGTGTGTATGTGTGTGTAGGCTTGCTACTTTTTTACAAAAATTTAAATAGTATTCCACCTTCTCCGTACGCTTTTGGCTCATTTGGGAGGCCAGAATTCCTTTCGAAAGCATGTGTAATGTTTTATCAAGTGAACAATATCGCATGACCAAATTAAAAAATATATACATATTTTTTTAAAGATAGAGTAGCGTGATTAGAGGGAGAGGCATTTTTTCAGTGAATTTGGCAGCTTTTCAGTTAGGATCGTTAGCCTCGCGTCGCGGTTCCCGTCATTCACTGTCCCGCCGTTCCAGGCGCGTCAGTGTGGCTCTGGCCGTTGTGAGGAGAGGTTGGTGTTACTCGTTCTCTCGCGTTCGTATCTTGACGTGTGGGGCCACTCTTGACACTTGCTGTGAAGTTCAACGATACGAACCTCGTTTCGGGTGACATCAGTGTAATGTGAATTGCTGTTTGAATGAACGAGGTAAATGAACCTCGTTTCCCCTCCTTATTTATAATTGCCTGTATCTCATTTTCTAAACTGGAATTGGGTTTAGCAAGGAGTGTTGTGCACTGTGGATTGTTGTAGGCCGTGTGTGCCTCCCGTCTCACACGGGCCCGTCACCCGTCTCACACGGGGGCGACAGTCTTCACCCACCTCCTGAGTGAGGAACCTAGAGGTGGCCAGGCAACCGTGGATGTAGCAGGTGACCTCCGGGAGGAACACCTGAGCGAGGGGCCCCCATCACCCCGTCTGCCTCGCCTGCTGCAGGTGGTGGGGACACTCCAGCCAGCTGGCCTGGACCACCACATCCACACGCCTCATCCACGCATCCGTCCACACATCCAACAGGTGGGTGGTGTGGGCGTTCCTAGCAGTAATTACGGGCATCGGTGTGTCTTTAGGAAACAATTAGTGTGAGGTATAACATGTTATATTATGCTTGTGGGTTTTCTTTTATCAGTGGTATGGAAGGTTTGGGTAATTATAATTTTGAAAATATTGAAGAAAAAGCCTACATATTGAGTAGGCTTTAGGCTAGCCAAATATAAGTTTGTGTTGAAAAACTGACTAATCACAAAAATGTCCTGTATCATGCTAACCGATGATATAAGTTGACCAGGCCTACAAGAAATCAAATTAAGATAGCGAGTAGGCTTAGAAAGACTAACGGGCGTGCCATAATAGTCGGAGGGACACACCACATGGTATATGTGAAAGGAACTATGCTAATGGCTCCCACCTGACCACCTCCCGCAGTGGTAGAGTGAAGCACTGACCCATCATCGCTACCTAACCTCACCCCTCACAGATGCTGGGGGCGGGCCTGTGGCACTCACGTGAGGGGCGGGCCTGTGGCACTCACGTGAGGGGCGGGCCTGTGGCACTCACGTGAGGGGCGGTCCTGTGGCACTCACGTGAGGGGCGGTCCTATGGTACTCACGTGAGGGGCGGGTCTGTGGCACCCACGTGAGGGGCGGGCCTGTGGCACCCACGTGAGGGGCGGGTCTGTGGCACTCACGTGAGGGGCGGGTCTGTGGCACTCACGTCAGGGGCGGGTATGTGGCACGTGAGGGGCGGGTAATGGGCACTCATGTGAGGGGCAGGTATGTGGCACTCACGTGAGGGGCAGGTATGTGGCACTCACGTGAGGGGCAGGTATGTGGCACTCGTGAGGGGGGCGGACCTGTGGCACTCGTGAGGGGGGGCGGACTTGTGGCACTCGCGTGAGGGGGGGGCGAGCCTGTGGCACTCGCGTGAGGCGTCGTCGTGGCACTCGTGTGAGGGGCGTCGCCGTGGCACTCGTATGAGGGGCGTCGCCGTGGCACCAACGGGAGGGGCGTCGCCGTGGCACTCGTGTGAGGGGCGTCGCCGTGGCACTCGTGTGAGGGGCGTCGCCGTGGCACTCGTGTGAGGGGCGTCGCCGTGGCACTCGTGTGAGGGGCGTCGCCGTGGCACCCTGGTCTTTGATACCTTATAACATATTCACGCGTTATTATTTTTCTTGCTCCGTACACGTAGAGTGGGCGTCTGTACACGTACAGTGCATGTCCATACACGTACAGTGGATGTCCGTAGACGTACAGTGGGTATGCGTACACGTACAGAAGGTATTCCTGCGTCTCTTAAGTACACATACAGAACGAGTCTCTACAAGTTACAGTAAGAGGGGATCAGAGACGCGGGTCTGAAATGCGTTTCATGTCTGATGTAAATATTTTACTTGAATTAGGCTATCTGTTTACTGCTTTAACTTTCTATGCAAAATAAATTACGTTAAAGAAACTGAGTTCAAGTAATTTAATATTATGCTTGTTATAAAACAGATTAAATCGAATTTTGACAATATTTTTATGTTAGAAAAGTCACTAAATCGAATGCGAGGAAATTGTGGAATTCAGAGAGAATTATCAGTGGTGTTCAAGAAACACCATTGATAGGGTGTACAAACTTCATTCAAAATGTTGTGCTAGCAGAGATCGTAGCGAAGTATCCAAGGTTTGCTTACTGTAGGTGCTGGAGGCCTGGTCGACGACCGGGCCGCGGGGACGTTAAGCCCCGGAAGCACCTCAAGGTAAGGCAGCATTCACAAGACGGATTCGCTGACGTTCAATTGGGTGGGTGTGGCGCAGTCTGGTAACTTCGTAACTGACTCTCCGCGGATGTATTTTGCTATGTTTAAGGACTGTTGTGGGCCACTTCGTGAACCACTTGTGATATGAAAAGACTATTGATATATTAATTCGTATGTGTATGTATAATTTATATGTATTAAAAATTGTGTAACGAGTTTTACAAGATTGTTACTTAGCTAAATGAAGTGTGGGGTTCATTTACTAAACCCATTGTGTCTCTTAACCCTTTCCACCTCCGTCCACGGGATGGGTATAGGGTGCAAAATAAATGACTAAACCAAACAAAATTTTGATTCACATAGGCTAATGCTAACTAAATCCATGTTATAATTAACAACAATTTGTTTGAACTTTGTGACCCACAAAATAACATAATTTGAAGAACATTTGGCAGACAACTACATCTGCCAATTTGCAGTACATTTTGAAAGTTTGTTTTAGATCCTCCTTTAGTGTTCCTGAACCATTTATCTATATGTCCCGCCCTATTTTAGTATCACCGGCAGATTTACCAAGGTTACTGTCCACTTGCGCGTGTTTTCTGCGCCAGGGGCTCCCAAAATCGTCAAGTTTTGAAACACAAAACAATCTGAAAAAAATGTATAACAAATTGCATTTTTATTCCAGGCAACTGGCTTACTTCATATTCTGACTTTTATAATCATGGCTGTGGCAGTTTTGTTGATTCCTGATCCTTCCAGACGTGTATTTAAACGTTTTTTTAGACCAATATCATTCTTCTGATATTTAGCAACATCTTCACATGTCAACAGTTCACATTT
Source organism: Procambarus clarkii (assembly GCF_040958095.1). NCBI lineage: Eukaryota > Metazoa > Arthropoda > Malacostraca > Decapoda > Cambaridae > Procambarus > Procambarus clarkii. The sequence continues at coordinate 23,708,031 of NC_091172.1, forward strand.
TCAATTTTTTTCTTGTTAATATTAATGAAATTAAGCCTATTTTTAAAACAGTGTTAAATAGCAATACTAAATTCACGAGAAAAATTAATTTGTGTAAATCAGACTTAATCCCTGGAAACACAAACCGAAACTGTCTCTATTTTCCGCTTGTTACAACGTGTAATAAAGTTGTTACATTTTGGCTTAACGTGTTTATGACGTATTAGAACGCTGTTACAACTTGCTATATTGGTTGTTATAACTGGTTAGGAGGTGTTAAAACTTGCTCGAACGTTGTACCAACGTCGTAGTTTCGGTGTGTGTTTGGCGGGATGGCATTTGTGCCGACACTGTTCCCTGTGTGCTTTAGTGCCTCGTGGTACAGTTGGATTCGTTTCTGACTCGCAATTCAGGATTTCGGGGTCGATTTCCCGGCGGGACAGAAGTTGTTAGCCATGCCTCCGTTCACCTAGCAGTAAATAGGTACCCCGGAAGTTAGGTAACTGTTGTTGGGTTGCATCCTAGGGAGGGTCAGTAGTTCGACCTTGGTACAAGCCAAGTGTATGGTGCCAAACGTCTGTATGACAATACAAATACAAGCCAAATGTGTGAATGAAATTATACAAAACTAGCTGTACTCGGCCACACGTTGCTGTGGCTCAGCAATGCATGTGCGTTGCCGAGCCACAGCAACCTTCCCCTGTCCCCTAGTCCTCCCAACCATTCCCCAATCCCCCATCCCCTCGTCCTCCCAACCATTCCCCACTCCCCCATCCCCTCGTCCTCCCAACCATTCCCCACTCTCTCGTCCCCTCGTCCTCCCAACCATTCCCCACTCCCCCGTCTCCCAACCATTCCCCAGCCCCCCGTCCCCTCGTCATCCCTACCATTCCCCCCTCCCCCGCCCCCTTGTCCTCCACACCATCCCCCACTCCACCGTCCCCTTGTCTTCCACACCATCCCCCACTCCACCGTCCCCTTGTCCTCCCTAACATTCCCCCTCCCCTCCCTCGTCCTCCCAACCATCCCCCATTCCCCTTGTCCTCCCCACCATTCTCTATTGCCCCGTGTGTTGCTCTTATGTACAACAGCATTTACAGCCCCGCTCCTGTGCCAGGTAAGTACACTACGGGCTCACAATAGCCCGTGCCACTTGGAACTTTTTGTTCCCAGTAGCTGAATCTATAACAACAACAACGTGCAACAGATGGCGCTGTTAAAAAAAAGTTTTTACCTGTCACAGGTGTGGCATGTATATAGTAGGTATATAAAAACACGCGCGTATTCGAATGCAACGTTGTGTCAAAATTTCAAAGAAATCTGTAAAGAGGTTTCGGAGATTTCCCTCATGAAAACTCATATGAAAAATCAAAGTTTATAAAAAAAGCAAGTTTTTATCTGTCGCAGACATGACAGCTATATAGTAGGTATATTAAAATAAAACACGCTCGTATGCGAATGGAACGTTTTCAAAATTTCAAAATAAATGGTGAAGAACTTTCGGAGATTAGCGATTTTGAACGAACACACACACACACACACACACACACACACACACACTATATATATATATATATATATATATATATATATATATATATATATATATATATATATATATATATATATAATATATTAAAATCACAAATAACTTTTAGAATACACCGTCGTATTCATCATCAGATCAAAAGTTCTTAAGTCATAAATTAAAATTAATGCGCAAAACATGAAACTTACGCTGAATAGGGTTGCTTACTACAAGACAAAAGACCAAGTAATGACTCTGATTATACTAAAAATAACTAACAAAAAAGTCTACTTACATGACCTAATCAACCAAAGTAGTTCACAAATATTCAACCACGACAGCGAAATACTCTACTAATTCAAAATTGAAACTGTAAACAAATTTATTAAAAAAACGTATACAAACACAAAAATAATTAAAGCAAATTACAGATTACGAATGATAAAAAAAAACTTAAAATTTTACACACAATAATAAACACCAAATATTGTATGAACACGTTGTACTGAACGGGGTGAGAATAGCTTCAGCTACCTCATCCCTTTGTGTGTATTTTACCATAATAAACTTATTTCAATTTCAATATTGTACTCAGTACTGTAATTCAGCAGAAATAATATTACAACAAGACGTCACTCAAAATAAACACCAAAAATTGAAATCAAGGGGGGGGACTAAAAAAACAAATAAAGAACTTAAAAATCGTAAGTAAACAGAAAACCAAAACCTAGTTTAAATAAATATACAACTATTTTATTTAAATAGTATACAACTGTATGGTGCGGAGAAGGAAAAAAAATCACGGAAACGCTTCAGCAGACACGACTTTCACAACAAAGAAAAATAACTATAAACAGGGAGATTGAAGAAATAGAGCAGACGCTGAGGTGATCATACCAGTCTGAGGAAATGGAATTGAAACAGAAAGCTAATAGTGAAGCTTCAACGCAACAGGTACAACAAGGCTATTAGGCGGGGGCATAAAGTGCTAGATCTCGCTTCACCGTCGACACTGATAGATAAGCACAGAGATAAAGGAAAATCCAAAATATATTTTCACATATATGAAATCAAAATATATAAACACCAACAGTATTGGACCTTTACTTACAACTGGCGGTACGTACACAGAGGGACAACAAAGAAATTAGTGAAATCCCAAAAGGCCAGAATGAGGCTATTTTTTAGCACCCAAATAAACAACATGAAAGTTAAAGATCCAGACCAACATCTTAATGAATGACATCCAAACATTCAGCTTTATGAATGACATCCAAACATCCAGCTTTATGAATGACATCCTAACATCCAGCTTTATGAATGACATCCAAACATCCAGCTTTATGAATGACATCCAAATTCCAAGTTTATATAACTGATATTAACACGAATACAGAAAACTTTGACAGAGAAATTGACAACATCCCAATGCACTCAGCCTCAGGTCCTGACTCGTGGAATTCAATATTCTTAAAGAAATGTAAAGTACCAGTAGCGCGAGCGCTCATTATAATATGGAGAAAGAGCCTGGATACAACAGAGATACCAGCAACACTTAAATCAGCAGATATAGCTCCACTATACAAGCGAGGTAGTAAAGTTTTGGCCAAAAACTATGGACCAGTGGCACTAACCTCACACGTAATAGATGTTTTTGAAAGAGTGATAAGGAAAGCAAAATGCAATATTGAAACAAAGAATGCAATGCGAGGCAGCTCTTGTTCGTCCAACCTCAGCCTACGGTTTTACTTGGCAACGCATCCATGAATCAAAACGCTGTTTTAAAACCATATATTTTCCCAAATATTTTACGACTATAAACCTTTACAGTGTTTCGTGTTAGATGACCTTTAACCATTCCCGAGGAAGCGACCTACAACGGTCAATTAACTCGGATAAACAGCCAAGTTCCCATTGGGATGTAAGGAGACTTGCACAGCTGTCTCACTCGGCCCAGGATTCGAACCCAGGACGAATGGGTTGAGAGATGACAGCGGTGAGCAATGCAAATCGCAAGACTCAAAACAGATAATTAATTCAAATGGATACATTTTGTCACGTGTTTCAATGCCAATTGTTTTGACAAAGAAAATGGGGGAATGTTTATCAGGAATAAAGTTATCAGTGCCTCTGAAAACGGAGTTCGTATTAAGCTTTACAGTTAGATTAAAGGGTGTATTAATATAAGGAAATTATATTTTCGATTATACATAAAGCTTATTTGAAGCCTTAGGTAGAGCGCAGAATAATATTGCGTGCTTGTCAGTTTTAAACTGGAAACGGTCAATGCTTTCAGTAGGTAAATGTTTTGTTTTGATGGACCGAATGTTTATTTTTAGGCTGCGCAACATGCACTAATGGCAATGTGTTGCTCTAGTTATAGAACGTTTTGATCATCTAAGGTTGTACGAGAAGTCGCATAATGTTTGGGTTTGATGTTGGATTTTAGGTTAATCAACCAAGGGAGAGATATTAAAGCCTCTTACAGCGTAGTCTATTGACCATACAGTAAGTATACTTTAGTTATAAATATAGTGCAGGATTAAAGTAAACAATATTGAATTGGTGCAATCTGTGTACATGTCATTGTTCTATGTAACAATATTTTATGGTACAGTATGTAAACCCGCATGTTAAATACATTAGTAAAACTCCATATAGGCTTCTGGTAATTTTAAAAATATTGAGCAAAAAAATTTGTATTTCCTAATACAGTATATGAAACTCGTATAATTAATATCATCCGTGATAGTCGGGTTTGGTAGGTCTCTCCAAATATTTTTCCGAACCACTTGATCCTCAGAGCCTACTGACTCAGCCTATTTTATAAACTTTAAATTATGCTTACCCTAAGATAGGTAGCGCTCTTAACGTGTTTAAGGACATCTCAAAAATGTTCTTAATCTCGCCAGAATTGTTAGAACTGCATTCTACCGTTCTTAACACACACACACACACACACACACACACACACACACACACACACACACACACAGGAACCTGTGTAAGGAATCATTCAGAATCTTGTACACCACATATGTAAGACCAATCCTGGAGTATGCGGCCCCAGCATGGAGCCCGTACCTTGTCAAGCACAAGACGAAACTGGAAAAAGTCCAAAGGTATGCTACTAGACTAGTCCCAGAACTAAGAGGCATGAGTTATGAGGAAAGGCTGCGGGAAATGCACCTCACGACACTGGAAGACAGAAGAGTAAGGGGGGACATGATCACAACCTACAAAATCCTCAGGGGAATCGACCGGGTAAACAAGGATGAACTATTCAACACTGGTGGGACGCGAACAAGGGGACACAGGTGGAAGCTGAGTACCCAAATGAGCCACAGAGACGTTAGAAAGAACTTTTTCAGTGTCAGAGTAGTTAGTAAATGGAATGCATTAGGAAGTGATGTGGTGGAGGCTGACTCCATACACAGTTTCAAATGTAGATATGATAGAGCCCAATAGGCTCAGGAATCTGTACACCAGTTGATTGACGGTTGAGAGGCGGGACCAAAGAGCCAGAGCTCAACCCCCGCAAGCACAATTAGGTGAGTACAATTAGGTGAGTACACACACACACACACACACACACATATATATATATATATATATATATATATATATATATATATATATATATATATATATATATATATATATATATATATATATATATATATATATATACATAAATATATAAATATATATATATATATATATATGTCGTACCTAGTAGCCAGAACGCACTTCTCTGCCTACAATGCAAGGCCCGATTTGCCTAATAAGCCAAGTTTTCATGAATTAATTATTTTTCGACTACCTAACCTACCTAACCTAACCTAACCTAACTTTTTCGGCTACCTAACCTAACCTAACCTATAAAGATAGGTTAGGTTAGGTTAGGTAGGGTTGGTTAGGTTCGGTCATATATCTACGTTAATTTTAACTCCAATAAATTTTTTTTTACCTCATACGTAATAAAATGGGTAGCTTTATCATTGCATAAGAAAAAAATTTGAGAAAATATATTAATTCAGGAAAACTTGGCTTATTAGACAAATCGGGCCTTGCATAGTAGGCATAGAAGTGCGTTCTGGCTACTAGGTACGACATATATATATATATATATATATATATATATATATATATATATATATATATATATATATATATATAAGGGGTACCACCTCTGGTGCAAGTGTAGAGACCCATAGCCTCGGAGAAGAAAATAATGAGTACTCAGAGAAGACCTTGTGGATCCTCACTGAACTAGAGACCCATAGCCTCGGAGAAGAAAATAATGAGTACTCAGAGAAGACCTTGTGGATCCTCACTGAACACTTTGATATTTTCTTCTCCTACCATCCCTATTCTTTTAGTGTGTGTGTATATATATATATATATATATATATATATATATATATATATATATATATATATATATATATATATATATATATATATCTAACTTTATTTTAAAATTTCATTACACCAAAACGGTTATAACATTGGTTACATGCAGGGTACAAGACTACTTGTCACAAGTTATATAGCTCCTCCAGCTCCTCAGATGGCGGGCAGGAACCATGGATGCAGTGAGCATTTCCTCTCTGGATCGCCACACTAAGACGCTGAAAGAGAAAACTGGCGACTCTAGGGTCTCTAGTTGTTTCAATTAGCTTGGATCCCAGCTCCTTCAAAAAATTTGCAGCACTTTTACCCCAAGCACCAAGTGTCTCTGAGGCAATGGTAACAAAATTGTAGTGGTGATCAAGGTCTCCGTATTTACGTGACTTGGCTGCTTCCCGGTGATTGGCAGCACCTCCATGGTTCCTGCCCGCCATCTGAGGAGCTGGAGAGCTCTACAACTTGTGACAAGTAGCTTTATACCCTGCATGTAACCAGTGTTGTAACCCTTTTTGTGTAATGAAATTTTCAAATAAAGTTATATAAATGTATACACACATACCAAAAGAATAGGGGTGGTAGGAGAAGAAAATATCAAAGTGTTCAGTGAGGACCCACAAGGTCTTCTCTGAGTACTCTTTATTTTCTTCTCCTGTTGTCGTTTTATCTGTCGATAATTTCTGTGTTTCTTGTTAAAATCTTAAGCAACACAGAAATTATCGACAGGTAAAACCACAACAGGAGACTCGACATCAGCGAGGCCCTACACATCAAAAAGTCAAAACCAGCAATCAATAACCAATTCACACATAATTACAATCTACCCACTTCAAGACCCCGAACCAACACAGAATCAAGAAGATAAAACACCCAATGGCGTACCCATTGATTCAATTGTTCATCTCATTTATTCCCCTCTTACTGTATATAGTTCTGTAATGAACTAACGTAAGGACGGAGTGCGTTAACCCTCACCAGATCTTGACTAAACGTTATCTTCTCCGTAAGGTCAGATATCCACCCTGTTTCACACCGCTTCAGCTTGGTAACAGCCACATTGCATAAAAACAGAAACTGAGCCAATGTTAGCTGGGCTACCTGGGGAGGTGCCCGTCATAAATCATGTAGACGTGTCATTTGAGAATACTGGCGTCTTCTATGTCCATAAATTATACATTTTGACGCTCATTCGTGAAGATATCAAACGAACAAGCGTTTTTAATGGCATAACTTAAACCTTAAAGTGTAGATGAAGTGAGTATTGCCTCATCAGCGTTAATTAACTATGCTAGCAGCGGGAGTGTGGAGCGTGTAGGCTACTGGTCCTGGCTGACTATGCATGAAGGTGGGTTCGGTGCAGGGTACATGGTTGTCTTCTTAGATATCTAAGATATCTAAGTGAACTGATTACCAAGCTCGCTTCATGAGTTAACTTGTGCCCCTTGTCATCATTAAATCGTCGATGGTTATCATTTTTAAGTAATTTTTTTCTAAGATAAATGGTAAATACTAGACTTGTTCTAGCATTTTGTGAACTGGCTTCTCTATTATTAAAACTTTGCTCAGGGTTATAATGTAAACCCACTTCCTCTAACATTAAGTATTAACTAAGGTTTCTTGTGTAAACCTATAATTGATGTTCATAAAAATGTATACCACTATTCATTTTGTGTATATATATATTTTTCTAACATGCTAAATTGTGTTGTTTATACACATAAACTTACGATTTTTATTAACTAAAATTACATGTCAGTTTTTAGATTAATTTAAATTCTACAGTTGAACAATCAAGCGTTGCCATTATTTCATATATTGATGTAGCGAAAACTGTAATTATAATAATGTAGCCTAATCATATAAATTTAAAAATTTACCTGAAATATATTGTGTACTGTACATATAAATTTTGCATGGTATGTCGATATATTTTCAAATGCAAAATATTAATAATTATTATTACTGTTATTATTTGTTTAGGTTGAAAAGTTACTTCAGTTGTGTAAAAAAAAGTTATTTTCAAACACTTTTCATTGAAGGCCATCTTAGCCTACTCCAGTCGTACCGTTTAACAGAGACTAATAAAGGTACATTTCCACCACCAATAGCAAGTTTAGCGTCAAGTCGATTTCATTTCAAATTACGTCCAAATTTGGCCATAGTGCGCATACGAGCGAAAAGTGACGTTATTTTTAAGAGGACGGGTTGGTATATGAGGCTGAGTACGATCACAGATGAAGCAAGTGAATGTGTAATTGTTAGATAATGATGAGTATTGTGGAAGTGATGATTGTGGTGATAATTGTAGTTATAATAATAAAAGCAGTAATTCACAATTAAATCGGTGAGAAGTTGATAATGAAAAAGATATCCGATAGTTAATAAAAAAGGTAATATTTTGGAAATAAATACTTTTTTTTTTTTTACAATGTAGGTACTGCAACAATTTTTAACTTTTTATATATTTGTACTGTATTGTTATACACTTGACTGGTATCCATTTTACACTACTTTTTCAACTTGATATTGAGTGCATATTATTGTCCAATGAACAGCCTGGCCTAGTAGTCTAGCATCGGACACTTACAACTGTGTCAAATAAATAGAAAACATAAGCTGTACGTTGTTGTTATTAAATGATAATAAAAGCAAAAGTCGAGCACGATTTATGAATAATATAATTAAATAATAAATTGGTTTAAAATGTTGAAAAACGTTTGGATGTATTCAGTGAAAAAAATACCCAAAAATGTAAGTGTTTAATGAATGAAATTTGGAAGTATCATAATAAATGAACACTAATATTTTAATAAGGAACGCGAGTTTCATTAGATTTACAGTACATATAAAGGTGGGAAAAACACTCGCATTTCTAATTGAACTGCTTGCAACCTTTCTCTTTTGTATTTGTTGATGTGATTGAAACCCCAGCTGACACAGGTAACATATTGGCGAGTATAGGGAACCCCAGCTGACACAGGTAACATGTTGGCGAGTATAGGGAACCCCAGCTGACACAGGTAACATGTTGGTGAGTGTAGGGAACCCCAGCTGACACAGGTAACATATTGGCGAGTATAGGGAACCCCAGCTGACACAGGTAACATGTTGGTGAGTATAGGGAACCCCAGCTGACACAGGTAACATATTGGCGAGTGTAGGGAACCCCAGCTGACACAGGTAACATGTTAGCGGGTGTAGGGAACCCCAGCTGACACAGGTAACATGTTGGTGAGTATAGGGAACCCCAGCTGACACAGGTAACATTGGCGAGTGTAGGGAACCCCAGCTGACACAGGTAACATGTTGGTGAGTGTAAGGAACCTCAGCTGGCACAGGTAACATGTTGGTAGGTGTAAGGAACCTCAGCTGGCACAGGTAACATGTTGGTGGGTGTAAGGAACCTCAGCTGGCACAGGTAACATGTTGGTGGGTGTAAGGAACCTCAGCTGGCACAGGTAACATGTTGGTGGGTGTAAGGAACCTCAGCTGACACAGGTAACATGTTGGTGGGTGTAAGGAACCTCAGCTGGCACAGGTAACATGTTGGTGGGTGTAAGGAACCTCAGCTGGCACAGGTAACATGTTGGTGGGTGTAAGGAACCTCAGCTGACACAGGTAACATGTTGGTGGGTGTAAGGAACCTCAGCTGACACAGGTAACATGTTGGTGGGTGTAAGGAACCTCAGCTGGCACAGGTAACATGTTGGTGGGTGTAAGGAACCTCAGCTGGCACAGGTAACATGTTGGTGGGTGTAAGGAACCTCAGCTGGCACAGGTAACATGTTGGTGGGTGTAAGGAACCTCAGCTGGCACAGGTAACATGTTGGTGGGTGTAAGGAACCTCAGCTGACACAGATATGATGTTGTAAACTGCAGGGATTGAACCTTTATTGTGGTTACTGGCTAAATATTTGTGTACAGAATGTGTAGAGTGGCACGTCAGTGGGCTTCACTCTAAGTGTGTCATCGTCGAAGTCATCAAACAGCTCATCTTTCATGAGGCCGAGCTACACTTTGATGTAATATTTATACATGGCATTTTTACACAATCACAACTGTCAGTGGATATGGTTGGGAAGTAATTATGAAATTCTCTGTCAGGTATTGGAGATTCTCACAAATCCGCGGTATAATCTCTTAGTAGTTTGTTGCAGCTGGTTTTGGCATCATGGCTAGGATGCTTTTTGTCACTCTTAGTTTCCAGAGCCTTAGGCTTATCTTTTCTTTAAGAGTATCAGTATTTTCTAAAGAAGAATGATATCTTCATTCCTCCACTGAAAGTTCCAGTTCACCTTATTCACGTATTCAAAAATATTTCCAAAATAAAATAACTTGGTTCACATTTCATCACGCAGTACTTAATAAAAATGCTCCTAAGTTTTAAGAGTAAATTTGTTTTGCTTCTTTAGACGAATGAACACATTTCATTTCCTCTTGACAACCAATTTAAGGATCACAAACCGCGGCCCGATGTGTCCACAAAGTTGGCAAATAATCGGGATTTCAGTGGTCGGTTTTTAATGTAATTCACTATTTTAATAACTTTGTTCAGGCCTAATAGAGTTGTCAATTTGTGTCTTAGTGCTCTTGCAACCAACTCTTCAATTATTGGAGTTGTCTGTAGGTTAGGAATAGGCATATCACTAGCCAATTCACTAGCCTTGCAGCTGTAGCCTAGTGAATAGGCATATCATTGTAATACATTACTTGCTGCATGATGCAGCGTTGGTTGCAAGTACACACATCATAACGTTATTTAAAAGTGCCTTGCAACCAACGCTTCACGATGCAGAAAGCAATGTATTGTAATGCTATTTAGGGCATGTAATTTATTTTCCGGTATGACACCCGTAAATCTTAACAGAACAACATCAGTGTAAATTCTTAAACAAGTTCGATTGTTAATAAACTGACTGCAAGTGGCTGTTGCATGTGTTATATTGACCTGTTGTGGTTACCTCAAGGTCTATGCAGCATGAAAACTGTTCTGATGTCCTGTGATCGATATAACGAGTGAACACAAGCACAGGAACATCCACCTCTCCCGCTCTACTATGTTTATGTCGACTCGTCTTTTCGGAGACACGCTTTGTTCAGCGTCGGCGATACTGAGCCGACGTCTGCTCAGTATCGGCTCAGTATACTGAGCTGATACTGAGCCACCACGTCTGTTAGGAAGGATGGCATGGCAAGAATAGTATTTAAGATACAATCACAAAGGCCTCTCATTGGCGGTCAGCATTATGACTTCGCCTATTGCAAGTTGAGCTTCGCGGGTTATAGTGATCCCGTGAGCCATTGTGGATGTCTCCGCCCGTGGCGAATGCATTATATTTACATTTACCGCTGATGACCTTTATCAACCTCCCAGCAAAGGTAATGGAAAGCGTTCATAGTCACTTTCGCGCCGCAAAACCAGAGAGACCCAGGAAGGAAGGAATTATCAGGACAAAGCACCAAGCCATTACGACTATATAGCACTTCGAAGGGGGTCAGGATAAGGATTTGGGATGGGACGAGGGGAAAGGAATGGTGCCCAACCATTAAACGGTCGGGGATTGAACGCCGACCTGCATGAAGCTCTACCGTCCAGCCCAAGTGGTTGGAAAAAAATAAGTTTAAGAGTTAATAATTAGTGTTAAATGTGTTTGAGGCTTGAGAACGGTGTGTGTGTGTGTGTGTGTGTGCATCACCTCCGCTCTCTACCGCGCCCCAAGGACGGTAAGAACAATTATTAAGACCTCTATACAAGAACAAGTGCTAAATGTGACCACATCAACTGCTGCCAAAGTTATGATACACAGATAGGCCTTTAAAAAGGCCCTCTAGAAATGTAATATAGTAATGGAGAAAATTGTTGGATTCAAGACCACGTAGAAAGGACCATGCTCGTGTGCTTCTTAATGAAACATAACCACTATCACCATTTGAGAACTTGAAGTAAGAGCGTGCATGGCCACAGTTGCATGGCGTAAAGACTCCCAGCAAGCAATGGGTTATCTTGAGATGATTTCGGAGCTTTTAGTGTCCCCGCGGCCCGGCCCTCGACCAGGCCTCCACCCCCAGGAAGCAGCCCGTGACAGCTGACTAACACCCAGGTACCTATTTTAGTTGGGATATTGTAGTTAGCATTATAAGGTATAAGCCATTTTTTGTTACTTTTCACCTTCACTTACATTTTGTGCCAAATTAACACACGGGTCATATTTTACCACGACAAGGTGTTATCACCACTTTGGAATTTTTGTTGCAAATTGTTTTTAAATGTCAGTCATATATATTTGTTTATGCTATGTATGAAAAAAATTGATTTTTAAAAAGATTAAATAGATGACGACAGTGGTTAAGTATATAAAGCAGTGCACCTTTAAATAATATATACATACTAGGTACAGTATATGGTAAATTTGTAAGGGGCCTGACAGCTCAGTGGGCAGCGCTTTGGATTCGTAGTCCTGAGGTTCCGTTGTTCGATCCCCGGTGGAGGCGGAAACAAATGGGCTAAGTTTCTTTCACCCTGATGTCCCTGTTACCTAGCAGTATATAGGTACCTAGGAGTTAGACAGCTGCTTCCTAGGGGTGTGTAACAAAAAGAAGGTCTGGTCGAGGACCGGGCCGCGGGGACGCTAAGCCCCGAAATCATTTCTAAGATAACCTCAAGATAACATCCGTATTGAGTATCGCTATCAGACCCTCGGTGTCAAAGGTCACAGAAATTGCTGGATCATTACATAGGCTGTTTCTTGCCGTAGTTCTAACACTAACATAGACACACGAAGCTGACGACTTGAAACAAAGGCCCCAAAGGCCTTTTTAGGCCCCAAAAGGGCCCCAAAGCTTTTGCTCTAATTCGCTAGCTCTAATTCGCTAGCTCTAATTCGCTAACTCTAACTCGCTAGCTCTAATTAGAGCTAGCGAGTCAATGACGACTACGGAGCAGTGTTTCTTTGTTTATATTGTTTGAAAGACTGGCTTTAACAGCCTTCAGCCCGGTCGTTTGTTCTTTAGTTTGAATGTTCGTCCATTGTTTGGCGTGTTCATTGGCTTGCTGCTTCACCTGGGGGGTTACAGGTGCGCCTGGGGCAACATGGCCGCTGAAATTCAGAATGTAAATATCTTGTTGAGGGCAGAGTAGCGTTTGGAATTATTAGGTTAACTTTATATACTGGTTTTCCCAGTGGAGGCTTCCGTACTAGATTAAATTATAACTTTCTGAATAGATTTTTGAAGATCCTCCGTCTTGAGTTAGTGTCTCTGCTTCAGGGGGGGGGGGCTAAATGTCCCGGCTATTTTCAGTGTGGAGTTGAATACCGCTGTTACTTTCAGTGAGGGGTTCAATTTCCCCCTTCTAAATTCAGTTAAGGTTCTGTATTTCCCTGATACCTTTATTTGGGGGTCTTCAGGTGACGGGTGGGTGCCAATGGCAGGTTCAGTGGGAGCCTATAATGCGCCTGCTAATTTTATTTGGGGGCGGCGAAGCCCTGCTAGCTTCAGGAACGGTTGGAGAAGGGAATATGTATTATGATATATATTATTGTGATTACACCCGCGAGATAGAGAGAATGACTCGCACACATCATGTGTTAGTGTGTTTTTGTGTAAGTATTATAAATATGTGTGTGTTGTGGAGCGTGGCTCCCGGCTACCCTCCCAATAACCTCCAGAATTACTTATAAAAGCGGAGAGTAAACTGCAGGTTTTAATACCTGGTTTAGAACTATATTCCGCGATCGAAGTCAAATTTAGTCAAATCGATTTAGTGAAAGCAGTTACTCTGAGCGAGCTGCCGGCAACAGCCAACGAGTATTATGTGGACGTGTACTGTTTTGATGGGCAGACGTCTGCTATATATTCCATAAATTAGAATTTGATGGTCATTTGTGGAAATTGGCCAAATGGGCAAGATTTTTAGTTTGGATGTCGTGTATATCTGTGATACGGAGCGAATACCAGAGCTGGTGGTGGCCAGGGTCTCGGATAGTTTTTTTTTTATTATTATTTTCTACCACAGACGTGGCCACACATTTACAATGCTAACCAGCATATATACATTTTCCTCTATCCTCCATGGACAGGGTTAGAGAAGTGTTAAACATATAGTTCAGGGGGTCGGGGATAGTAAAAATGTTTTTTTTTTTCTCTACCATAGACGTGGCCACACATTTACAATGCTAACCAGCATATATACATTTTCTTCTGTCCTCCATGGACAGGGTTAGAGATGTGTTAAACATATAGTTCAGGGGTTTATTGAACAATCAACCACTGAAGGTGACTGTAGTGCTTTTAGAATGCTAATCTAACCTACATACATAAATGTACAGATTTACGTCTGTCCTACATGAACAGTGTTCGATGTGTTTTTTTGCATCGTGTCGTTAACGTGCGTTTACAAAGGTGAAATGTAACAATGATAGAGCGGCCGAGACTCTGACGCCCGGCGCTCGTGTGGGAGTTATAACTGCTCTTCTTGGATTGTTATTGATTATATATATATATGTCGTACCTAATAGCCAGAACGCACTTCTCAGCCTACTATTCAAGGCCCGATTTGCCTAATAAGCCAAGTTTTCATGAATTAATGTTTTTTCGTCTACCTAACCTACCTAACCTAACCTAACCTAGCTTTTTTTGGCTACCTAACCTAACCTTACCTATAAATATAGGTTAGGTTAGGTTAGGTAGGGTTGGTTAGGTTCGGTCATATATCTACGTTAATTTTAACTCCAATAAAAAGAAATTGACCTCATACATAGAGAAAAGGGTTGCTTTATCATTTCATAAGAAAAAAATTATAGTAAATATATTAATTCAGGAAAACTTGGCTTATTAGGCAAATCGGGCCTTGAATAGTAGGCTGAGAAGTGAGTTCTGGCTACTAGGTACGACATATATATATATATATATATATATATATATATATATATATATATATATATATTATTAAATATGACCGAAAAAGTAAGATTAATAATTCTAACACGAATTTTCTCAATCTTTCGTACATTACGCTTCACTGTTGGAGGTAAATCAAAAATCACTTCTCCAAAATTCATTTTTATTTCTAGTCTGACGCGACACGGGCGCGTTTCGTAAAACTTATTACATTTTCAAAGACTTCACAAATACACAACTGATTAGAACGTATCTCTGATTTTATATCTACATTTGAGTGAGGTGGGAGGGGTGATGTGGCATTAACACAAGACAGAACAAGAGGGGATATTAATAGGGTATTAAAAGTATCAACACAAGACAGAACAGAAACAATGGGTATTGAATAGAAGTGTTTGTAGAAAGCCTATTGGTCCATATTTCTTGATGCTTCTATATTGGAGCGGAGTCTTGAGGTGGGTAGAATATAGTTGTGCAATAATTGGCTGTTGATTGCTGGTGTTGACTTCTTGATGTGTAGTGCCTCGCAAACGTCAAGCCGCCTGCTATCGCTGTATCTATCGATGATTTCTGTGTTGTTTACTAGGATTTCTCTGGCGATGGTTTGGTTATGGGAAGAGATTATATGTTCCTTAATGGAGCCCTGTTGCTTATGCATCGTTAAACGCCTAGAAAGAGATGTTGTTGTCTTGCCTATATACTGGGTTTTTTGGAGCTTACAGTCCCCAAGTGGGCATTTGAAGGCATAGACGACATTAGTCTCTTTTAAAGCGTTCTGTTTTGTGTCTGGAGAGTTTCTCATGAGTAGGCTGGCCGTTTTTCTGGTTTTATAGTAAATCGTCAGTTGTATCCTCTGATTTTTGTCTGTAGGGATAACGTTTCTATTAACAATATCTTTCAGGACCCTTTCCTCCGTTTTATGAGCTGTGGAAAAGAAGTTCCTGTAAAATAGTCTAATAGGGGGTATAGGTGTTGTGTTAGTTGTCTCCAGAGGTTGCATGGCTTTTCACTTTCCTTCTTATGATGTCTTCGATGAAACCATTGGAGAAGCCGTTATTGACTAGGACCTGCCTTACCCTACAGAGTTCTTCGTCGACTTGCTTCCATTCTGAGCTGTGGCTGAGAGCACGGTCGACGTATGCGTTAACAACACTCCTCTTGTACCTGTCAGGGCAGTCGCTGTTGGCATTTAGGCACATTCCTATGTTTGTTTCAATTCCTATGAAACAAACATAGGAATGTGCCTAAATGCCAACAGCGACTGCCCTGACAGGTACAAGAGGAGTGTTGTTAACGCATACGTCGACCGTGCTCTCAGCCACAGCTCAGAATGGAAGCAAGTCGACGAAGAACTCTGTAGGGTAAGGCAGGTCCTAGTCAATAACGGCTTCTCCAATGGTTTCATCGAAGACATCATAAGAAGGAAAGTGAAAAGCCATGCAACCTCTGGAGACAACTAACACAACACCTATACCCCCTATTAGACTATTTTACAGGAACTTCTTTTCCACAGCTCATAAAACGGAGGAAAGGGTCCTGAAAGATATTGTTAATAGAAACGTTATCCCTACAGACAAAAATCAGAGGATACAACTGACGATTTACTATAAAACCAGAAAAACGGCCAGCCTACTCATGAGAAACTCTCCAGACACAAAACAGAACGCTTTAAAAGAGACTAATGTCGTCTATGCCTTCAAATGCCCACTTGGGGACTGTAAGCTCCAAAAAACCCAGTATATAGGCAAGACAACAACATCTCTTTCTAGGCGTTTAACGATGCATAAGCAACAGGGCTCCATTAAGGAACATATAATCTCTTCCCATAACCAAACCATCGCCAGAGAAATCCTAGTAAACAACACAGAAATCATCGATAGATACAGCGATAGCAGGCGGCTTGACGTTTGCGAGGCACTACACATCAAGAAGTCAACACCAGCAATCAACAGCCAATTATTGCACAACTATATTCTACCCACCTCAAGACTCCGCTCCAATATAGAAGCATCAAGAAATATGGACCAATAGGCTTTCTACAAACACTTCTATTCAATACCCATTGTTTCTGTTCTGTCTTGTGTTGATACTTTTAATACCCTATTAATATCCCCTCTTGTTCTGTCTTGTGTTAATGCCACATCACCCCTCCCACCTCACTCAAATGTAGATATAAAATCAGAGATACGTTCTAATCAGTTGTGTATTTGTGAAGTCTTTGAAAATGTAATAAGTTTTACGAAACGCGCCCGTGTCGCGTCAGACTAGAAATAAAAATGAATTTTGGAGAAGTGATTTTTGATTTACCTCCAACAGTGAAGCGTAATGTACGAAAGATTGAGAAAATTCGTGTTAGAATTATTAATCTTACTTTTTCGGTCATATTTAATAATATATGTCTACAGGAAAGACTGCTACCAAAATATACTAATATATATATATATATGTATATATGTATGTATATATATATATATATATATATATATATATATGGTAGGAGAAGAAAATAGCAAAGTGTTCAATGAGGATCCACAAGGTCTTTTCTGAGTACTCTTTATTTTCTACTCCTAGGCTATGGGTCCCTACACTTGCACCAAAGGTGGTACCCCCCCCCCCCTCTCATATATATATATATATATATATATATATATATATATATATATATATATATATATATATATATATATATATATATATATATATATATTATTACTAGAGGCTTATTGAGCGGTGGGCGGGATTTTCTCCCCCAGCCCACTAATCCACGCCTCTTCCTTACCACTCTCTCCCTTCATCCCCCGTCATCCCTCCTCCTCTTGTCGTGGCAAGAGATTGGGGCGTGGCGCGTTTCACGGTAGAAGATCTGGACGTGGTTCAGTGCCTTCCATATTGACACGAGAGACGCCTCGTACGGGCCTCAGTGAGCCTAGAGTGCAAGGTTGGCCTTCATGGGTTGTCATGTCCGCCGCTGACATGGATGACAGCTCCGACAATCTTAGTATGTAATGTTTATCCTTTGGTCTGTTGGTTACCGTTAACGGAGACGCCTGTTAGGTTTATCACTGTGCCTCCAAGGGTAACGACTCAGCTATCCCAGGATGGAAAGTATTTAGTGCTAGATGTAAAGCAACTTGGCCAAATGCTTCGCGTTGCCCGTGAGTCGAATCGGTTGCAAGTCGGTCATGAGCTCATTGCGCAGACTACTGAGCTACAGAGCAACACCACCCACCGCTTGATTACCTGTGTGATCATCTTGACAACCGGTAGTAAACCCGTGCTAGGATCACACTACCCACTGAGCTCATGTAACTTAATATTGCCATTAACCTATTGTTTAATCCCGTACGAAAAATTTAATCAACTTTTCGACTAGATTTATGAGAGATATCCCCGCAGCTTTCAGTTGGAAGGCACATGATGCTAGGGACAGTCTTCGGATTGTTGATTTAGTGACGTGGGATCGATTGTGCCCACTTGTAGTATCCTTGGCTTGTAGTGGGTGTAGCCCTGTTAGGGGGACAGTTTTCCTGTGTCATTGTTCTTTTCTCGTTTTGGTCGCTTGGCTAGGCTTTAAGTTAAGCTAGGCTAAAGTATCCTTGGCTAGGCTTTAAGTTAACCTAGGCTAAAGTATCCTTGGCTAGGCTTTAAGTTAACCTAGGCTAGAGTATCCTTGGCTAGGCTTTAAGTTATGCTAGGCTAAAGTATCCTTGGCTAGGCTTTAAATTAAGCTAGGCTAAAGTATCCTTGGCCAGGCTTTAAGTTAAGCTAGGCTAGAGTATCCTTGGCTAGGCTTTAAGTTAAGCTAGGCTAAAGTATCCTTGGCTAGGCTTTAAGTTAAGCTAGGCTAGAGTATCCTTGGCTAGGCTTTAAGTTAAGCTAGGCTAGAGTATCCTTGGCTAGGCTTTAAGTTAAGCTAGGCTAAAGTATCCTTGGCTAGGCTTCAAGTTAAGCTAGGCTAAAGTGTCGTTGGCTAGGCTTTAAGGTAAGCTAGGCTAAAGTATCCTTGGCTAGGCTTTAAGTTAAGCTAGGCTAAAGTGTCGTTGGCTAGGCTTCAAGTTAAGCTAGGCTAAAGTATCCTTGGCTAGGCTTTAAGTTAAGCTAGGCTAAAGTATCCTTGGCTAGGCTTTAAGTTAAGCTAGGCTAAAGTATCCTTGGCTAGGCTTTAAGTTAAGCTAGGCTAAAGTATCCTTGGCTAGGCTTTAAGTTAAGCTAGCCTAGAGTATTCTTGGCTAGGCTAAAGCCCTCTGTCAACATCCTTGGCATCACGGTCACTTCCGACCTGACATGGAAGACCACGGTTCCGGGAACATCCAAGAGTGCCTGAATTGCTTGGAATTCGCTTCAGGCGGTGAAGATATTTGTGTTTTTCTCTGCCACTTTAGTTAACTCTATCGTCATCCTTCGTTTAGTGCTCTGGTGTCACATCATGGGGGACTCCACCTTTACTATTTTTTCTGTTATTTAGAGCACGGGTGTCACATCAGGGGAGCTGCACCCGTCTAACTCGACAAGAGTGCCTGTACAGTAACAGGAAATTGTTCAAGTAGGGGAATCAGACTGTGATGCGAGGTGTTGGAGAAGAATGTATTATATGGTACCCCGATACGTTTGCCTGTGTTTGTCTGAAATAGTTCAGACGGCACGCGTCGCGTTGGTGTGGCAAGGTACTGTGGCGCCTCCTGCCAGTAGCACCTTAGCTAGCCACACCAAAATGACTCATCATCCTCACCAAAATGATTCATCATTCTCACCAAAATTACTCATCATCCTCACCAAAATGACTCATCATCCCGGCGAAAAATTTAGTTAATATTCAGCTTGCAGCCGGTAGCCATTTGCCGGGAATAGGCTACGACTAGGGGTGGGAGGTGCCCTGACCAGACTTTGTTCCGTCCTATCCTAAATCCTTATCCTCCAATCCTTTCCAAATGCTATATAGTCGTAGTGGCTTTGCGCTTATTCTTGATAATCACACCCCCCTTACTCTTACCAGACCTAATACTTATACCAAAAGAAACTAATGCCTATGTAAGCTGCATTTCGATCCACCGTTTGACAAGATTGTGTTTCCTATTGTTGAAAAATATATATAAAGGAAAATATTTGTGTCGAGAATGGAAGCGAGTGCGAGGATGAAAGCTAACGATGGACGGAGGCAAACTTTACCTGCAAGATGTTTTTGGGACCAGCCGTAAATCTTGAGATAAACCATCTGCTCTAGATCGCTTCCCAGCATGTTTTTTTTTTTTTTTATCCTCCTCCGCCCTTCTCTCCCTGTGAACTCTGGCACGCACAGGCTGGTTGAATGGTGCAGAGGGGAGGGTGGGGGGGGCGCGTCCTGGGCAAAGGTCGAGGGGGAATAATAGAATTTTTCTATAATTTGTTAACATAAACAATCAGAAAACAATACTACTCAGGAGCAAAATAATAATAGTAATAATAATAATAATAAAAACTCTTAAGTGTAATTATCCTGAGAGTCTGTCTGTTTCCAGCAACGTTGTCTCGCGTGATCAAGGGCCTTCGTTAAACTTCTATAATTCAGACAAATAGCGCTGTCTTTTGCTATAATGCCATTGGTAAAGCGTGGCTCGGCACCCTGTTAATGTGGGTTCAGCAGAGGCTGTGTTACCCCAGCAGCAGGTGGTCCTATGACCCTCCCGACGCCCTCGTCCTTGGCCAGGTGGACCTCCATAGAAATATACGAAAAGATGAATCTGCAAGAGGCCTGTTGGCCCACGCGAGGCAGCCCCCTTATTTTCCCAACCACTGACATTCATGCACTTATCCAACCACTACCACTTGTTAAATCCTTTTATCCATTTGTATATCTCAATCACGTTCCAATGAATGTAAATAGTTTTCATGATTTTTCTTCATAAGGTAGGATTCTAATACCCAGGACTAACTTGGTGATCGTTCTGTCTATATTCTTAAGAGAATGTACAAGTATTCTACTACAGGATGTCCAACGGTCTGATGGACAACCCTGGTGGAGTCTCACTTGGACAGGGTAAAGTCAGGTATGATTCATCGGCTTCTTTCCACTGTTTGATTTAGCAGTTGCATTATGGGTTTGATATTTGGTAAATCTGTAGGCGATGAGTCACAATAACGTGGCTGAAGTATGTTGACCAGACCACACACTAGAAGGTGAAGGGACG
Organism: Procambarus clarkii; assembly: GCF_040958095.1. Taxonomy (NCBI): domain Eukaryota; kingdom Metazoa; phylum Arthropoda; class Malacostraca; order Decapoda; family Cambaridae; genus Procambarus; species Procambarus clarkii. The sequence continues at coordinate 23,729,010 of NC_091172.1, forward strand.
ACGACGTTTCGGTCCATCCTGGACCTTTCGCAAGTCGATTGTTGACATTCTCACAATCGATTTGGTAAATCTGTCTCCTTTCATAACGCAGAGGCCCCTAAACTTGGTAACGTTTAGCGGTGCCAATTCTCAGTGTTCTCAGGCCTCTTGTAACGTTTCTTTCATTTCTTTCCTCATAGTTCCTTACCCTTCCCTAGCGAGTGTTCTCCACTATGACTTTACCCTGACATGCTTACACAGCCTTTCCGGCATTGAGGCGTTCTTTTGGGAAGCAGATAAGCTTGGCGCGACAGGAATATAACTGGCAGTATTAGTCTCGTCAACGTGTACAAGCCTACACACACTCGCTTAAAGATGTTACACGACCAGAGATCACATTTACTCCAAACATCCATACCACCCACGGGGCTACTCATACCCGTGCCACCTCTTGTGGTGGCTTAATCCTCAACAATCAATCACATCCATGTAGTGTGTGTGTGTGTGTGTGTGTGTGTGTGTGTGTGTGTGTGTGTGTGTGTGTGTGTGTGTGTGTGTGTGTGTGTGTGTGTGTGTGGGTGACCAAAAGTCAGTCATAACCGGACAGGATCCAGGAAGATGTTACCGGCGTTCACTGCCCTGGAAGGGTCACTACTGTACGCGACGCCAGGAACTCCCTCTTGAAACAAGTCTTGGTCCCCAGCAGGTTATTGAGCATTAATACTAAACCTGGTCTGTCACTCACTGACGTGTTGCGTGGCATTACTCGGGTAAACTTTGCGGCCAGTGTCTGATAAGTTCACTATGAAACAAATCGTTTTAGTCGCCAGTCGTCGCCAGAGTGAGCGGGCGAGGTTCTCCAGGAGTTTTCTTAGGGGTGACGAGTCTCCCAGCTGGTGGAGTTCAAATATCCTATACATTTAGTGAATTAAACCAGAATTCTGGTTCTCTGTTTAATTTGAATGATTGAAATGCAAAGTCGAGGTTCCCTACCCAGAGGGAAGGCAATCTGCCATAATAGACAGGAGACGGGGGGCGTCCTCTCTCAAGACGGGAGACGGGGAGTGGCCCACCTCACCCCCACCCCCCCTCCCGTGACAGAAGACGGTGGGGGGGGGGGCCTTTTATATCCAGGGGGAGTTTAGCCAATCGAGTGGAGGAAACTTTTGGGGAGCTACTTACCTTGTGGCTTCCTTGTCCGGGGAGCAGATGGGAAATTGATTGTATTGCCATTTACTAACACTGTGTGAGCTGTTGAGGGCGTGGAGCTCCGCGGGTTTGTTGGTGTGGTGGTGGGGGTGGGGGTGGGGGTGGTGGTGGTGGGTGTTATTGGTGTGGTGGTGGTAATAGTGGTGATTGTTGGTGTGGTAGTAGTGGTGGGTGTTATTGGTGTGGTGGTGATGGTAGTAGTGGTGGTTGTTGGTGTGGTGGTAGTTCCCTCGTGGCTCATTATCATGCCGTTCATCACCTGGTCGTTCCGGCCGTTCACTGGAGTCCCAAAACTCATAATATGATTCGTAACATCTAGTGTATATTTGAAAACCAGCATTAATGCATATATGGTATATATATATTGATTAGTGTGACATTGACGGAAGTGAAGTCAAAATTTTCGAGAAATTCAAACAAAATTCCTACTGGAAGTGTCAGCTCAGGCGGGTTGTGATGAAAACGTAGGCCTCCGGGCCGCTGATGGTATCAGCTTTACTATGTAAAGATATCACCAGACTAGTCTACCCCCACGCCCGTACTTCGAGAGTAGAACTAGCGAGACAGACAACCAGTAAACCATAGGCTACATTTTGTGCGTTGAAAACCATTCTCTTCCAGCCTTGAAAAGGAACTGAGGTAACCCTGTGACGATGTTAACGCCATCTGTTGAGCGCACCCGACCCCATTTTCTCTTCCTACTGGACGCCTGTGATCTAACTGACACCTGTCTTGTTTCCTTCTTACTATACAATATTTACTCCTCGGAAGTGATGAGGGGTGTATCTTGGTCGACTAGAGTCAGTTCACCCAGGGCAGTCCTGAACGCAAGACTTGTTCTAGAGGGAACAAGTGGGCCAAGTCGGTGGAGACAGTGAATTAGACAGAATTGAATAGTCTGTGATAACCAGTGAAGCATTGGTGATTAGATTGACGTTCCCAAGATGGCCTAGTTGGGTTACTAGATGGAATTAAGATCCGTCTGTCCTCTTAAGTTATAGGCTTGTTATAGGGGAAGCCAGCCGGAGTGTTAGAGAGTCTAAGTGGTGTTTTGACACTGTGGAGGACTGGCCCGTGACTTACTGAGAAAGGTGGACCCGCCGACGTGAGTACCGTAGAAGAAAGTCTCAGGGGAGGAACCTTGAGTGTTGTACGATAGAAGATAGAAGTGCACTCGCCGGGATAGAAGATCGCAGACGTTCTTTTGTAGTGTCCTGTGTGAAAGTGACACCTGCGGTGTCATGTGTTGTACATATGTAATAACTGTATATAGTTAAGAAGTACACGTGGTGATGGTTCTGTTTAGTGTTGTTTACCCACATCCCCGTTGGCTTGACTATTACTGCTCTGGGGCCAGATTCACGAAAGCACTTACGCAAGCACTTACGAACGTGTACATCTTTCCTCAATCCTTGTCGGCTTTGGTTATATTTATTAAACAGTTTACAAGCAAGAAAACTTCCCATTCAACTGTTGTTATTGTTATAAACAGCCTCCTGGTTATAACAATAATGGTTAATGAGCTTCGGAGCTCATTAACTGTTTAATAATTGGAAACAAAGCCGCCAAAGATTGTGAAAAGATGTACAGGTTCGTAAGTGTTTGCGTAAGTGCTTTCGTGAATCTGGCCCCTGGTCTTAATAACTTACCCATGACTCGGGGTTGGATCTGGTAAGAGGCGGCACTAAGGCCCCATTGACACTTTGAATGGAGAGAACCCGGTTACTGGCTAATTGAGGCCGTAACACACCATTCACAAATAGTAATCCCCCTGGGAAGCTGGCCACCAACCCTAGCCATGTCCGTCTTGCGGCCTACAGTCAGGTAGGCCTATGGTGTTTGGCTTTATAGGCTGTCTTGTCGCCAAGGTCAGTTAAACATGTATTTAAAATTCGTTTCGAAACTTATGTATAACTAAACATCGTGGTATGTAGTTTATTTGCATTAGTAAAAATGTTTGCTTGTGACCTTTAACTCTTTCTTTACTGATGAAATTGTTGATTTTGCCATCACTGTATAGCCCCCCCACAGACATACACAGACACACACACACTAGACTAGTTTCAAAGCGTTATATGACAAAGAGTGCTGGGAAGACGGGACACCACGAGCGTAGCTCTCATCCTGTAACTACACTTAGCTAATTGCACACACACACACACATACAGACGGGGACACAGGTGGAAATTGAGTGCCCAAATGAGCCATAGAGACGTTAGAAAGAATTTTTTCAGTGTCAGAGTAGTAGACAAATGGATTGCATTAGGCAGTGATGTGATGGAGGCTGACTCCATACACAGCTTCAAGTGTAGATATGATAGAGCTCAGTAGGCTCAGGAATCTGTACACCAGTTCATTGACAGTTGAGAGGCGGGACCAAACAGCCAGAGCTCAACCCCCGCGAGTACAACTAGGAGAGTACACACACGAGAGAGAGTTACAAGGGAAGCAATGTCCTGCTGTACATTCAAAGTTAAGTACAAACCGCTTCACAAAAGCTGCACGTATAAAATGAGACAAACTTGGTCACTTGACCTAGACATATATATGTGTGTGTGTGTATATACATACATACAGAAATTTAAGTTTTTCTTTCCAGAATTGTAAACAAAAACCAGGCGCAGCCATGGTCGGTTTCCAGCTCTCATTAACAGTTGTTTAACCTAATTAATGCAACGAAACCTCATCTAATTGCGTGCCGTAACCCCGAGAATTTAGCGGGATAAGTCGCCGGTGAACGAACCGTTTCGTGTTCAGAGGAGCGGAAACGTTGCGTATTCACTGGGAAAATGTTTACGCTCACGTTTGTTTTCGTGGTGCTTTGAGCTTAGTGTGTGTGTGCTCACCTATGTGTACTTGTAAATATTACAGGTCGAGCGTCAGCTCCTAGACACTACCTTCTGCCCGAAACGCTTTGCGTAATAGTGGCTTTAGGCATTGTATGTACTAGCTCTTATCTATAAAGCCAACAAACTTTGTAAAATCTCTTTATGTATGTACCTTTGCCTAAATAAAAATTATTATTATTATTATTATTATTTTGAGACTGTCTATAGTTAGCCTTCTCCTCCCGTTCATTCCACTTGCTCACTAAACTCGCACGTGAAGTATTTCCTCACATCTCTATGGCTCGTCTGAGGTTCTAGTTTGAGCTTACATTTTCTCGCTATACCGTCGTCAACGCTAAACATGTCGGTTTTATCCACTTTGTCAATGCTCTTAGAATATTTGATGTCGTGATCATGTCTCCTCGTAAAATATATACGCCCGCATGGGGAGCACTATTCTCTCTTGATTTTCCGAATTTGGATTCTATAATTTTTTTATGGTGATGATTCGCCAACGGGGGCTGCATGTTCCAGCTCCAGCATAACAAAGTATGGTGAAAGGCCACATTAATATCCACCAGTTTTTCATACGCTGCTGATGTTACGGTGTTAATAAGGTCTTCAGTGGACAGTCTTCGGGTGATGTCTGCTCTCGGTGTATTTCTTCCCATCATCTTGTGTTGTCCTTACGAACTTCTCACTCCCGTCCTTCATTACATCACTTTGCATTTATTTGATTGTAATCAAGCAGCCATTTCTTAGTTTCTCGAGGGCCTTCTGTGTATTCGCGAGTGTCATTCAGTGTGTTTGTGTGTGTGCGTAATTCATTGTGTGTGTGGGTGGGTGGGGGTTGAGGGGCTGGGTGTGTGGGTGGGTGAGGGGTTAAATGAACAAATCCACAAGGGCCGTGACGAAGATTCGAACCTGCGTCCGAGAGGATCCCAGACGCTGCCTTGAGGGTGTGTGGTGGTGGGTGGGGCTGGAGAGAGTGGTGGTGGTCGTCCCAGGTAGTGTGTGTGTGGGGATGAGTGTGGTCCTCCGCCTTACAAGACGCCAGAACAGTGGTGCTGGAGGCTGTTTTTTACCACATGTGAGGATAGCGGACGATGACCCACCATGACTTCTCATGTCTTATCCTCCCTGGGGGGGGGGCTTTGATTCTCACTAATACTTTATCTACACTCACTCTCTCTACCTCTCTACTCTCTCATTCACTTCCTCACTCTCATTCGCTCTTCTTCACTTTCACTGGCTCTCTCCATCTATTTCTGTCAATATGTTGTCAAGCAGTATTAAAGAGAGAGTGGCCTGGCACTGTGCTGAGCGACCTGAGCAGTGCCAGGTCACTGCCCCCCAACGGACAGTGACACTGGACCTGAGGCACTGGGGCCGTGGATGGCTCCTTCACCAGCGTGTTGACGTGGCTCCCTGCACCCACCTCTCACCCATCACCCATCTCTCACTCATCAGCCGCCACACACCCATGACCCACCCATCACCCACCTCTCAACCATCACCCACCACACACCCATCACCCACCTCTCACCCATCACCCACCTCACACCCATCACCCACCTCACACCCATCACCCGACTCATGAAGATTACCCTTAAGTCACCCAAGACTCATCACCCAGGACGCTGTATCCTCCACTCTCAGCTCCACACAACACCCATTATTCTGTATACCTTCGTCACCGTGTATACCCTCCTGGGGTGTGGTGTAGCTGCACTCGAGGTGTACTCTAGGTAAAGTGTACCTGGAGTCGCTTCTGGAGTACTCTCAGAGCTCGACCGGCGGGCAAGCTTGACATGTAATAACTTGATCCAACAGGCTGTTGGTGTGAGCGGCCCGCTGAGCCCACTTATCCACTACAGCCCCGCTTGATCCGGCACTTCCAGCAACAACTCGTTTAATGGTTTCTTCAGCTCGTCCACTTTTGTCCCGGCACTATTTCTGATATTGCTGTGGGAGAGTGTTGAACACCCGCGGCCCCCCCTGCTGTGGGAGAGTGTTGAACACCCGCGGCCTCCCCCCCCCCTGTTGTTCAGTGTTCTGTGTGTCTATGGCACCTCCATTGGCTCCAATTGTCATTTTCTGTCATATCGTTTGCAGTATGTGAGTCGTGTTTCCTGTATTCCCTCTCTTTTTGGCAACCTCACCCTCCACTCTCAGTACCTCACCCTCCACTCTCAGTACCTCACCCTCCACTCACAGTACCTCACCCTCCACTCTCAGTACCTCACCCTCCACTCTCAGTACCTCACCCTCCACTCTCAGTACCTCACCCTCCACTCTCAGTACCTCACCCTCCACTCTCAGTACCTCACCCTCCACTCTCAGTACCTCACCCTCCACTCACAGTACCTCACCCTCCACTCTCAGTACCTCACCCTCCACTCACAGTACCTCACCCTCCACTCTCAGTACCTCACCCTCTACTCACAGAACCTCACCCTGCACTCACAATACCTCACCCTCCCCTCACAATACCTCACCCTCCCCTCACAGTACCTCACCCTCCCCTCACAGTACCTCACCCTCCTCTCACAATACCTCACCCCTCCACCCACAATACCTCACCCTCCTCTCACAACACCTCACCCTCCACTCACAGTACCTCACCCTGCACTCACACTACCTCACCCTCCCCTCACAATACCTCCCCCTTCCCCCTCACAATACCTCCCCCTCCCCCCTCACAATACCTCCCCCTCCCCCCTCACAATACCTCCCCCTCCCCCCTCACAATACCTCACCCTCCCCCCTCACCGCCCCTCACCACCCCTCACCACACCTCACCGCCCATCACGCACTCACAGCTCTTCCCCGGAACGGAAATAGGAGTCCTTCAAGGGGGGAATGCTTGCTGGTGGATTATATTGGGAATTCCGGAAATTTTTGGAATATGAGATCGTGCTGCTCTGCTGAATTAAATGAACTGGGCGTTCATGTATACGCAGGGGGCCGGAGTGCCAGGCGTGGGGGGGGGGGAGTGCCAGGCGAGGAGGGGGAGTGCCAAGCGTGGGAGAGGGGCAGAGATCCAGGCGTGGAGGGGGGGGGGGAGTGCCTGGTGAGAAGGCCGTAGTGCCAAGCGTGTAGGCCGGATTATTATTTTGGGGGGCAGTTCCAGACTGGTGTGCTTTTCACACAACTCTACACGAACTGTCTACATGGATGACTACGAGAGGCTGACAGTGGACGAGGTCGTAGGCTGTCAGTGGTGAGGAGAGGAGATCACAGTACCATGTAAAGGAGGGGGAACCACTGTACCATATGAGGGGGGGTGGGGGGAGGACTGTAAAGCTGGAGGTTTGTGCGGGGATTTGGGGGAACTTGTGAGCTCTGCTACATCAGTTTTTTCCCTGCACTACGACCAAAGTTTGTCAGACGGTCGCTTCACACGACCTGTCGCTGGGGGGGAGGAGAAGGGGGGGGGGAAGTGGGGGGGAGGGGGGAAGTGATGGTGCCGCCATCTGTCACCAGCTCTCGACGTCTTCCAAGACAATAAAGGCGACATTTAGTTGATTTCTTCAGTGGACTTTAAAAGACTAAACAAATTGCAGAACTGACATGAATAAGTTTGAATAAAGAAATTGTCCAGGTGGCTGGTCCATCACTGGTGGCCAGGTGGCTGGTCCATCACTGGTGGCCAGGTGGCTGGTCCATCACTGGTGGCCAGGTGGCTGGTCCACCACTGGTGGCCAGGTGGCTAGTCCACCACTGGTGGCCAGGTGGCTGGTCCACCACTGGTGGCCAGGTGGCTGGTCCATCACTGGTGGCCAGGTGGCTGGTCCATCACTGGTGGCCAGGTGGCTGGTCCATCACTGGTGGCCAGGTGGCTGGTCCACCACTGGTGGCCAGGTGGCTGGTCCACCACTGGTGGCCAGGTGGCTGGTCCACCACTGGTGGCCAGGTGGCTAGTCCACCACTGGTGGCCAGGTGGCTGGTCCACCACTGGTGGCCAGGTGGCTGGTCCACCACTGGTGGCCAGGTGGCTAGTCCACCACTGGTGGCCAGGTGGCTGGTCCACCACTGGTGGCCAGGTGGCTAGTCCATCACTGGTGGCCAGGTGGCTGGTCCACCACTGGTGGCCAGGTGGCTAGTCCACCACTGGTGGCCAGGTGGCTGGTCCACCACTGGTGGCCAGGTGGCTGGTCCACCACTGGTGGCCAGGTGGCTAGTCCACCACTGGTGGCCAGGTGGCTGGTCCACCACTGGTGGCCAGGTGGCTGGTCCACCACTGGTGGCCAGGTGGCTAGTCCACCACTGGTGGCCAGGTGGCTGGTCCACCACTGGTGGCCAGGTGGCTGGTCCACCACTGTTGGCCAGGAATTCTATAACAAATCCTGCCTCAAACTCCTTCGCATCATATATTAAATAGCTCTTCCTCCAGACCCCGTGCTCAAGCAGCTCTTCCTCCAGACCCCGTGCTCATGCAGCTCTTACTCCAGACCCCGTGCTCAAGCAGCCCTTACTCCAGACCCCGTGCTCAAGCAGCTCTTCCTCCAGACCCCGTGCTCATGCAGCTCTTACTCCAGACCCCGTGCTCAAGCAGCCCTTACTCCAGACCCCGTGCTCAAGCAGCCCTTACTCCAGACCCCGTGCTCAAGCAGCCCTTACTCCAGACCCCGTGCTCAAGCAGCCCTTACTCCAGACCCCGTGCTCAAGCAGCTCTTCCTCCAGACCCCGTGCTCATGCAGCTCTTACTCCAGACCCCGTGCTCAAGCAGCTCTTCCTCCAGACCCCGTGCTCATGCAGCTCTTACTCCAGACCCCGTGCTCAAGCAGCTCTTCCTCCAGACCCCGTGCTCATGCAGCTCTTACTCCAGACCCCGTGCTCAAGCAGCTCTTCCTCCAGACCCCGTGCTCATGCAGCTCTTACTCCAGACCCCGTGCTCAAGCAGCCCTTACTCCAGACCCCGTGCTCAAGCAGCCCTTACTCCAGACCCCGTGCTCAAGCAGCTCTTCCTCCAGACCCCGTGCTCATGCAGCTCTTACTCCAGACCCCGTGCTCAAGCAGCCCTTACTCCAGACCCCGTGCTCAAGCAGCTCTTCCTCCAGACCCCGTGCTCATGCAGCTCTTACTCCAGACCCCGTGCTCAAGCAGCCCTTACTCCAGACCCCGTGCTCAAGCAGCCCTTACTCCAGACCCCGTGCTCAAGCAGCCCTTACTCCAGACCCCGTGCTCATGCAGCTCTTACTCCAGACCCCGTGCTCATGCAGCTCTTCCTCCTGACCCCGTGCTCAAGCAGCCCTTACTCCTGACCCCGTGCTCATGCAGCTCTTACTCCAGACCCCGTGCTCATGCAGCTCTTCCTCCAGACCCCGTGCTCAAGCAGCCCTTACTCCTGACCCCGTGCTCATGCAGCTCTTACTCCAGACCCCGTGCTCAAGCAGCTCTTACTCCAGACCCCGTGCTCATGCAGCTCTTCCTCCAGACCCCGTGCTCAAGCAGCCCTTACTCCTGACCCCGTGCTCATGCAGCTCTTACTCCAGACCCCGTGCTCAAGCAGCTCTTACTCCAGACCCCGTGCTCATGCAGCTCTTCCTCCAGACCCCGTGCTCATGCAGCTCTTACTCCAGACCCCGTGCTCAAGCAGCTCTTACTCCAGACCCCGTGCTCATGCAGCCCTTACTCCAGACCCCGTGCTCATGCAGCTCTTCCTCCAGACCCCGTGCTCATGCAGCTCTTACTCCAGACCCCGTGCTCAAGCAGCTCTTACTCCAGACCCCGTGCTCATGCAGCCCTTACTCCAGACCCCGTGCTCATGCAGCCCTTACTCCTGACCCCGTGCTCATGCAGCTCTTACTCCAGACCCCGTGCTCATGCAGCTCTTACTCCAGACCCCGTGCTCATGCAGCCCTTACTCCAGACCCCGTGCTCATGCAGCTCTTACTCCAGACCCCGTGCTCAAGCAGCCCTTACTCCTGACCCCGTGCTCATGCAGCTCTTACTCCAGACCCCGTGCTCAAGCAGCCCTTATTCCAGACCCCGTGCTCAAGCAGCCCTTACTAAAGACCCCGTGCTCATGCAGCCCTTACTCCTGACCCCGTGCTCAAGCAGCCCTTATTCCAGACCCCGTGCTCAAGCTCTTGCTTCGCGCCCCTCCACTTTCGTGTGGTGGGTCGGGTACATGACCGACCCAGAGATGAGTTGAGTGTGATTGGTGAAGCCAATCTTCTGTGCATAGGACAGCAGACAGACTAACTGTGCTTCATGTAATAGAGACAAGCCTCCTACCAAGCTTACACGGGTAAGGTTCAGAGGTTTGCCACCAGACTAGTACCTGAGCTGAGGGGTATGTGCTACGAGGAGAGACTACGGGAACTATACCTCACGTCGGTGGAAGGCAGAAGAGTTAAGGGGAGATATGATCACCACATACAAGATTTTGAGTGGAATTGATAGGGTAGATGAAGACAGTTAATACAGGGGAAGCAAGCCCTAGGGGGACACAAGTGGAAACTGAGTACCCAGATGGTCTATAGAGACACTAGAAAAATCTTTTTATAGTGTCAGAGTAGTTAACAAATGTAACGCATTAGGCAGTGATGTGGTGGAGGCTGACTCCATACACAGTTTATAATGTAGATATGATAGAGCCCAATAGGCTCGGGAACCTGTACACCAGTTGATTGACAGTTGAGAGGCGGGACCAAAGAGCCCGAGCTCAACCCCCGCTAACACAACTAGGTGAGTACACACTCACCAGTAAATATTACCGACATTAATCCTTACAATTTCCACATGCGCTTTACATCAAATTATAATGACAGTCATGCCAACATAAATATTGCTCGTGTAGAATTATTTTTTAATAATAATGTAACATTAAAGTTGAGATGTTCACATTTATTCTTTTTTATTCCACTTGACACCGTATAGTAACAGCTCTCATTTAACACTATAGTAATAGTTCTCACTTAACCCTATAGTAATAGTTCTCACTTAATACTATAGTAATAGGTCTCACTTAACACTATAGTAATAGGTCTCACTTAATACTGTGTGTATATGGTAGTAGTTTTCACTTATTAAACCAATATATATATACTATTAAATTATAGAACTAATGTATAATTGCCAGGTTTTAAGCCTCTACCTAAAACACTGTTAAATATTAGCTTTTATCTCTTTGATGTTAATAAACATATAAACTAAGAATTATCTTGAACATTATTATTATGTAAACTCACAAGTTAGTGCATAGGTCACTGCCTTTTTATATTCAGAATAATAAATGTATATAATACTCGTGGTATATATATGTTTGTAAGTTATTATTTCGTAATAATATTAATGCTCTATAGTGACATGTCTAGACCACCATAACAAACACGCACGCACGGATACGCACTCACTCATGCCCGTATTCACACACTCAGGCAAAGAAAGACAGGCACACTCCCACTCGGTAACTCATAGGCAAGAGCCGGGACCCAGAGCTTAACATATTGACCTAAGGCTTGTTTTCATATTTCAATTCTTATTTTTTTTTGGGGGGGGGGGTGAACGTGGGTTTATATTTTGTGTATATGTACGTGGTTGATACCTGGTTGATGGGGTTCTGGGAGTTCTTCTCCTCCCCTAGCCCGGCCCGAGGCCAGGCTTGACTTGTGAGAGTTTGGTCCACCAGGCTGTTGCTTGGAGCGGCCCGCAGGCCCACATACCCACCACAGCCCGGTTGGTCCGGCAATGTTTCTTATATTCGCTGGGAGGATGTTGAACAACCGCGGACCTCTGATGTTTATACAGTGTTCTCTAATTGTGCCTATGGCACCTCTGCTCATCACTGGTTCTATTCTGCATTTTCTTCCATATCGTTCACTCCAGTACGTTGTTATTTTACTGTGCAGATTTGGGACCTGACCCTCCAGTATCTTCCAGGTGTATATTATTTGGTATCTCTCTCGTCGTCTTACTAGTGAGTACATTTGGAGAGCTTTGAGACGATCCCAATAATTTAGGTGCTTTATCGTGTCTATGCGTGCCGTATATGTTCTCTGTATTCCCTCTATTTCAGCAATCTCTCCTGCTCTGAAGGGGGAAGTGAGTACTGAGCAGTACCCAAAACGGGACAGCACAAATGATTTGAAGAGTACAACCATTGTGATGGGATCCCTGGATTTGAAAATTCTTGTAATCCATCCGATCATTTTTCTGGCTGCCGCAATATTTGCTTGGTTACGCTCCCTAAACTTTAAGTCGTTATGTATCATTATTCCCAAATCCTTTACATGTTGCTTTCCTACTATGGGCACATTTGATTGTGTTTTGTACCCTGTATTATGTTTAAGGTTTTAATTTTTACCGTACCTGAGTACCTGGAATTTATCGCTGTTAAAGAGGCCCAGTCAGGCTGTGGGCTGGGACTCGGTCAACTGTTCATTCTAATAAAGTGTATATCTGGTAACACTGTAGTACCCCTGCACGACACGCAGGTGTGTGGTAACACTGTAGCACCCCTGCACGACACGCAGGTGTGTGGTAACACTGTAGCACCCCTGCACGACACGCAGGTGTGTGGTAACACTGTAGCACCCCTGCACGACACGCAGGTGTGTGGTAACACTGTAGCACCCCTGCACGACACGCAGGTGTGTGGTAACACTGTAGCACCCCTGCACGACACGCAGGTGTGTGGTAACACTGCACGAGCGTCTCACGCTTGTCTCATTAACGCGGGAAAACTCGTGCAAACTCGCCTCTGCTCTCTCCCTCCCCGCAGTGGATGGAGGATTGTGTAGGCAGCTGCTGCCTGCAGGGGGGTAGGGGGTGTTGTAGCTGTTGCCTGCAGGGGGTAGGGGGTGTTGTAGCTGCTGCCTGCAGGGGGGTAGGGGGTGTTGTAGCTGTTGCCTGCAGGGGGGTAGGGGGTGTTGTAGCTGTTGCCTGCAGGGGGGTAGGGGGTGTTGTAGCTGTTGCCTGCAGGGGGGTAGGGGGTGTTGTAGCTGTTGCCTGCAGGGGGGTAGGGGGTGTTGTAGCTGTTGCCTGCATGGGGGTAGGGGGTGTTGTAGCTGCTGCCTGCAGGGGGGTAGGGGGTGTTGTAGCTGTTGCCTGCAGGGGGGTAGGGGATGTTGTAGCTGTTGCCTGCAGGGGGGTAGGGGGTGTTGTAGCTGTTGCCTGCAGGGGGTAGGGGGTGTTGTAGTTGGTGCCAGCAGGGGGGTTGGGGGTGTTGTAGCTGTTGCCTGCAGGGGGGTAGGGGGTGTTGTCGCTGCTGCCTGCAGGGGGTAGGGGGTGTTGTAGCTGCTGCCTGCAGGGGTAGGGGGTGTTGTCGCTGCTGCCTGCAGGGGGTCGGGGGTATTGTAGCTGTTGCCTGCAGGGGGTCGGGGGTATTGTAGCTGCTGCCTGCAGGGGGGTAGGGGGTGTTGTAGTTGTTGCCTGCAGGGGCCACGAAAGCCTGGTGGATAGCGCGCAGGACTCGTAATTCTGTGGCTCGGGTTCGATTCCCGCACGAGGCAGAAACAAATGGGCAAAGTTTCTTTCACCCTGAATGCCCCTGTTACCTAGCAGTAAATAGGTACTCAGGAGTTAGTCAGCTGTCACGGGCTGCTTCCTGGGGGTGGAGGCCTGGTCGAGGACCGGGCCGCGGGGACACTAAAAAGCCCCGAAATCATCTCAAGATAACCTCAAGAAGGGGGGTAGGAGGTGTTGTCACCGCTGCCTGCAGGAGGCTGTTATTCGCTCTTCACGTACCCTGGTGGTACAGAGCCAGCCTGTAGCCTGGTGATACAGAGTCAGCTTGTACCCTCGTGGTACAGAGCACCGCGAGGCTACACACAAGTGTCCGGTGTTCCGTAAACAACCTGTCCTCGTGAACTAAAACTTGAACTAACGCACTAAGCATCACGGCGGTGGCCAAAGGTGACGTGATGTCCAGTTTTCTCTCCGTGGGTCCTCGGTTAGGTTAGGTTCGGGTAATTTAGTACATTAGTTTAGTGACGTCGGGAACGCTCAAGAGACCGGACGTTCCGGACAGCCGTTGGGGACGGCTGACTTAACTTTATCACAGTTAGTATAGTCGACTCCTTAATTTCTTGCTCAAATACGAGATGTGGAAAAATTCTCACATAATGGATGAAGTTGGGGAGGGTTTTGTCCCCAGCGGGCGGGCAGGCCACGGCGCCCTCCTGGCTTTTACCAAACTTCTCTTGGCTCAAACTTCCTCCCAGCACTCTGCCTGGAAAATTTCACTGTGATTGGATCAACAACATTAACTGATTGAGGCGCTAGTCATACAGTGAGTCGACTTCAGTGATTGGCCTATAGGATTGGGGGTATCTGTACTGAGAGGCTTTCTTATTGGTAGAGATCTATAGGGGGCTTGCAAGACCTCGGCAGCTCATTGGTTTAGCGTTAAGGAAGATGTGATTGGTTGAGTGAATGTTAGTCGTTGTGAAGACGGACTCTCAAGGGTCGAGTGGCGGAGTACTGACCTATATGTTCTTTTAGGTCAGGCGTCAGTGCCTCAGCCCTATACAATGTTTTACAATTGGTCGATTGGCGAAGCATATGTGGATTGGCCTGACATAAATTAAAACCAGCTGGTGTAATTTGTACATAATGTTCAAGCAAACTGTTGTGTTGAGTGAGAGAACGCATACTTCTATGCTATAGGTATAAATGTAGCGCTACTTGGCAGTATTTAATAATAAACAAGTTGAGGTGAATGTAGAGGACTGTGTGTGTGTGTGTGTGTGTGTGTGTGTGTGTGTGTGTGTGTGTGTGTGTGTGTGTGTGTGTAGTTCCAATACCAGCGTGAGAGACAGCCTGTCTTGGAGACCAAGGTGGTGTTGTGTGGGTGTCACAGTCACTGTGTACGGGGGAGTGAGGGCTGCCTCCTTATTGGCTTCATGGTACCTGTTCAGTTACAATTATCCCGTCGGTGGAAATGTGTGTGTGGAATCTGGCCTTAAAGTTGTGGCTGGAGGTGGGTTGCAGAACGTCTTCTATCAGTGCACTGCACTTGTTGACCACCCGTACAGGGCACGAGTATTTCCTAACATTCCTTCGGCTCGTTAGTATTTCCAGCTGCTCTGTCCTTTCCTTCTGCTTTCTCTAGTAATTAAAGAGGCTGTACAGTTTCTTCTCACGTCCAGGTTTGAGCTAGTTCCCTTAATCTGTCCTCGTAGCTTAACCCTCGTAGTTCTGGCCCTAATTTTGCTGTAAACCTCTGTACTTTCTCAGGTTTGGTCTTGTACTCCACAAGACGCGGATTACAGGCGGTTGCTGCATACTCCAGTATTGGTGGTGGGTTGACGGGACCTCTTACTCATCTCACGTCTCCGTCTCCCAGATGCGTGGATAATGTAGTCTGTTATTACTAGCAGCTTGAGATAGCATCTTAGCCGGCGTGAAAGCTGACCTGTTGAGCGTAGTAAGGAATAGGAGAGAGGGGAGAGGAATAACCCGCACAACGACCACTCTATCCAGACTAAGATCAATAAAAGAGGAGCGAGGTGGGTGCACGCGACGGTGTGTTAGTGGTAGCGTGCGGGTGGTACCTTGACGGTGCACGGAACCCACACACATCACGCCAAAAACACCCTGCTACACCATGGTCCGAAGCCTCGTCTTATCTTCTCATGGGGTGAACATGGGTTTATCGTGCGCCGGTTTTGGACCCGCTGGTGTGACAAGTTCTTGCACATCATGACACCCACAGTCGTGAGTAAGGTGGTTGGTGTGTGGAACTAATTACCGGATAACATTATAGACGTGGAATAACTTCATTGTTTCAAGCGTAGCTTAGATATATGAATGAGTTTGGATGAATGTAAATAGGAGCTGCCTCATAAGGGTCAATAGAGTTTTCTTAATTGCGATGTTCTGCTATTCGTCTAGCCCCTGTGAATCGCTGGCGTAAGGAGGAACGCATCCGCACGCATTATTAACGCATAACCCATATTTGAATTTTGCATTTGCGTAAAAGATTTACAAATGTATTCTTTCATACGGCGTGCCAGTGACCCTATGTTGTGAGGGCCGGCTCATATCCGCATCAATAATTCCTTGTGGTATGTGTTGATCCCGTGTTGATGGTGTTGACCAGCACGTTACCTGACCACTTACACGGAGCCCTGAGACACTCACTCACCTGTCTGGTCTCCTCACAAGGGAACCCTCAAGAAGAAGGGGTAATGTAAACCAGCCAGACTGTTGCTCATATTGACTCTTGAATCAGTCTTGAATCAGTCAGATATACTGTAAGGACAATACTATTTGAATCTCCCCCTTACAGTGCAGACCGCCCTCGTCAAAAAAAGTCATTTACTGGTTAATCCAACCAGCAAACTTCCTGTTTATAAATGAAAAACTGTTTACACATGTGTCTCATCTGACTATATTCGGACTTGTTTCAAAGACTGCTACACTCACGTCCTCTGGCCGACACGCTCCTCTATAAATACTTACCAACGTACTGCAAATACAGATATTAGACAACAGAAGCTAAAAACACAATCCAAGTTATGACTATTTACAAAATTGTTATATAGTTATATTAATTCATATACAAGAAAAATACCTATTTTTAACATCATACGTTAAAACTGATGAATGTGTTTTGGGGGTATTATTATTATTTTATTATTATTATTATTATTATTATTATTATTATTATTATTTTCTACCACAGACGTGGCCGCACTTTTACAATGCTAATCAGCATATATACATTTTCTTCTGTCCTCCATGGACAGGGTGAGAGATTTGTCAAACATATAGTTCAGGGATTTATTGAACAATCAACCACAGAAGGTGATTGTAGTGCTTTTAAAATGCTAGGCTAAGCTACATACGTAAATACATAGATACACAGATTTACGTATGCCCTACATAAAGTGTTCGATGTGTCTTTTACATAGTGTCATTAGTGTGCATTTACAAAGGTGAAATGTAATTCTGATCAGCTTCCACATATACCTTATACACATACAGGGTGTGTGGCGCAGGTGGGAGTAGCGGAGTGGGGGGACAGGCAGCCTCCAGCGAGCATCACTCTACTAAGATTTCAGTGTCGGGTGGAAGTAGGAATGACTGTGGAAGCCATCAGTGTTAGAGAGGACATGATTACATCATATAACATCCTCAAGGACAGGGTAGACGAGGACATTATTTAAAATGTAGTGTACTCAAAGGACGGAAGAGATAGGTTCATAAAGTTGAACACCACATACTGAGCGAGGCGAGAGGAGTTCATACAGCCCTCCAGGCTTCACGCCTTGGAAACACTCGTTTGTGTAAGTAATTCAGTCATTGGAAGAGAGGTGGTTGTGCTGAACGAGTGCTGTCTGTTCTGTCAATATGAATACGGCGAGGAGTGTGTGTGGAGTTTGGGGCCCTGACAGCTGAGTGGACAGCGCTTGGGATTCGTAGTCCTGAGGTTTCGGGTTCGATCCCCGGTGGAGGCGGAAACAATTGGGCAGAGTTTCTTTCATCCTAATGCGCCTGTTACCTAGCAGTAAATAGATACCTGGGAGTTAGACAGCTGCTACGGGCTGCTTCCTGGGGGGTGTGTAAGAAAAAAAGAGACCTGGTCGAGGACCGGGCCGCAGGGACGCTAAGCCCCGAAATCATCTCAAGATAACCTCAAGACATGAGGAGGGTGAGAGGTATTTGTACCATCCCAGCGAGGCTCCAGGGTCGCCCCGGGCCCCATCATGCTAACAATTCTAAAATAAATAAAAATTACCAATAAAACCCTTGTGTTTTTACTCCACCAACACCAGTTCCCAGCAGCAGGCCTACACGCTCACTCTCCGGCTCCCGGCAAATTTTGCCCAACCACTTGGGCTGGGCAGTAGAGCAACGGTCTCGCTTCATGCAGGTCGGCGTTCAATTCCCGACCGTCCAAGTGGTTGGGCACCACTCCTTCCTTCCCCGTCCCATCCCAAATCCTTATCCTGACTCCCTCCCCTTACCAGTGCTATATAGTCGTAATGGCTTGGCACTTTCCCAACAATTCCCTTTCCCTTTCCCGGCCTAGTGAGTCTTACGTGGATAAAGTGACATTGTCGTTCCTTGGGACGTCTGGTTAAGGGGTTTATTTGCTTGTATAACATTTAAGGTGAAAAGATTTATTAAAGTTACTGTAGCTGGGTTTGTTTGTCATCATCACTTAAATGTCTTTTATCATCACTTTCAAATTTCTTTAAACCCTACCTACCATGTGTAGCTTTCGGGGATCAACGGCCCCGCGGCCCGGTCTCCGACCAGGCCTCGAGTACATCCTAGCACATAATGTCTGAGGGCCGTCACAGCTAAGGCCGTCACAGCTTATCACAGCAACAGTGATAAGGTAAACTTGACAACGGAGGGGCTGGGGGAGGAGGGCGGGCGGCCAAATGTAAACTTTGGCAGTTACCAGCGGCTGTATACCCACCTCGGCGGGTTATAACTAATTAGTGCGGAGTCTCCGCTTAACGACATAACTTAGGATAATAACCACGCAATAATCTCAAGTACGTTACCAACTTTGTGAGGCGGGTGTTTGATTAAACACCCTCACTCCCACCAACTTGTGGAGGAAAGGCTTGGGGTGGTCCTGGCTTGGGGTGGCCCTGACTTGTGGTGATCCATACTGGGGGTGGCCCTGGCTTGTGGTGATCCATACTTGGAGTGGCCCTGGCTTATGGTGATCCATACTTGGGATAGCCCTGGCTTGTGGTGATCCATACTTTGGGTGGCCCTGGCTTGGGGTGATCCATACTTGGGATGGCCCTGGCTTGTGGTGATCCATACTTTGGGTGGCCCTGGCTTGGGTTGATCCAGCCTTTTGGATATTAAAGTTGAGGTGTGGGTGGGTATTGTGGATATAGGAATGATAAAGAGGTGATGGAGCAGTGTGAAGGGAGCAACACGAGACAGCGAGGGAAGGGGGAAGTAGAGGCACATAGCGAGAAGTGGATGGGAATGAATGGGCACTGAGCAGGGTAAATAGATCATGAGGGGAGACTAAATGAGAGGGGTGGCAAGTAAATTGACGAGTGGTATACGTATGGCACTATATGGAGAGAAGGTGTGTTGGCGAGGGAGTGGGTGGGGTAGTTGAAGTGATTGGAGGTAGTAGAGTGGGCGGGAGCAGCGTGCTGGCCCGTCTACCCTGGTAGACCGCCCACACCGCCCACTCCGCCCGCCCATCTCACCTCGCCCACTCAGAAAGTCTTCATGAGAGGCTGAGAAAGGGGAGGCAGAATTCCCGCTAATCATTTGCGGCTGCCGTTGAAAGGTTGTGAGAGTGAGTGGCAGTTTTACGAGGCGCTGACAAGGATGACACGAGGGGGCGGTTGGGGGGGGGGCGGTTGTGGTGCTGGGGGGGGGTATGGGGGCGATTGTAGTAGGGGGGGATGGGGTCGGTTGTAGTAGGGGGTCGAGGGATGTAGAGGCCACACCAAAAACACATCAAAACATGTATACACAAGCACCGGAGTAGATATACGTGAATGCTACTTTGTATCCATCTATAGACACGCAGTTATGTTGAAGTGTAGAAGTAAGACCGTGCTGGAGGAACTATAGGTGACACAGCCAGTGGAGCCAGACGTAGTCTCACCACGGCTGCCGAAGGTCTTAGTCACCCTATTATCGAAAAATGTTAATTAAACGCCTGAGAAAGGAAATTTAGAAATCTGGAGAAGGCAAAAGTAGTCCCAATATTAAAGCAAGGAGGGGGTGGTTTGGAGGCACTAAACTACAGACCAGTGTCACTGACAAGTGTTGTGTGTGTAAAGTGCTGGAGAAAGTAATCAAGTGGAGAATGGTGGAGCATCTGGAGTGGACCGACAATGTGACACAAGGTCATGATGGAGTTAGAAAGGAAAAGTCGTGCCCGACAAACGTGATTGACTTCTATGACAGGCTTGCTAAAATAAGAAGGCTGGATAGACTGCATTTTTCTAGATTGTCAAAACGCATTTGTCAGTGTTGGTCATGAAAGGCTGGTGTGCAAGATGGAGAGAGAGAGAGAGAGAGAGAGAGAGAGAGAGAGAGAGAGAGAGAGAGAGAGAGAGAGAGAGAGAGAGAGGAGAGAGAGAGAGAGAGAGAGAGAGAGAGGCAGGCTGGGATAACTGGGGAAACACTAAACTGGGTAAAGGAGTACCTGAAGGACATAAAACAGAGTCACAGTCAGAGACGAAGGGGCCAGATTCACGAAGCAGTTACGCAAGTACTTACGAACCTGTACATTTTTTCTCAATCATTGGCGGCTTTGTATACAATTATTAAATAGTTAATGAGCTCGGAAGCACCAGGAGGCTGTTTATAACAACAACAACAGTTGATTGGGAAGTTTTCATGCTTGTAAACTGTTTAATAAATGTAACCAAAGCCGTCAAAGATTGAGGAAAGATGTACACGTTCGTAAGTACTTGCGGAACTGCTTCGTGAATCTAGTCCCCAGGTTTCAAGCGGGCAGATTGTAACAAGTAGGGGTCCCACAAGGCTCGGTCCTGGTAACCAACGTAAGAAATGCAACGTACCTTGAAAAGTAGCGACTCACAGATCCTCGTCTTTTATACATCGGTGGGTTAGGTTAGGGAGGTTGCCTGGGTTCGTAACGTCTCTGGTTAGGTTAGACGGTGCATTTTGTACCTTGTGGAGAGAACGTGGTGCGGCGTCAGTGACGAATGTGGTCGTCTAACCTGCACATGTGTAATGGTACGTGTGGGTGAAAATCCTAGTCTTTAACCACTAGTAAAGGTTCCTGTGTCAAGCGTAACTTGCAACTGTTTAATAGCCAGCCAGTGCCTGGTGGGAAGACTAGTCCATAATGATGGCGCAAGTTTTGACTGTTGTACCGTGCTCGAGGGATAAGAGTCCTCGCCCTTACAGGCATTAATGGCTATGTCTCGCTGTGCTAAAACAGGCACAAAGCCGGTGTTAGTTCTCCCGCCAACTGGCAACTGTTGCTCCTCCTAGAATATTCTATACATTATCTGCAACCTATAATATTTAATATATATAGCCTGAGGAAAATGTCACATATTCACACTCAAAATATATATAAAATATTGCGTATTTTTAGTTGTTAAGAATGGAAAATAATTTGTCGATTTTCGCAAGCCTATTCAACAAGGAAATTCGATGCACTTCATGCATCATGTATTTGGATCTGTGCTGTGTATGCCATACTCGTGTATGTCGCCTTAATGTATAACTGTAAACCCGCGTATACAATTAGGTGTGTATTTGTTTACATTAGAAGTAAATTGTGTTCATTTGATGAATTATTCCGTGTTTGGGTGCTCATTACATATGCAAATATCCGAAAACTTCAAATAATACCTTGACAGCCGTGATTGTTATATATGCAAAAGACTTAACTGGTGACATTCCATTTATGATTTTATGCGTATTACACACACCGTATTATGACAAATAATAAAATATTTGTATTTCGAAACTGGATGATGCTTCTCTCGTTCGTGACGGAGGTGTTATAGGAAGTACATGTGAAGTACTAGTTACAGCTTGGTACTACACCAGAGAGGAGCCGACGGTACCAGAGGACCAGGGATGCATACCTCAGTGTAAGGAGAGGAGCGGGCATAGTGTGAAAACTGTATAGCAAACAAAGCCAAGGCCCAAAACAAACAAGGGACACCATGGAAGACAACAGTGAAGGAACAGAAGGCGGTGTAGCCCAGCAAAGGGGAAGATATGCTCTGTAAAAGCTCTGTACCTCAGGGTACAGTACCACTGCTTTTCCTTATTCTCATATCAGATATACTAAAGAATACAACAGCTTCGTATCATCCTTTGCAGATGACACAAAAATCAGTATGAAAATTGCCTCGGCTGAAGACATTGAAAAACTTCAAGCAGATATTAATAAAGTTTTCGACTGGGCAACAGAAAATAACATGATGTTTAACACTGATATATTCCAGGTACTCAGGTACAGTAAAAATGAGGACCTTAAACATAATATAGGGTACAAAACACAATCAAATGTGCCCATAGTAGGAAAGCAACATGTTAAGGATTTGTGAATAATGATGTCTGACGATATAACGTTTAGGGAGCATAACCAAGCAAATATTGCGTCAGCCAGAAAAATGATAGGATGGATTACGAAAACTTTCATATCCAGGGATCCCATCACAATGGTTGTACTATACAAATCACTTGTACTGTTCCGTCTTGAGTACTGCTCAGTACTCACTTCCCCCTTCAGAGCAGGAGAGATTGCTGAAATAGAGGGAATACAGATAACATATACGGCACGCATAGACGTAATAAAGCACCTAAATTATTGGGATCGTCTCAAAGCTCTCCAAATGTACTCACTAGAAAGAAGACAACAGAGATATAAAATAATATACACACGTGGAAGATACTGGAGGGCCAGGTCCAAAATCTACACAGTAAAATAACAACATACTGGAGTGAACGATATGGAAGAAAATGCAGAATAGATCCAGTGAAGAGCAGAGGTGCCATAGGCACAATCAGAGAACACTGTATAAACATCAGAGGTCCGCGGTTGTTCAACGTCCTCCCAGCAAGCATAAGAAATATTGCCGGAACAACCGTGAACATCTTCAAGAGAAAACTAGATCATTTTCTCCAAGGAGTGCCGGACCAACCGGGTTGTGGTGGGTATGTGGGCCTGCGGGCCGCTCCAAGCAACAGCCTAGTGGACCAAACTCTCACAAATCAACGTAGAAGAACTCCCAGAACCCCATCAACCAGTATATAACAATAGGTTTGGGTGAATGTTCCGTTTATTATTAGGATTCTTTCCTGAGTTATGAATTATATTATTTGACTATCCAATAATTTACCTAATACACAAACCTAAAGAAAGATTCAAAACTGAATTCTACTCTCAATTACTCCAGGGAGACTGTCGCCATCCTATAATAAAAACCGGTGTAGGCGCCGTGTTTATTATTGGAATTAAACCAATACTGGCAAAGCATTAAATAAAACTGAGACATGTTCTACTAATTGTCTTGGGAGGAATTTACTTTATTTTGTATTGAAAAGATAAAGCTGAACCTCCAGTACTAGAGAAATATCGTCAAAGATTTCAACATCTAAAAATGTTAGTGAGTTTTCTTTAAGACTGAGTAATACTTAAACCAGCGCCCTTTTTACCATAAGTAAATGAATAATTTGCTTTACTTAGATGAAGACACCCAACCGTCAGTCTTACGTCTTATCAAGCCATCCAAATTTACTCGCAAGATTGTATTGAGGAACAAATATGAGAAAACTTCCACATATGTATGTACCAACTTTCCACAGTTCTCCATACCTCCTTCACCCAACTTTCCTCCCTGAACACTTTTACACTTCCAACTCCACTGGCGTATCCTCCAAGCCACCGGGCTTCCATTCCTAACACTTTCTATAGTTCCAAGCCATCTTGCCCTTTCACCACAAACCCATCACTGGCTTCTCCATACAGCCGGCAGGTGTGAGTATGTACCTCGCCGCCTCATTATACACCCAAAACACAGGAATGAACCGAGACACTGTGGAAGACAAGCACTGTACACACCTGACACTGACAACTGCATGACACTCTCCTGGTAACTCAACACATGCAAACAGCCGGTTGTAACCAGGGTTCTGTCAGTGTTAATCCAATTTTGCCTGCATCTCTATTTCTAGGCTACAGGGACTCTGGGTCCATAGGTGTGACTGTCTCCCATTTGCCAGACTGTGCGGGAAGCGCATCGCATGGCTGCTTAGGACACACTTGGTGCTAATCATGTGGTTGGTACCATCAGAGATCGTACCGTCTGGTGGTACCATCCTCTCCAAAGTTTATTTTACAGTTGTATGCGGCCTGACCCTAGGAGATGCATTTTGTTGAACCTGTCAAGAATAAGGTTGAGGAGTAGTGGGGTGTTGCGTGGCCCAATAGGCCCTCTGCAATTTCCCTAATGTTCTTATGATGGCTTGGGCAGTGCGCTGAATGTTCTGCCTTGGTCATGAGGACGGTTGAATGTACCCGAGTGAGCTGGCTGTTAATAGACATTGTTTGATATGTAGTGCTTCGCCTATGTCTACTCTTCTATTGGCATTGTAACTGTCGATTATTCCAGTGTTGTCAAGATATTTCTGTCTGCGAGAAGAAATTATATGTTTTTTAATGGAACCTTTTTGTTTGTGCATTGTCATGCGCCTTGCAAAATGTGTAGTTGTCTTGCCCATATGTTGAGATCGTTGGGGCTGACAGTCCCTAAGTGGGCATGTGAAGGTCTAGACAACATTCGTCTTCCAAAGCGTTTCGCATAGTGTGGATATAGTTCAATCATGTCAATAGGGGGGACACGATTGCGACATATAAGATTCCACAGTGAATTGAAGAAGTATACAGACGCATTATTCGAACAGAGGATCAGAAGTAGAGACAGGAATTACATTATTATTATTAACATCTTAATTAACAAAATTAATACACAATTTTGCCTAATGTGAGTAATTCAATTAAAACTTTTTGCACTGCGCTGCTGCTCGCATTCACCGCCACACAGGACAAAATCATACACAAGACAATGTCAAAATCGTAGATTGAAACACGTACATAGTTCCAGAGGTGACAGTCTATCAGAGAGAGACCTTTCTTCAGTGCTTGAGTGTGTTCAATAAACCCCTGAACTATATGTTTAACACATCTCTCACCCTGTCCATGGAGGACAGACGAAAATGTATATATGCTGGTTAGCATTGTAAATGTGCGGCCACGTCTGTGGTAGAAAATAATAATAATAATAAAAAGTGCCTGAGTGGTCAGTGGAATGTGCTAGACGAAGAAATGGTAGCTAAGTCATCACAAAATGTTGCTATAATATACAACGAAGAATGGTCGGGCCTAACGCTATAGACCACATGTAGGCGAGTGGAGGACGCGCACGCACGCCCGCACCAGCCACACTAACGCAGACATATATCGCCCGAGTAAAGGGAAGGGAACACATTTTTAAGGAAGAATATAAGAACTGAGAAAATGTGCGTAATACATTCCCTGGAGAGAGAGGCTGAGGAGAAATGTGATGAAAGCTATTAGACGCCGCTGAAGTTAATGAAAATGAAAGGAATAAGACTTGAGAGGTCGGGGCGACAGGTGGCGGGGGTGGGCGCCCCCTGCTGTTCTGGGGGCGGGCTGGGGCCTCTAACTCTGGGGTAATGATGGCTAATTTGATCATCATCAACCATTTTTCACTCCTCCTCCTCCTCTGAAAACCTGCAATGGCCATTTGGCTCTCTCTCTCTCTCTCTCTCTCTCTCTCTCTCTCTCTCTCTCTCTCTCTCTCTCTCTCTCTCTCTCTCTCTCTCTCTCTCTCTGTGTGTGAGCGCACCAGGGAACTGATCCTTAGTGGTGCGGGGCTTAAAGATGATGATCCGTCTTTGTTGTTTACTGTCACCCTCCACCCACCGACCCGTCTATAGAGACGCTGGGGACCAACTTGGGTAAATTGGGACCGTGTGGGGGGGTTTACGGCAAGGCTGGGGATGGAGGGGTGTCCCCCCCCCCTCATCCCCAGGGGAAGTGTTCCAGACGGTCCACCAGCTTCCACTCCTTCAGGTATGTATGTAGCTTAGATTAGCATTTTAAAAGCCCTACAGTCACCCTCTGTGGTTGATTGTTCCATGAACCACTGAACTATATGTTTGACAAATCTCTCGCCCTGTCCATGGAGGACAGAAGATAATGTATATATATGTTGGTTAGCATTGTAGCTGTGTGGCCACGTCTGTGGTAGAAAATAACAATAATAAATGTTTAAATTACACACCAATACATTATACTGGGTGATACTACACCCTCATACATTATACTGGGTGATACTACACCCTCATACATTATACTGGGTGATACTACACCCTCATACATTATACTGGGTGATACTACACCCTCATACATTATACTGGGTGATACTACACCCTCATACATTATACTGGGTGATACTACACCCTCATACATTATACTGGGTGATACTACACCCTCATACATTATACTGGGTGATACTACACCCTCATACATTATACTGGGTGATACTACACCCTCATACATACTGGGTGATACTACACCCTCATACATTATACTGGGTGATACTACACCCTCATACATTATACTGGGTGATACTACACCCTCATACATTATACTGGGTGATACTACACCCTCATACATACTGGGTGATACTACACCCTCATACATTATACTGGGTGATACTACACCCTCATACATTATACTGGGTGATACTACACCCTCATACATTATACTGGGTGATACTACACCCTCATACATTATACTGGGTGATACTACACCCTCATACATTATACTGGGTGATACTACACCCTCATACATTATACTGGGTGATACTACACCCTCATACATTATACTGGGTGATACTACACCCTCATACATACTGGGTGATACTACACCCTCATACATTATACTGGGTGATACTACACCCTCATACATTATACTGGGTGATACTACACCCTCATACATTATACTGGGTGATACTACACCCTCATACATACTGGGTGATA
>NC_091172.1:23761920-23786920 GCF_040958095.1 Procambarus clarkii
GACTGGCCCGTGACTTACTGAGAAAGGTGGACCCGCCGACGTGAGTACCGTAGAAGAAAGTCTCAGGGGAGGAACCTTGAGTGTTGTACGATAGAAGATAGAAGTGCACTCGCCGGGATAGAAGATCGCAGACGTTCTTTTGTAGTGTCCTGTGTGAAAGTGACACCTGCGGTGTCATGTGTTGTACATATGTAATAACTGTATATAGTTAAGAAGTACACGTGGTGATGGTTCTGTTTAGTGTTGTTTACCCACATCCCCGTTGGCTTGACTATTACTGCTCTGGGGCCAGATTCACGAAAGCACTTACGCAAGCACTTACGAACGTGTACATCTTTCCTCAATCCTTGTCGGCTTTGGTTATATTTATTAAACAGTTTACAAGCAAGAAAACTTCCCATTCAACTGTTGTTATTGTTATAAACAGCCTCCTGGTTATAACAATAATGGTTAATGAGCTTCGGAGCTCATTAACTGTTTAATAATTGGAAACAAAGCCGCCAAAGATTGTGAAAAGATGTACAGGTTCGTAAGTGTTTGCGTAAGTGCTTTCGTGAATCTGGCCCCTGGTCTTAATAACTTACCCATGACTCGGGGTTGGATCTGGTAAGAGGCGGCACTAAGGCCCCATTGACACTTTGAATGGAGAGAACCCGGTTACTGGCTAATTGAGGCCGTAACACACCATTCACAAATAGTAATCCCCCTGGGAAGCTGGCCACCAACCCTAGCCATGTCCGTCTTGCGGCCTACAGTCAGGTAGGCCTATGGTGTTTGGCTTTATAGGCTGTCTTGTCGCCAAGGTCAGTTAAACATGTATTTAAAATTCGTTTCGAAACTTATGTATAACTAAACATCGTGGTATGTAGTTTATTTGCATTAGTAAAAATGTTTGCTTGTGACCTTTAACTCTTTCTTTACTGATGAAATTGTTGATTTTGCCATCACTGTATAGCCCCCCCACAGACATACACAGACACACACACACTAGACTAGTTTCAAAGCGTTATATGACAAAGAGTGCTGGGAAGACGGGACACCACGAGCGTAGCTCTCATCCTGTAACTACACTTAGCTAATTGCACACACACACACATACAGACGGGGACACAGGTGGAAATTGAGTGCCCAAATGAGCCATAGAGACGTTAGAAAGAATTTTTTCAGTGTCAGAGTAGTAGACAAATGGATTGCATTAGGCAGTGATGTGATGGAGGCTGACTCCATACACAGCTTCAAGTGTAGATATGATAGAGCTCAGTAGGCTCAGGAATCTGTACACCAGTTCATTGACAGTTGAGAGGCGGGACCAAACAGCCAGAGCTCAACCCCCGCGAGTACAACTAGGAGAGTACACACACGAGAGAGAGTTACAAGGGAAGCAATGTCCTGCTGTACATTCAAAGTTAAGTACAAACCGCTTCACAAAAGCTGCACGTATAAAATGAGACAAACTTGGTCACTTGACCTAGACATATATATGTGTGTGTGTGTATATACATACATACAGAAATTTAAGTTTTTCTTTCCAGAATTGTAAACAAAAACCAGGCGCAGCCATGGTCGGTTTCCAGCTCTCATTAACAGTTGTTTAACCTAATTAATGCAACGAAACCTCATCTAATTGCGTGCCGTAACCCCGAGAATTTAGCGGGATAAGTCGCCGGTGAACGAACCGTTTCGTGTTCAGAGGAGCGGAAACGTTGCGTATTCACTGGGAAAATGTTTACGCTCACGTTTGTTTTCGTGGTGCTTTGAGCTTAGTGTG
This sequence comes from Procambarus clarkii, assembly GCF_040958095.1. Classification (NCBI taxonomy): domain Eukaryota; kingdom Metazoa; phylum Arthropoda; class Malacostraca; order Decapoda; family Cambaridae; genus Procambarus; species Procambarus clarkii. The sequence continues at coordinate 23,763,689 of NC_091172.1, forward strand.
TGTGTGCTCACCTATGTGTACTTGTAAATATTACAGGTCGAGCGTCAGCTCCTAGACACTACCTTCTGCCCGAAACGCTTTGCGTAATAGTGGCTTTAGGCATTGTATGTACTAGCTCTTATCTATAAAGCCAACAAACTTTGTAAAATCTCTTTATGTATGTACCTTTGCCTAAATAAAAATTATTATTATTATTATTATTATTTTGAGACTGTCTATAGTTAGCCTTCTCCTCCCGTTCATTCCACTTGCTCACTAAACTCGCACGTGAAGTATTTCCTCACATCTCTATGGCTCGTCTGAGGTTCTAGTTTGAGCTTACATTTTCTCGCTATACCGTCGTCAACGCTAAACATGTCGGTTTTATCCACTTTGTCAATGCTCTTAGAATATTTGATGTCGTGATCATGTCTCCTCGTAAAATATATACGCCCGCATGGGGAGCACTATTCTCTCTTGATTTTCCGAATTTGGATTCTATAATTTTTTTATGGTGATGATTCGCCAACGGGGGCTGCATGTTCCAGCTCCAGCATAACAAAGTATGGTGAAAGGCCACATTAATATCCACCAGTTTTTCATACGCTGCTGATGTTACGGTGTTAATAAGGTCTTCAGTGGACAGTCTTCGGGTGATGTCTGCTCTCGGTGTATTTCTTCCCATCATCTTGTGTTGTCCTTACGAACTTCTCACTCCCGTCCTTCATTACATCACTTTGCATTTATTTGATTGTAATCAAGCAGCCATTTCTTAGTTTCTCGAGGGCCTTCTGTGTATTCGCGAGTGTCATTCAGTGTGTTTGTGTGTGTGCGTAATTCATTGTGTGTGTGGGTGGGTGGGGGTTGAGGGGCTGGGTGTGTGGGTGGGTGAGGGGTTAAATGAACAAATCCACAAGGGCCGTGACGAAGATTCGAACCTGCGTCCGAGAGGATCCCAGACGCTGCCTTGAGGGTGTGTGGTGGTGGGTGGGGCTGGAGAGAGTGGTGGTGGTCGTCCCAGGTAGTGTGTGTGTGGGGATGAGTGTGGTCCTCCGCCTTACAAGACGCCAGAACAGTGGTGCTGGAGGCTGTTTTTTACCACATGTGAGGATAGCGGACGATGACCCACCATGACTTCTCATGTCTTATCCTCCCTGGGGGGGGGGCTTTGATTCTCACTAATACTTTATCTACACTCACTCTCTCTACCTCTCTACTCTCTCATTCACTTCCTCACTCTCATTCGCTCTTCTTCACTTTCACTGGCTCTCTCCATCTATTTCTGTCAATATGTTGTCAAGCAGTATTAAAGAGAGAGTGGCCTGGCACTGTGCTGAGCGACCTGAGCAGTGCCAGGTCACTGCCCCCCAACGGACAGTGACACTGGACCTGAGGCACTGGGGCCGTGGATGGCTCCTTCACCAGCGTGTTGACGTGGCTCCCTGCACCCACCTCTCACCCATCACCCATCTCTCACTCATCAGCCGCCACACACCCATGACCCACCCATCACCCACCTCTCAACCATCACCCACCACACACCCATCACCCACCTCTCACCCATCACCCACCTCACACCCATCACCCACCTCACACCCATCACCCGACTCATGAAGATTACCCTTAAGTCACCCAAGACTCATCACCCAGGACGCTGTATCCTCCACTCTCAGCTCCACACAACACCCATTATTCTGTATACCTTCGTCACCGTGTATACCCTCCTGGGGTGTGGTGTAGCTGCACTCGAGGTGTACTCTAGGTAAAGTGTACCTGGAGTCGCTTCTGGAGTACTCTCAGAGCTCGACCGGCGGGCAAGCTTGACATGTAATAACTTGATCCAACAGGCTGTTGGTGTGAGCGGCCCGCTGAGCCCACTTATCCACTACAGCCCCGCTTGATCCGGCACTTCCAGCAACAACTCGTTTAATGGTTTCTTCAGCTCGTCCACTTTTGTCCCGGCACTATTTCTGATATTGCTGTGGGAGAGTGTTGAACACCCGCGGCCCCCCCTGCTGTGGGAGAGTGTTGAACACCCGCGGCCTCCCCCCCCCCTGTTGTTCAGTGTTCTGTGTGTCTATGGCACCTCCATTGGCTCCAATTGTCATTTTCTGTCATATCGTTTGCAGTATGTGAGTCGTGTTTCCTGTATTCCCTCTCTTTTTGGCAACCTCACCCTCCACTCTCAGTACCTCACCCTCCACTCTCAGTACCTCACCCTCCACTCACAGTACCTCACCCTCCACTCTCAGTACCTCACCCTCCACTCTCAGTACCTCACCCTCCACTCTCAGTACCTCACCCTCCACTCTCAGTACCTCACCCTCCACTCTCAGTACCTCACCCTCCACTCTCAGTACCTCACCCTCCACTCACAGTACCTCACCCTCCACTCTCAGTACCTCACCCTCCACTCACAGTACCTCACCCTCCACTCTCAGTACCTCACCCTCTACTCACAGAACCTCACCCTGCACTCACAATACCTCACCCTCCCCTCACAATACCTCACCCTCCCCTCACAGTACCTCACCCTCCCCTCACAGTACCTCACCCTCCTCTCACAATACCTCACCCCTCCACCCACAATACCTCACCCTCCTCTCACAACACCTCACCCTCCACTCACAGTACCTCACCCTGCACTCACACTACCTCACCCTCCCCTCACAATACCTCCCCCTTCCCCCTCACAATACCTCCCCCTCCCCCCTCACAATACCTCCCCCTCCCCCCTCACAATACCTCCCCCTCCCCCCTCACAATACCTCACCCTCCCCCCTCACCGCCCCTCACCACCCCTCACCACACCTCACCGCCCATCACGCACTCACAGCTCTTCCCCGGAACGGAAATAGGAGTCCTTCAAGGGGGGAATGCTTGCTGGTGGATTATATTGGGAATTCCGGAAATTTTTGGAATATGAGATCGTGCTGCTCTGCTGAATTAAATGAACTGGGCGTTCATGTATACGCAGGGGGCCGGAGTGCCAGGCGTGGGGGGGGGGGTGCCAGGCGAGGAGGGGGAGTGCCAAGCGTGGGAGAGGGGCAGAGATCCAGGCGTGGAGGGGGGGGGGAGTGCCTGGTGAGAAGGCCGTAGTGCCAAGCGTGTAGGCCGGATTATTATTTTGGGGGGCAGTTCCAGACTGGTGTGCTTTTCACACAACTCTACACGAACTGTCTACATGGATGACTACGAGAGGCTGACAGTGGACGAGGTCGTAGGCTGTCAGTGGTGAGGAGAGGAGATCACAGTACCATGTAAAGGAGGGGGAACCACTGTACCATATGAGGGGGGGTGGGGGGAGGACTGTAAAGCTGGAGGTTTGTGCGGGGATTTGGGGGAACTTGTGAGCTCTGCTACATCAGTTTTTTCCCTGCACTACGACCAAAGTTTGTCAGACGGTCGCTTCACACGACCTGTCGCTGGGGGGGAGGAGAAGGGGGGGGGGAAGTGGGGGGGAGGGGGGAAGTGATGGTGCCGCCATCTGTCACCAGCTCTCGACGTCTTCCAAGACAATAAAGGCGACATTTAGTTGATTTCTTCAGTGGACTTTAAAAGACTAAACAAATTGCAGAACTGACATGAATAAGTTTGAATAAAGAAATTGTCCAGGTGGCTGGTCCATCACTGGTGGCCAGGTGGCTGGTCCATCACTGGTGGCCAGGTGGCTGGTCCATCACTGGTGGCCAGGTGGCTGGTCCACCACTGGTGGCCAGGTGGCTAGTCCACCACTGGTGGCCAGGTGGCTGGTCCACCACTGGTGGCCAGGTGGCTGGTCCATCACTGGTGGCCAGGTGGCTGGTCCATCACTGGTGGCCAGGTGGCTGGTCCATCACTGGTGGCCAGGTGGCTGGTCCACCACTGGTGGCCAGGTGGCTGGTCCACCACTGGTGGCCAGGTGGCTGGTCCACCACTGGTGGCCAGGTGGCTAGTCCACCACTGGTGGCCAGGTGGCTGGTCCACCACTGGTGGCCAGGTGGCTGGTCCACCACTGGTGGCCAGGTGGCTAGTCCACCACTGGTGGCCAGGTGGCTGGTCCACCACTGGTGGCCAGGTGGCTAGTCCATCACTGGTGGCCAGGTGGCTGGTCCACCACTGGTGGCCAGGTGGCTAGTCCACCACTGGTGGCCAGGTGGCTGGTCCACCACTGGTGGCCAGGTGGCTGGTCCACCACTGGTGGCCAGGTGGCTAGTCCACCACTGGTGGCCAGGTGGCTGGTCCACCACTGGTGGCCAGGTGGCTGGTCCACCACTGGTGGCCAGGTGGCTAGTCCACCACTGGTGGCCAGGTGGCTGGTCCACCACTGGTGGCCAGGTGGCTGGTCCACCACTGTTGGCCAGGAATTCTATAACAAATCCTGCCTCAAACTCCTTCGCATCATATATTAAATAGCTCTTCCTCCAGACCCCGTGCTCAAGCAGCTCTTCCTCCAGACCCCGTGCTCATGCAGCTCTTACTCCAGACCCCGTGCTCAAGCAGCCCTTACTCCAGACCCCGTGCTCAAGCAGCTCTTCCTCCAGACCCCGTGCTCATGCAGCTCTTACTCCAGACCCCGTGCTCAAGCAGCCCTTACTCCAGACCCCGTGCTCAAGCAGCCCTTACTCCAGACCCCGTGCTCAAGCAGCCCTTACTCCAGACCCCGTGCTCAAGCAGCCCTTACTCCAGACCCCGTGCTCAAGCAGCTCTTCCTCCAGACCCCGTGCTCATGCAGCTCTTACTCCAGACCCCGTGCTCAAGCAGCTCTTCCTCCAGACCCCGTGCTCATGCAGCTCTTACTCCAGACCCCGTGCTCAAGCAGCTCTTCCTCCAGACCCCGTGCTCATGCAGCTCTTACTCCAGACCCCGTGCTCAAGCAGCTCTTCCTCCAGACCCCGTGCTCATGCAGCTCTTACTCCAGACCCCGTGCTCAAGCAGCCCTTACTCCAGACCCCGTGCTCAAGCAGCCCTTACTCCAGACCCCGTGCTCAAGCAGCTCTTCCTCCAGACCCCGTGCTCATGCAGCTCTTACTCCAGACCCCGTGCTCAAGCAGCCCTTACTCCAGACCCCGTGCTCAAGCAGCTCTTCCTCCAGACCCCGTGCTCATGCAGCTCTTACTCCAGACCCCGTGCTCAAGCAGCCCTTACTCCAGACCCCGTGCTCAAGCAGCCCTTACTCCAGACCCCGTGCTCAAGCAGCCCTTACTCCAGACCCCGTGCTCATGCAGCTCTTACTCCAGACCCCGTGCTCATGCAGCTCTTCCTCCTGACCCCGTGCTCAAGCAGCCCTTACTCCTGACCCCGTGCTCATGCAGCTCTTACTCCAGACCCCGTGCTCATGCAGCTCTTCCTCCAGACCCCGTGCTCAAGCAGCCCTTACTCCTGACCCCGTGCTCATGCAGCTCTTACTCCAGACCCCGTGCTCAAGCAGCTCTTACTCCAGACCCCGTGCTCATGCAGCTCTTCCTCCAGACCCCGTGCTCAAGCAGCCCTTACTCCTGACCCCGTGCTCATGCAGCTCTTACTCCAGACCCCGTGCTCAAGCAGCTCTTACTCCAGACCCCGTGCTCATGCAGCTCTTCCTCCAGACCCCGTGCTCATGCAGCTCTTACTCCAGACCCCGTGCTCAAGCAGCTCTTACTCCAGACCCCGTGCTCATGCAGCCCTTACTCCAGACCCCGTGCTCATGCAGCTCTTCCTCCAGACCCCGTGCTCATGCAGCTCTTACTCCAGACCCCGTGCTCAAGCAGCTCTTACTCCAGACCCCGTGCTCATGCAGCCCTTACTCCAGACCCCGTGCTCATGCAGCCCTTACTCCTGACCCCGTGCTCATGCAGCTCTTACTCCAGACCCCGTGCTCATGCAGCTCTTACTCCAGACCCCGTGCTCATGCAGCCCTTACTCCAGACCCCGTGCTCATGCAGCTCTTACTCCAGACCCCGTGCTCAAGCAGCCCTTACTCCTGACCCCGTGCTCATGCAGCTCTTACTCCAGACCCCGTGCTCAAGCAGCCCTTATTCCAGACCCCGTGCTCAAGCAGCCCTTACTAAAGACCCCGTGCTCATGCAGCCCTTACTCCTGACCCCGTGCTCAAGCAGCCCTTATTCCAGACCCCGTGCTCAAGCTCTTGCTTCGCGCCCCTCCACTTTCGTGTGGTGGGTCGGGTACATGACCGACCCAGAGATGAGTTGAGTGTGATTGGTGAAGCCAATCTTCTGTGCATAGGACAGCAGACAGACTAACTGTGCTTCATGTAATAGAGACAAGCCTCCTACCAAGCTTACACGGGTAAGGTTCAGAGGTTTGCCACCAGACTAGTACCTGAGCTGAGGGGTATGTGCTACGAGGAGAGACTACGGGAACTATACCTCACGTCGGTGGAAGGCAGAAGAGTTAAGGGGAGATATGATCACCACATACAAGATTTTGAGTGGAATTGATAGGGTAGATGAAGACAGTTAATACAGGGGAAGCAAGCCCTAGGGGGACACAAGTGGAAACTGAGTACCCAGATGGTCTATAGAGACACTAGAAAAATCTTTTTATAGTGTCAGAGTAGTTAACAAATGTAACGCATTAGGCAGTGATGTGGTGGAGGCTGACTCCATACACAGTTTATAATGTAGATATGATAGAGCCCAATAGGCTCGGGAACCTGTACACCAGTTGATTGACAGTTGAGAGGCGGGACCAAAGAGCCCGAGCTCAACCCCCGCTAACACAACTAGGTGAGTACACACTCACCAGTAAATATTACCGACATTAATCCTTACAATTTCCACATGCGCTTTACATCAAATTATAATGACAGTCATGCCAACATAAATATTGCTCGTGTAGAATTATTTTTAATAATAATGTAACATTAAAGTTGAGATGTTCACATTTATTCTTTTTTATTCCACTTGACACCGTATAGTAACAGCTCTCATTTAACACTATAGTAATAGTTCTCACTTAACCCTATAGTAATAGTTCTCACTTAATACTATAGTAATAGGTCTCACTTAACACTATAGTAATAGGTCTCACTTAATACTGTGTGTATATGGTAGTAGTTTTCACTTATTAAACCAATATATATATACTATTAAATTATAGAACTAATGTATAATTGCCAGGTTTTAAGCCTCTACCTAAAACACTGTTAAATATTAGCTTTTATCTCTTTGATGTTAATAAACATATAAACTAAGAATTATCTTGAACATTATTATTATGTAAACTCACAAGTTAGTGCATAGGTCACTGCCTTTTTATATTCAGAATAATAAATGTATATAATACTCGTGGTATATATATGTTTGTAAGTTATTATTTCGTAATAATATTAATGCTCTATAGTGACATGTCTAGACCACCATAACAAACACGCACGCACGGATACGCACTCACTCATGCCCGTATTCACACACTCAGGCAAAGAAAGACAGGCACACTCCCACTCGGTAACTCATAGGCAAGAGCCGGGACCCAGAGCTTAACATATTGACCTAAGGCTTGTTTTCATATTTCAATTCTTATTTTTTTTTGGGGGGGGGGTGAACGTGGGTTTATATTTTGTGTATATGTACGTGGTTGATACCTGGTTGATGGGGTTCTGGGAGTTCTTCTCCTCCCCTAGCCCGGCCCGAGGCCAGGCTTGACTTGTGAGAGTTTGGTCCACCAGGCTGTTGCTTGGAGCGGCCCGCAGGCCCACATACCCACCACAGCCCGGTTGGTCCGGCAATGTTTCTTATATTCGCTGGGAGGATGTTGAACAACCGCGGACCTCTGATGTTTATACAGTGTTCTCTAATTGTGCCTATGGCACCTCTGCTCATCACTGGTTCTATTCTGCATTTTCTTCCATATCGTTCACTCCAGTACGTTGTTATTTTACTGTGCAGATTTGGGACCTGACCCTCCAGTATCTTCCAGGTGTATATTATTTGGTATCTCTCTCGTCGTCTTACTAGTGAGTACATTTGGAGAGCTTTGAGACGATCCCAATAATTTAGGTGCTTTATCGTGTCTATGCGTGCCGTATATGTTCTCTGTATTCCCTCTATTTCAGCAATCTCTCCTGCTCTGAAGGGGGAAGTGAGTACTGAGCAGTACCCAAAACGGGACAGCACAAATGATTTGAAGAGTACAACCATTGTGATGGGATCCCTGGATTTGAAAATTCTTGTAATCCATCCGATCATTTTTCTGGCTGCCGCAATATTTGCTTGGTTACGCTCCCTAAACTTTAAGTCGTTATGTATCATTATTCCCAAATCCTTTACATGTTGCTTTCCTACTATGGGCACATTTGATTGTGTTTTGTACCCTGTATTATGTTTAAGGTTTTAATTTTTACCGTACCTGAGTACCTGGAATTTATCGCTGTTAAAGAGGCCCAGTCAGGCTGTGGGCTGGGACTCGGTCAACTGTTCATTCTAATAAAGTGTATATCTGGTAACACTGTAGTACCCCTGCACGACACGCAGGTGTGTGGTAACACTGTAGCACCCCTGCACGACACGCAGGTGTGTGGTAACACTGTAGCACCCCTGCACGACACGCAGGTGTGTGGTAACACTGTAGCACCCCTGCACGACACGCAGGTGTGTGGTAACACTGTAGCACCCCTGCACGACACGCAGGTGTGTGGTAACACTGTAGCACCCCTGCACGACACGCAGGTGTGTGGTAACACTGCACGAGCGTCTCACGCTTGTCTCATTAACGCGGGAAAACTCGTGCAAACTCGCCTCTGCTCTCTCCCTCCCCGCAGTGGATGGAGGATTGTGTAGGCAGCTGCTGCCTGCAGGGGGGTAGGGGGTGTTGTAGCTGTTGCTGCAGGGGTAGGGGGTGTTGTAGCTGCTGCCTGCAGGGGGTAGGGGGTGTTGTAGCTGTTGCCTGCAGGGGGGTAGGGGGTGTTGTAGCTGTTGCCTGCAGGGGGGTAGGGGGTGTTGTAGCTGTTGCCTGCAGGGGGGTAGGGGGTGTTGTAGCTGTTGCCTGCAGGGGGGTAGGGGGTGTTGTAGCTGTTGCCTGCATGGGGGTAGGGGGTGTTGTAGCTGCTGCCTGCAGGGGGGTAGGGGTGTTGTAGCTGTTGCCTGCAGGGGGGTAGGGGATGTTGTAGCTGTTGCCTGCAGGGGGGTAGGGGTGTTGTAGCTGTTGCCTGCAGGGGGTAGGGGGTGTTGTAGTTGGTGCCAGCAGGGGGGTTGGGGGTGTTGTAGCTGTTGCCTGCAGGGGGGTAGGGGGTGTTGTCGCTGCTGCCTGCAGGGGGTAGGGGGTGTTGTAGCTGCTGCCTGCAGGGGGGTAGGGGTGTTGTCGCTGCTGCCTGCAGGGGGTCGGGGGTATTGTAGCTGTTGCCTGCAGGGGGTCGGGGGTATTGTAGCTGCTGCCTGCAGGGGGGTAGGGGGTGTTGTAGTTGTTGCCTGCAGGGGCCACGAAAGCCTGGTGGATAGCGCGCAGGACTCGTAATTCTGTGGCTCGGGTTCGATTCCCGCACGAGGCAGAAACAAATGGGCAAAGTTTCTTTCACCCTGAATGCCCTGTTACCTAGCAGTAAATAGGTACTCAGGAGTTAGTCAGCTGTCACGGGCTGCTTCCTGGGGGTGGAGGCCTGGTCGAGGACCGGGCCGCGGGGACACTAAAAAGCCCCGAAATCATCTCAAGATAACCTCAAGAAGGGGGGTAGGAGGTGTTGTCACCGCTGCCTGCAGGAGGCTGTTATTCGCTCTTCACGTACCCTGGTGGTACAGAGCCAGCCTGTAGCCTGGTGATACAGAGTCAGCTTGTACCCTCGTGGTACAGAGCACCGCGAGGCTACACACAAGTGTCCGGTGTTCCGTAAACAACCTGTCCTCGTGAACTAAAACTTGAACTAACGCACTAAGCATCACGGCGGTGGCCAAAGGTGACGTGATGTCCAGTTTTCTCTCCGTGGGTCCTCGGTTAGGTTAGGTTCGGGTAATTTAGTACATTAGTTTAGTGACGTCGGGAACGCTCAAGAGACCGGACGTTCCGGACAGCCGTTGGGGACGGCTGACTTAACTTTATCACAGTTAGTATAGTCGACTCCTTAATTTCTTGCTCAAATACGAGATGTGGAAAAATTCTCACATAATGGATGAAGTTGGGGAGGGTTTTGTCCCCAGCGGGCGGGCAGGCCACGGCGCCCTCCTGGCTTTTACCAAACTTCTCTTGGCTCAAACTTCCTCCCAGCACTCTGCCTGGAAAATTTCACTGTGATTGGATCAACAACATTAACTGATTGAGGCGCTAGTCATACAGTGAGTCGACTTCAGTGATTGGCCTATAGGATTGGGGGTATCTGTACTGAGAGGCTTTCTTATTGGTAGAGATCTATAGGGGGCTTGCAAGACCTCGGCAGCTCATTGGTTTAGCGTTAAGGAAGATGTGATTGGTTGAGTGAATGTTAGTCGTTGTGAAGACGGACTCTCAAGGGTCGAGTGGCGGAGTACTGACCTATATGTTCTTTTAGGTCAGGCGTCAGTGCCTCAGCCCTATACAATGTTTTACAATTGGTCGATTGGCGAAGCATATGTGGATTGGCCTGACATAAATTAAAACCAGCTGGTGTAATTTGTACATAATGTTCAAGCAAACTGTTGTGTTGAGTGAGAGAACGCATACTTCTATGCTATAGGTATAAATGTAGCGCTACTTGGCAGTATTTAATAATAAACAAGTTGAGGTGAATGTAGAGGACTGTGTGTGTGTGTGTGTGTGTGTGTGTGTGTGTGTGTGTGTGTGTGTGTGTGTGTGTGTGTAGTTCCAATACCAGCGTGAGAGACAGCCTGTCTTGGAGACCAAGGTGGTGTTGTGTGGGTGTCACAGTCACTGTGTACGGGGGAGTGAGGGCTGCCTCCTTATTGGCTTCATGGTACCTGTTCAGTTACAATTATCCCGTCGGTGGAAATGTGTGTGTGGAATCTGGCCTTAAGTTGTGGCTGGAGGTGGGTTGCAGAACGTCTTCTATCAGTGCACTGCACTTGTTGACCACCCGTACAGGGCACGAGTATTTCCTAACATTCCTTCGGCTCGTTAGTATTTCCAGCTGCTCTGTCCTTTCCTTCTGCTTTCTCTAGTAATTAAAGAGGCTGTACAGTTTCTTCTCACGTCCAGGTTTGAGCTAGTTCCCTTAATCTGTCCTCGTAGCTTAACCCTCGTAGTTCTGGCCCTAATTTTGCTGTAAACCTCTGTACTTTCTCAGGTTTGGTCTTGTACTCCACAAGACGCGGATTACAGGCGGTTGCTGCATACTCCAGTATTGGTGGTGGGTTGACGGGACCTCTTACTCATCTCACGTCTCCGTCTCCCAGATGCGTGGATAATGTAGTCTGTTATTACTAGCAGCTTGAGATAGCATCTTAGCCGGCGTGAAAGCTGACCTGTTGAGCGTAGTAAGGAATAGGAGAGAGGGGAGAGGAATAACCCGCACAACGACCACTCTATCCAGACTAAGATCAATAAAAGAGGAGCGAGGTGGGTGCACGCGACGGTGTGTTAGTGGTAGCGTGCGGGTGGTACCTTGACGGTGCACGGAACCCACACACATCACGCCAAAACACCCTGCTACACCATGGTCCGAAGCCTCGTCTTATCTTCTCATGGGGTTGAACATGGGTTTATCGTGCGCCGGTTTTGGACCCGCTGGTGTGACAAGTTCTTGCACATCATGACACCCACAGTCGTGAGTAAGGTGGTTGGTGTGTGGAACTAATTACCGGATAACATTATAGACGTGGAATAACTTCATTGTTTCAAGCGTAGCTTAGATATATGAATGAGTTTGGATGAATGTAAATAGGAGCTGCCTCATAAGGGTCAATAGAGTTTTCTTAATTGCGATGTTCTGCTATTCGTCTAGCCCCTGTGAATCGCTGGCGTAAGGAGGAACGCATCCGCACGCATTATTAACGCATAACCCATATTTGAATTTTGCATTTGCGTAAAAGATTTACAAATGTATTCTTTCATACGGCGTGCCAGTGACCCTATGTTGTGAGGGCCGGCTCATATCCGCATCAATAATTCCTTGTGGTATGTGTTGATCCCGTGTTGATGGTGTTGACCAGCACGTTACCTGACCACTTACACGGAGCCCTGAGACACTCACTCACCTGTCTGGTCTCCTCACAAGGGAACCCTCAAGAAGAAGGGGTAATGTAAACCAGCCAGACTGTTGCTCATATTGACTCTTGAATCAGTCTTGAATCAGTCAGATATACTGTAAGGACAATACTATTTGAATCTCCCCCTTACAGTGCAGACCGCCCTCGTCAAAAAAAGTCATTTACTGGTTAATCCAACCAGCAAACTTCCTGTTTATAATGAAAAACTGTTTACACATGTGTCTCATCTGACTATATTCGGACTTGTTTCAAAGACTGCTACACTCACGTCCTCTGGCCGACACGCTCCTCTATAAATACTTACCAACGTACTGCAAATACAGATATTAGACAACAGAAGCTAAAAACACAATCCAAGTTATGACTATTTACAAAATTGTTATATAGTTATATTAATTCATATACAAGAAAAATACCTATTTTTAACATCATACGTTAAAACTGATGAATGTGTTTTGGGGGTATTATTATTATTTTATTATTATTATTATTATTATTATTATTATTATTATTATTTTCTACCACAGACGTGGCCGCACTTTTACAATGCTAATCAGCATATATACATTTTCTTCTGTCCTCCATGGACAGGGTGAGAGATTTGTCAAACATATAGTTCAGGGATTTATTGAACAATCAACCACAGAAGGTGATTGTAGTGCTTTTAAAATGCTAGGCTAAGCTACATACGTAAATACATAGATACACAGATTTACGTATGCCCTACATAAAGTGTTCGATGTGTCTTTTACATAGTGTCATTAGTGTGCATTTACAAAGGTGAAATGTAATTCTGATCAGCTTCCACATATACCTTATACACATACAGGGTGTGTGGCGCAGGTGGGAGTAGCGGAGTGGGGGGACAGGCAGCCTCCAGCGAGCATCACTCTACTAAGATTTCAGTGTCGGGTGGAAGTAGGAATGACTGTGGAAGCCATCAGTGTTAGAGAGGACATGATTACATCATATAACATCCTCAAGGACAGGGTAGACGAGGACATTATTTAAAATGTAGTGTACTCAAAGGACGGAAGAGATAGGTTCATAAAGTTGAACACCACATACTGAGCGAGGCGAGAGGAGTTCATACAGCCCTCCAGGCTTCACGCCTTGGAAACACTCGTTTGTGTAAGTAATTCAGTCATTGGAAGAGAGGTGGTTGTGCTGAACGAGTGCTGTCTGTTCTGTCAATATGAATACGGCGAGGAGTGTGTGTGGAGTTTGGGGCCCTGACAGCTGAGTGGACAGCGCTTGGGATTCGTAGTCCTGAGGTTTCGGGTTCGATCCCCGGTGGAGGCGGAAACAATTGGGCAGAGTTTCTTTCATCCTAATGCGCCTGTTACCTAGCAGTAAATAGATACCTGGGAGTTAGACAGCTGCTACGGGCTGCTTCCTGGGGGGTGTGTAAGAAAAAAAGAGACCTGGTCGAGGACCGGGCCGCAGGGACGCTAAGCCCCGAAATCATCTCAAGATAACCTCAAGACATGAGGAGGGTGAGAGGTATTTGTACCATCCCAGCGAGGCTCCAGGGTCGCCCCGGGCCCCATCATGCTAACAATTCTAAAATAAATAAAAATTACCAATAAAACCCTTGTGTTTTTACTCCACCAACACCAGTTCCCAGCAGCAGGCCTACACGCTCACTCTCCGGCTCCCGGCAAATTTTGCCCAACCACTTGGGCTGGGCAGTAGAGCAACGGTCTCGCTTCATGCAGGTCGGCGTTCAATTCCCGACCGTCCAAGTGGTTGGGCACCACTCCTTCCTTCCCCGTCCCATCCCAAATCCTTATCCTGACTCCCTCCCCTTACCAGTGCTATATAGTCGTAATGGCTTGGCACTTTCCCAACAATTCCCTTTCCCTTTCCCGGCCTAGTGAGTCTTACGTGGATAAAGTGACATTGTCGTTCCTTGGGACGTCTGGTTAAGGGGTTTATTTGCTTGTATAACATTTAAGGTGAAAAGATTTATTAAAGTTACTGTAGCTGGGTTTGTTTGTCATCATCACTTAAATGTCTTTTATCATCACTTTCAAATTTCTTTAAACCCTACCTACCATGTGTAGCTTTCGGGGATCAACGGCCCCGCGGCCCGGTCTCCGACCAGGCCTCGAGTACATCCTAGCACATAATGTCTGAGGGCCGTCACAGCTAAGGCCGTCACAGCTTATCACAGCAACAGTGATAAGGTAAACTTGACAACGGAGGGGCTGGGGGAGGAGGGCGGGCGGCCAAATGTAAACTTTGGCAGTTACCAGCGGCTGTATACCACCTCGGCGGGTTATAACTAATTAGTGCGGAGTCTCCGCTTAACGACATAACTTAGGATAATAACCACGCAATAATCTCAAGTACGTTACCAACTTTGTGAGGCGGGTGTTTGATTAAACACCCTCACTCCCACCAACTTGTGGAGGAAAGGCTTGGGGTGGTCCTGGCTTGGGGTGGCCCTGACTTGTGGTGATCCATACTGGGGGTGGCCCTGGCTTGTGGTGATCCATACTTGGAGTGGCCCTGGCTTATGGTGATCCATACTTGGGATAGCCCTGGCTTGTGGTGATCCATACTTTGGGTGGCCCTGGCTTGGGGTGATCCATACTTGGGATGGCCCTGGCTTGTGGTGATCCATACTTTGGGTGGCCCTGGCTTGGGTTGATCCAGCCTTTTGGATATTAAAGTTGAGGTGTGGTGGGTATTGTGGATATAGGAATGATAAAGAGGTGATGGAGCAGTGTGAAGGGAGCAACACGAGACAGCGAGGGAAGGGGGAAGTAGAGGCACATAGCGAGAAGTGGATGGGAATGAATGGGCACTGAGCAGGGTAAATAGATCATGAGGGGAGACTAAATGAGAGGGGTGGCAAGTAAATTGACGAGTGGTATACGTATGGCACTATATGGAGAGAAGGTGTGTTGGCGAGGGAGTGGGTGGGGTAGTTGAAGTGATTGGAGGTAGTAGAGTGGGCGGGAGCAGCGTGCTGGCCCGTCTACCCTGGTAGACCGCCCACACCGCCCACTCCGCCCGCCCATCTCACCTCGCCCACTCAGAAAGTCTTCATGAGAGGCTGAGAAAGGGGAGGCAGAATTCCCGCTAATCATTTGCGGCTGCCGTTGAAAGGTTGTGAGAGTGAGTGGCAGTTTTACGAGGCGCTGACAAGGATGACACGAGGGGGCGGTTGGGGGGGGGGCGGTTGTGGTGCTGGGGGGGGGGTATGGGGGCGATTGTAGTAGGGGGGGATGGGGGTCGGTTGTAGTAGGGGGTCGAGGGATGTAGAGGCCACACCAAAAACACATCAAAACATGTATACACAAGCACCGGAGTAGATATACGTGAATGCTACTTTGTATCCATCTATAGACACGCAGTTATGTTGAAGTGTAGAAGTAAGACCGTGCTGGAGGAACTATAGGTGACACAGCCAGTGGAGCCAGACGTAGTCTCACCACGGCTGCCGAAGGTCTTAGTCACCCTATTATCGAAAAATGTTAATTAAACGCCTGAGAAAGGAAATTTAGAAATCTGGAGAAGGCAAAAGTAGTCCCAATATTAAAGCAAGGAGGGGGTGGTTTGGAGGCACTAAACTACAGACCAGTGTCACTGACAAGTGTTGTGTGTGTAAAGTGCTGGAGAAAGTAATCAAGTGGAGAATGGTGGAGCATCTGGAGTGGACCGACAATGTGACACAAGGTCATGATGGAGTTAGAAAGGAAAAGTCGTGCCCGACAAACGTGATTGACTTCTATGACAGGCTTGCTAAAATAAGAAGGCTGGATAGACTGCATTTTTTCTAGATTGTCAAAACGCATTTGTCAGTGTTGGTCATGAAAGGCTGGTGTGCAAGATGGAGAGAGAGAGAGAGAGAGAGAGAGAGAGAGAGAGAGAGAGAGAGAGAGAGAGAGAGAGAGAGAGAGAGAGAGAGAGAGAGAGAGAGAGAGAGAGAGAGAGAGAGAGGCAGGCTGGGATAACTGGGGAAACACTAAACTGGGTAAAGGAGTACCTGAAGGACATAAAACAGAGTCACAGTCAGAGACGAAGGGGCCAGATTCACGAAGCAGTTACGCAAGTACTTACGAACCTGTACATTTTTTCTCAATCATTGGCGGCTTTGTATACAATTATTAAATAGTTAATGAGCTCGGAAGCACCAGGAGGCTGTTTATAACAACAACAACAGTTGATTGGGAAGTTTTCATGCTTGTAAACTGTTTAATAAATGTAACCAAAGCCGTCAAAGATTGAGGAAAGATGTACACGTTCGTAAGTACTTGCGGAACTGCTTCGTGAATCTAGTCCCCAGGTTTCAAGCGGGCAGATTGTAACAAGTAGGGGTCCCACAAGGCTCGGTCCTGGTAACCAACGTAAGAAATGCAACGTACCTTGAAAAGTAGCGACTCACAAGAATCCTCGTCTTTTATACATCGGTGGGTTAGGTTAGGGAGGTTGCCTGGGTTCGTAACGTCTCTGGTTAGGTTAGACGGTGCATTTTGTACCTTGTGGAGAGAACGTGGTGCGGCGTCAGTGACGAATGTGGTCGTCTAACCTGCACATGTGTAATGGTACGTGTGGGTGAAAATCCTAGTCTTTAACCACTAGTAAAGGTTCCTGTGTCAAGCGTAACTTGCAACTGTTTAATAGCCAGCCAGTGCCTGGTGGGAAGACTAGTCCATAATGATGGCGCAAGTTTTGACTGTTGTACCGTGCTCGAGGGATAAGAGTCTCGCCCTTACAGGCATTAATGGCTATGTCTCGCTGTGCTAAAACAGGCACAAAGCCGGTGTTAGTTCTCCCGCCAACTGGCAACTGTTGCTCCTCCTAGAATATTCTATACATTATCTGCAACCTATAATATTTAATATATATAGCCTGAGGAAAATGTCACATATTCACACTCAAAATATATATAAAATATTGCGTATTTTTAGTTGTTAAGAATGGAAAATAATTTGTCGATTTTCGCAAGCCTATTCAACAAGGAAATTCGATGCACTTCATGCATCATGTATTTGGATCTGTGCTGTGTATGCCATACTCGTGTATGTCGCCTTAATGTATAACTGTAAACCCGCGTATACAATTAGGTGTGTATTTTGTTTACATTAGAAGTAAATTGTGTTCATTTGATGAATTATTCCGTGTTTGGGTGCTCATTACATATGCAAATATCCGAAAACTTCAAATAATACCTTGACAGCCGTGATTGTTATATATGCAAAAGACTTAACTGGTGACATTCCATTTATGATTTTATGCGTATTACACACACCGTATTATGACAAATAATAAAATATTTGTATTTCGAAACTGGATGATGCTTCTCTCGTTCGTGACGGAGGTGTTATAGGAAGTACATGTGAAGTACTAGTTACAGCTTGGTACTACACCAGAGAGGAGCCGACGGTACCAGAGGACCAGGGATGCATACCTCAGTGTAAGGAGAGGAGCGGGCATAGTGTGAAAACTGTATAGCAAACAAAGCCAAGGCCCAAAACAAACAAGGGACACCATGGAAGACAACAGTGAAGGAACAGAAGGCGGTGTAGCCCAGCAAAGGGAAGATATGCTCTGTAAAAGCTCTGTACCTCAGGGTACAGTACCACTGCTTTTCCTTATTCTCATATCAGATATACTAAAGAATACAACAGCTTCGTATCATCCTTTGCAGATGACACAAAAAATCAGTATGAAAATTGCCTCGGCTGAAGACATTGAAAAACTTCAAGCAGATATTAATAAAGTTTTCGACTGGGCAACAGAAAATAACATGATGTTTAACACTGATATATTCCAGGTACTCAGGTACAGTAAAAATGAGGACCTTAAACATAATATAGGGTACAAAACACAATCAAATGTGCCCATAGTAGGAAAGCAACATGTTAAGGATTTGTGAATAATGATGTCTGACGATATAACGTTTAGGGAGCATAACCAAGCAAATATTGCGTCAGCCAGAAAAATGATAGGATGGATACGAAAACTTTCATATCCAGGGATCCCATCACAATGGTTGTACTATACAAATCACTTGTACTGTTCCGTCTTGAGTACTGCTCAGTACTCACTTCCCCCTTCAGAGCAGGAGAGATTGCTGAAATAGAGGGAATACAGATAACATATACGGCACGCATAGACGTAATAAAGCACCTAAATTATTGGGATCGTCTCAAAGCTCTCCAAATGTACTCACTAGAAAGAAGACAACAGAGATATAAAATAATATACACACGTGGAAGATACTGGAGGGCCAGGTCCAAAATCTACACAGTAAAATAACAACATACTGGAGTGAACGATATGGAAGAAAATGCAGAATAGATCCAGTGAAGAGCAGAGGTGCCATAGGCACAATCAGAGAACACTGTATAAACATCAGAGGTCCGCGGTTGTTCAACGTCCTCCCAGCAAGCATAAGAAATATTGCCGGAACAACCGTGAACATCTTCAAGAGAAAACTAGATCATTTTCTCCAAGGAGTGCCGGACCAACCGGGTTGTGGTGGGTATGTGGGCCTGCGGGCCGCTCCAAGCAACAGCCTAGTGGACCAAACTCTCACAAATCAACGTAGAAGAACTCCCAGAACCCCATCAACCAGTATATAACAATAGGTTTGGGTGAATGTTCCGTTTATTATTAGGATTCTTTCCTGAGTTATGAATTATATTATTTGACTATCCAATAATTTACCTAATACACAAACCTAAAGAAAGATTCAAAACTGAATTCTACTCTCAATTACTCCAGGGAGACTGTCGCCATCCTATAATAAAAACCGGTGTAGGCGCCGTGTTTATTATTGGAATTAAACCAATACTGGCAAAGCATTAAATAAAACTGAGACATGTTCTACTAATTGTCTTGGGAGGAATTTACTTTATTTTGTATTGAAAAGATAAAGCTGAACCTCCAGTACTAGAGAAATATCGTCAAAGATTTCAACATCTAAAAATGTTAGTGAGTTTTCTTTAAGACTGAGTAATACTTAAACCAGCGCCCTTTTTACCATAAGTAAATGAATAATTTGCTTTACTTAGATGAAGACACCCAACCGTCAGTCTTACGTCTTATCAAGCCATCCAAATTTACTCGCAAGATTGTATTGAGGAACAAATATGAGAAAACTTCCACATATGTATGTACCAACTTTCCACAGTTCTCCATACCTCCTTCACCCAACTTTCCTCCCTGAACACTTTTACACTTCCAACTCCACTGGCGTATCCTCCAAGCCACCGGGCTTCCATTCCTAACACTTTCTATAGTTCCAAGCCATCTTGCCCTTTCACCACAAACCCATCACTGGCTTCTCCATACAGCCGGCAGGTGTGAGTATGTACCTCGCCGCCTCATTATACACCCAAAACACAGGAATGAACCGAGACACTGTGGAAGACAAGCACTGTACACACCTGACACTGACAACTGCATGACACTCTCCTGGTAACTCAACACATGCAAACAGCCGGTTGTAACCAGGGTTCTGTCAGTGTTAATCCAATTTTGCCTGCATCTCTATTTCTAGGCTACAGGGACTCTGGGTCCATAGGTGTGACTGTCTCCCATTTGCCAGACTGTGCGGGAAGCGCATCGCATGGCTGCTTAGGACACACTTGGTGCTAATCATGTGGTTGGTACCATCAGAGATCGTACCGTCTGGTGGTACCATCCTCTCCAAAGTTTATTTTACAGTTGTATGCGGCCTGACCCTAGGAGATGCATTTTGTTGAACCTGTCAAGAATAAGGTTGAGGAGTAGTGGGGTGTTGCGTGGCCCAATAGGCCCTCTGCAATTTCCCTAATGTTCTTATGATGGCTTGGGCAGTGCGCTGAATGTTCTGCCTTGGTCATGAGGACGGTTGAATGTACCCGAGTGAGCTGGCTGTTAATAGACATTGTTTGATATGTAGTGCTTCGCCTATGTCTACTCTTCTATTGGCATTGTAACTGTCGATTATTCCAGTGTTGTCAAGATATTTCTGTCTGCGAGAAGAAATTATATGTTTTTTAATGGAACCTTTTTGTTTGTGCATTGTCATGCGCCTTGCAAAATGTGTAGTTGTCTTGCCCATATGTTGAGATCGTTGGGGCTGACAGTCCCTAAGTGGGCATGTGAAGGTCTAGACAACATTCGTCTTCCAAAGCGTTTCGCATAGTGTGGATATAGTTCAATCATGTCAATAGGGGGGACACGATTGCGACATATAAGATTCCACAGTGAATTGAAGAAGTATACAGACGCATTATTCGAACAGAGGATCAGAAGTAGAGACAGGAATTACATTATTATTATTAACATCTTAATTAACAAAATTAATACACAATTTTGCCTAATGTGAGTAATTCAATTAAAACTTTTTGCACTGCGCTGCTGCTCGCATTCACCGCCACACAGGACAAAATCATACACAAGACAATGTCAAAATCGTAGATTGAAACACGTACATAGTTCCAGAGGTGACAGTCTATCAGAGAGAGACCTTTCTTCAGTGCTTGAGTGTGTTCAATAAACCCCTGAACTATATGTTTAACACATCTCTCACCCTGTCCATGGAGGACAGACGAAAATGTATATATGCTGGTTAGCATTGTAAATGTGCGGCCACGTCTGTGGTAGAAAATAATAATAATAATAAAAAGTGCCTGAGTGGTCAGTGGAATGTGCTAGACGAAGAAATGGTAGCTAAGTCATCACAAAATGTTGCTATAATATACAACGAAGAATGGTCGGGCCTAACGCTATAGACCACATGTAGGCGAGTGGAGGACGCGCACGCACGCCCGCACCAGCCACACTAACGCAGACATATATCGCCCGAGTAAAGGGAAGGGAACACATTTTTAAGGAAGAATATAAGAACTGAGAAAATGTGCGTAATACATTCCCTGGAGAGAGAGGCTGAGGAGAAATGTGATGAAAGCTATTAGACGCCGCTGAAGTTAATGAAAATGAAAGGAATAAGACTTGAGAGGTCGGGGCGACAGGTGGCGGGGGTGGGCGCCCCCTGCTGTTCTGGGGGCGGGCTGGGGCCTCTAACTCTGGGGTAATGATGGCTAATTTGATCATCATCAACCATTTTTCACTCCTCCTCCTCCTCTGAAAACCTGCAATGGCCATTTGGCTCTCTCTCTCTCTCTCTCTCTCTCTCTCTCTCTCTCTCTCTCTCTCTCTCTCTCTCTCTCTCTCTCTCTCTCTCTCTCTCTCTCTCTGTGTGTGAGCGCACCAGGGAACTGATCCTTAGTGGTGCGGGGCTTAAAGATGATGATCCGTCTTTGTTGTTTACTGTCACCCTCCACCCACCGACCCGTCTATAGAGACGCTGGGGACCAACTTGGGTAAATTGGGACCGTGTGGGGGGTTTACGGCAAGGCTGGGGATGGAGGGGTGTCCCCCCCCCCTCATCCCCAGGGGAAGTGTTCCAGACGGTCCACCAGCTTCCACTCCTTCAGGTATGTATGTAGCTTAGATTAGCATTTTAAAAGCCCTACAGTCACCCTCTGTGGTTGATTGTTCCATGAACCACTGAACTATATGTTTGACAAATCTCTCGCCCTGTCCATGGAGGACAGAAGATAATGTATATATATGTTGGTTAGCATTGTAGCTGTGTGGCCACGTCTGTGGTAGAAAATAACAATAATAAATGTTTAAATTACACACCAATACATTATACTGGGTGATACTACACCCTCATACATTATACTGGGTGATACTACACCCTCATACATTATACTGGGTGATACTACACCCTCATACATTATACTGGGTGATACTACACCCTCATACATTATACTGGGTGATACTACACCCTCATACATTATACTGGGTGATACTACACCCTCATACATTATACTGGGTGATACTACACCCTCATACATTATACTGGGTGATACTACACCCTCATACATTATACTGGGTGATACTACACCCTCATACATACTGGGTGATACTACACCCTCATACATTATACTGGGTGATACTACACCCTCATACATTATACTGGGTGATACTACACCCTCATACATTATACTGGGTGATACTACACCCTCATACATACTGGGTGATACTACACCCTCATACATTATACTGGGTGATACTACACCCTCATACATTATACTGGGTGATACTACACCCTCATACATTATACTGGGTGATACTACACCCTCATACATTATACTGGGTGATACTACACCCTCATACATTATACTGGGTGATACTACACCCTCATACATTATACTGGGTGATACTACACCCTCATACATTATACTGGGTGATACTACACCCTCATACATACTGGGTGATACTACACCCTCATACATTATACTGGGTGATACTACACCCTCATACATTATACTGGGTGATACTACACCCTCATACATTATACTGGGTGATACTACACCCTCATACATACTGGGTGATACTACACCCTCATACATTATACTGGGTGATACTACACCCTCATACATTATACTGGGTGATACTACACCCTCATACATTATACTGGGTGATACTACACCCTCATACATACTGGGTGATACTACACCCTCATACATTATACTGGGTGATACTACACCCTCATACATTATACTGGGTGATACTACACCCTCATACATTATACTGGGTGATACTACACCCTCATACATTATACTGGGTGATACTACACCCTCATACATACTGGGTGATACTACACCCTCATACATTATACTGGGTGATACTACACCCTCATACATACTGGGTGATACTACACCCTCATACATTATACTGGGTGATACTACACCCTCATACATACTGGGTGATACTACACCCTCATACATACTGGGTGATACTACACCCTCATACATTATACTGGGTGATACTACACCCTCATACATTATACTGGGTGATACTACACCCTCATACATACTGGGTGATACTACACCCTCATACATTATACTGGGTGATACTACACCCTCATACATTATACTGGGTGATACTACACCCTCATACATTATACTGGGTGATACTACACCCTCATACATTATACTGGGTGATACTACACCCTCATACATACTGGGTGATACTACACCCTCATACATTATACTGGGTGATACTACACCCTCATACATTATACTGGGTGATACTACACCCTCATACATTATACTGGGTGATA
>NC_091172.1:23791920-23871920 GCF_040958095.1 Procambarus clarkii
CATGATCATCTAGGAGCCTTAATATAAGAAGACATGCGCTCTCTGTGAGGTCTGTGCCCAGCTGTGTAGGGTGGAGGTAAGTGAATGCAGCTCCACCTTGATTACAGCTCCTCTTTAGTGACGCCCTAAAGAAAACTCAAGGTTGTGTGTGTGTATGTGTGTGTGTGTGTGTGTGTGTGTGTGTGTGTGTGTGTGTGTGTGTGTGTGTGTGTGTGTGTGTGTGTGTGTGTGTGAAGAGCACCTGCCCCACCTCCCCCACCCCCACCTCAGGGTTCAGCAGAAATACTCAACAAATGATACAGAGCTGACCAAAGGCTCCTCGCAAGAATCCCGGAATCACCTAATCAGATTTTCAGAGTATGAAGTTTTGTGTGTATTCTTGTACGTCACATTTTATGCATGGCTGAGAGAGTATGGTGTTTATGCACTCACTTGTTCTGATGCACTCACCCTCACTCACACTGACTCTCTCATGCACTCGCTCGTACCCTCAAGTCCATCATCAAGACACAGATCAGTCGGGTTCACAACTCTTAAGACAAATACAAACGGGTTGAAATCTACATGTCAGTATTTGACCCATGACTTGGACTGGCAGAAGAATTGTCTTTAACACACACACACACCCACACCCACACCCACACACACACACACACACACACACACACACACACACACACACACACACACACACAGTGTGTCCTTGACTTGTATACCATGCATGGTGATGGAGAAGATCGTGAGAAAAAACCTGGTAACACATCTGGAGAGAAGGGACTTCGTGACAAATCGCCAACATGGGTTCAGGGAGGGTAAATCTTGCCTTACAGGTTTGATAGAATTTTACGATCAGGTGACAAAGATTAAGCAAGAAAGAGAGGGCAGGGTGGACTGCATTTTCTTGAATTGTCGGAAAGCCTTTGACACAGTACCGCATAAGAGGCTGGTACATAAGCTGGAGAGACAGGCAGGTGTAGCTGGTAAGGTGCTCCAGTAGATAAGGGAGTATCTAAGCAATAGGACGCAGAGAGTTACGGTGAGGGGTGAGACCTCCGATTGGCGTGAAGTCACCAGTGGAGTCCCACAGGGCTCTGTACTCGGTCCTATCTTGTTTCTGATATATGTAAATGATCTCCCGGAGGGTATCGATTCATTTCTCTCAATGTTTACGGACGATGCTAAAATTATGAGAAGGATTAAAACAGAAGAGGACTGTTTGAGGCTTCAAGAAGACGTAGACAAGCTGAAGGAATGGTCGAACAAATGGTTGTTAGAGTTTAACCCAACCAAATGTAATGTAATGAAGATAGGTGTAGGAAGCAGGAGGCCAGATACAAGGTATCATCTGGGAGAGGAAATTCTTCAGGAGTCAGAGAAGGAAAAAGACTTGGGGGTTGATATCACGCCAGACCTGTCTCCTGCAGCACTTATCAAGCGGATAACATCAGCGGCATATGCCAGGCTGGCCAACATACGAACGGCATTCAGAAACTTGTGTAAAGAATCATTCAGAACTTTGTATACCACATATGTCAGGCCAATCCTGGAGTATGCAGCCCCAGCATGGAGTCCATATCTAGTCAAGGATAAGACTAAACTGGAAAAGGTTGAAAGGTTTGCCACCAGACTAGTACCCGAGCTGAGAGGTATGAGCTACGAGGAGAGACTACGGGAATTAAACCTCACTTCGCTGGAAGACAGAAGAGTTAGGGGGGACATGATCACCACATTCAAGATTCTGAAGGGAATTGATAGGGTAGATAAAGACAGTCTATTTAACACAAGGGGAACACGCACAAGGGGACACAGGTGGAAACTGAGTGCCCAAATGAGCCACAGAGATATTAGAAAGAACTTTTTTAGTGTCAGAGTGGTTGACAAATGGAATGCATTAGGGGGTGATGTGGTGGAGGCTGGCTCCATACACAGTTTCAAGTGTAGATATGATAGAGCCCAGTAGGCTCAGGAATCTGTACACCTGTTGATTGACGGTTGAGAGGTGGGACCAAAGAGCCAGAGCTCAACCCCCGCAAACAACTAGGTGAGTACAACTAGGTGAGTACACACACACTCTCTCTCTCTCTCTCTCTCTCTCACTCTCTCTCTCTCTCTCTCTCTCTCTCTCTCTCTCAAAGCCCTCCAAGCTTTGTCTTTGGCCTCATCCGCCATCCGGCAGCGATACCCAAACCCAGGCTGATCAGAGGGCTTGGTCACATACTGCCGGTGAGGGATATGCCTGTGCTGGAGGTCCAGTATACGACTGGTGAAAGCGTTTACTTGGCTGTTCACGTCCCCATGGAGCAAGGCATTCCAATCAGTTGCTTCAAGCTCGCTGTCTGTCTGTCTGTCTGTCTGTCTGTCTGTCTGTCTGTCTGTCTGTCTGTCTGTCTGTCTGTCTGTCTGTCTGTCTGTCTCTGTCTCTGTCTCTGTCTCTGTCTCTGTCTCTCTGTCTCTCTCTCTCTCTCTCTCTCTCTCTCTCTCTCTCTCTCTCTCTCTCTCTCTCTCTCTCTCTCTCTCTCTCTCTCTCTCTCTCTCTCACTCACTCACTCACTCACTCACTCACTTTTCGCAGTCTATTGGGTAGTTTAGTTTGCTTGGCCGGAACACAAGTGAGCGTGAGGTGGTGTGGCCAGGTGGTGACTGACAGCGTGTCAGCTGACATATTAAGTGCGTAGCTGAGTGGTCTGCCGTCACCTCCCTTCACTCTCATCTGTGTTATTGGTTCAGGCAGCTCATTCACACAGCTCTCGCTCGCACGCATTGGTGGGAGAGGGGAGGGTGTTAGACCTCAGCTCTAGGTACCGGCTCCTGGCAGACCGATGCATGTCTACGTTATAAGACCCAGTTCAGTTCTATCGTAACTGGTGTTTGAATACGTGTGACAGCTCAGCCTCGACCACTTCCTGGTTCCTAAACACAGGAAACACTACTGGAGAACACCACAGCCAACACCCTGGTCAGTAGCAGCAACAATAGAGGCCACCACAGCCGGCTGTGTACTACCCCTTGTAATAGTACACCCGACACCTTGGTCACGTTGCAACTTATAAGAACTACACCCACAACTGGGTAGAATACACGTGGGTATTCACAGCCCGGACCAACCGGGTTGTGGTGGGTATGTGGGCCTGAGGGCCGCTCCAAGCAACAGCCTGGTGGCCCAAGCTCTCACAAGTCAAGTCTGGCCTTGGGCCGGGCTTGGGGAGTTGAAGAACTCCCAGAACCCCATCAACCAGGTATCAACCAGGGTAAGTTATCTTGGCTTAGACCAGGGTGGCCCGTGTGGACGTGGCCTTACTCTTCGTCCTCCCTGTGAGCCGAGGGAGAAGATCGTCTGACCCCAGGTGTCAACCCATCCAAGGCGGACGCCTCATCTTGGTAAACTTATTTCAGTTTGAACCTTAGCTGGCCTGGCAGGGGGGAGAGTTCCTCAACCCTAGTCCTCAGAAACTGGTGCAGATGTGACCCACCTTCAAGACACTCGATCACATTAGTGTAAGACTCCGGCATGATGATTGACATTAATTAAACCATGCGTTGAAACAAAGGCATAACAACTGAACTGACTATCCAACATATTAGTGAACAAAATAGTATTGCAGTTATTACTGAAAATAATAAACTAAATACAAAGGAGATGAATGTCAATAAATGTGTAAAGGGAACAGGGGGTACTTACCACACTACTGACATAATTATCCAAGACCAGAGGTGAGGCCCTCGTCTCACTCTGAGACGCTCCCCCAAGACACTCAAAGACCTTTCACCCGTTGTGAGTCACACTCACTCTCCTCTGACCCAAGGATCCTGCCTCCAGGTGCGATAAACGTGTGTGGTGTGATGCCTCCAGGTACCGTGTAATGAGGAGGGTGTCCGCCAGCATGTCTTGGTCCTGTAGACCTGTATACCACACGAAGATGCTCCTCTCCGAGGCTTGGGTAAGATGGAGACTCCCACTCTGCCAGTGGTACTCCTAGGCCAGCCCTCCCTTAAGTGGCACTTACAGTAACCATCTGAACCATCCTACATGTGTTGATGTAATAAATAATTAGAAAGTAGAATTTTCGTACTATTGAATGTGCACTAACCGGGATAGGTTTTACATTTATGTTGCTAATAAGCCCTAACCTAACTGTCCTAGGCCTAATACACGCTATCTGAGATATAATAAAGTACATATATGTACTATACTTTATTGCGAGAATATTTAACTTTGGTTCTTAGCTTTATTGAGTTCGGAAAAAAATAGAGTGAATAGTACCACATTCTACTACATAATTGTGCATTACGTCAATATATGTACGATGGCGCACATAGTTATAAAAAGTACTACCTAAGCAGGAGGATGAGCCGGCCTGGCCTCTGGGTGCCGCTGGTCGATGGCTGCCTGGTCGACTGGTCGCCTCACCTCCCTGGCCAAACACCTCATAAATGATGGTTGGTTCCTACAACGTGACACCTTAATTGGCTCCTGGCCTAGACCAGCCCTCACGATATCAACACCTCATCAACACACAGGAACCAGCACCAACACCTCATCAACACACAGGAGCCAACACCAACACCTCATCAACACACAGGAGCCAACACCAACACCTCATCAACACACAGGAGCCAACACCAACACCTCATCAACACACAGGAGCCAACACCAACACCTCATCAACACACAGGAACCAGCACCAACACCTCATCAACACATAGGAGCCAGCACCAACACCTCATCAACACACAGGAACCAGCACCAACACCTCATCAACACATAGGAGCCAGCACCAACACCTCATCAACACACAGGAGCCAGCACCAACACCTCATCAACACACTGATGCTACCTACACAGGTAATGAAGGCAGAAGACTACTATGGGAGCGGGATATAAAACTGTAATCATCAAAGTCTCCGACACCTCCACGTGAAGGGGAAATTGAATTCAACATTGTTGCCTTTTTTGATGAATTAATTCTTCAAATACATCAGTTGTAAGACGCAATACCTCGTCTCCCCCCCCCCCTCACCTTTCAGCGTGCACCCCCCCTCACCTTTCAGCGTGCACCCCCCTCACCTCTCTCAGCGTGCACCCCCCCTCACCTCTCTCAGCGTGCACCCCCCTCACCTCTCTCAGCGTGCACCCCCCCTCACCTCAGCGTGCACCCCCCTCACCTCTGTCAGCGTGCACCCCCCCCCTCACCTCTCTCAGCGTGCACCCCCCCTCACCTCTCTCAGCGTGCACCCCCCCTCACCTCAGCGTGCATCCCCCCCCCCTCACCTCTCCCTCTATACCACCTGCCGCTGCTATCTTCTCTATTTTATTGGGCCCTTATGGACTCTCGGGGGTCACGTGTGGTGGTGCTGGACTCTCAGGGGTCACGGGTGGTGGTGCTGGACTCTCAGGGGTCACGGGTGGTGGTCCTGGACTCTCGGGGGTCACGTGTGGTGGTGCTGGACTCTCAGGGGTCACGGGTGGTGGTGCTGGACTCTCAGGGGTCACGGGTGGTGGTCCTGGACTCTCGGGGGTCACGTGTGGTGGTGCTGGACTCTCAGGGGTCACGGGTGGTGGTGCTGGACTCTCAGGGGTCACGGGTGGTGGTGCTGGACTCTCAGGGGTCACGTGTGGTGGTGCTGGACTCTCGGGGGTCACGTGTGGTGGTGCTGGACTCTCAGGGGTCACGGGTGGTGGTGCTGGACTCTCAGGGGTCACGTGTGGTGGTGCTGGACTCTCAGGGGTCACGGGTGGTGGTGCTGGACTCTCAGGGGTCACGTGTGGTGGTGCTGGACTCTCGGGGGTCACGTGTGGTGGTGCTGGACTCTCAGGGGTCACGTGTGGTGGTGCTGGACTCTCAGGGGTCACGGGTGGTGGTGCTGGACTCTCGGGGGTCACGGGTGGTGGTGCTGGACTCTCGGGGGTCACGGGTGGTGGTGCTGGACTCTCAGGGGTCACGGGTGGTGGTGCTGGACTCTCGGGGGTCACGGGTGGTGGTGCTGGACTCTCGGGGGTCACGGGTGGTGGTGCTGGACTCTCAGGGGTCACGGGTGGTGGTGCTGGACTCTCAGGGGTCACGGGTGGTGGTGCTGGACTCTCGGGGGTCACGGGTGGTGGTGCTGGACTCTCAGGGGTCACGGGTGGTGGTGCTGGACTCTCAGGGGTCACGGGTGGTGGTGCTGGACTCTCAGGGGTCACGGGTGGTGGTGCTGGACTCTCGGGGGTCACGGGTGGTGGTGCTGGACTCTCAGGGGTCACGGGTGGTGGTGCTGGACTCTCGGGGGTCACGGGTGGTGGTGCTGGACTCTCAGGGGTCACGGGTGGTGGTGCTGGACTCTCAGGGGTCACGGGTGGTGGTGCTGGACTCTCGGGGGTCACGGGTGGTGGTGCTGGACTCTCAGGGGTCACGGGTGGTGGTGCTGGACTCTCAGGGGTCACGGGTGGTGGTGCTGGACTCTCGGGGGTCACGGGTGGTGGTGCTGGACTCTCAGGGGTCACGTGTGGTGGTGCTGGACTCTCGGGGGTCACGGGTGGTGGTGCTGGACTCTCAGGGGTCACGGGTGGTGGTGCTGGACTCTCAGGGGTCACGGGTGGTGGTGCTGGACTCTCAGGGGTCACGGGTGGTGGTGCTGGACTCTCAGGGGTCACGGGTGGTGGTGCTGGACTCTCGGGGGTCACGGGTGGTGGTGCTGGACTCTCGGGGGTCACGGGTGGTGGTGCTGGACTCTCAGGGGTCACGGGTGGTGGTGCTGGACTCTCGGGGGTCACGGGTGGTGGTGCTGGACTCTCAGGGGTCACGGGTGGTGGTGCTGGACTCTCAGGGGTCACGGGTGGTGGTGCTGGACTCTCAGGGGTCACGGGTGGTGGTGCTGGACTCTCGGGGGTCACGGGTGGTGGTGCTGGACTCTCAGGGGTCACGTGTGGTGGTGCTGGACTCTCGGGGGTCACGGGTGGTGGTGCTGGACTCTCAGGGGTCACGGGTGGTGGTGCTGGACTCTCAGGGGTCACGGGTGGTGGTGCTGGACTCTCAGGGGTCACGGGTGGTGGTCCTGGACTCTCAGGGGTCACGGGTGGTGGTGCTGGACTCTCGGGGGTCACGGGTGGTGGTCCTGGACTCTCAGGGGTCACGGGTGGTGGTGCTGGACTCTCGGGGGTCACGTGTGGTGGTGCTGGACTCTCAGGGGTCACGGGTGGTGGTGCTGGACTCTCAGGGGTCACGGGTGGTGGTGCTGGACTCTCAGGGGTCACGGGTGGTGGTGCTGGACTCTCAGGGGTCACGGGTGGTGGTGCTGGACTCTCAGGGGTCACGGGTGGTGGTGCTGGACTCTCAGGGGTCACGGGTGGTGGTACTGGACTCTCAGGGGTCACGGGTGGTGGTGCTGGACTCTCAGGGTTCACGGGTGGTGGTGCTGGACTCTCAGGGGTCACGGGTGGTGGTGCTGGACTCTCAGGGGTCACGGGTGGTGGTGCTGGACTCTCAGGGGTCACGGGTGGTGGTGCTGGACTCTCAGGGGTCACGGGTGGTGGTACTGGACTCTCAGGGGTCACGGGTGGTGGTGCTGGACTCTCAGGGGTCACGGGTGGTGGTGCTGGACTCTCAGGGGTCACGGGTGGTGGTGCTGGACTCTCAGGGGTCACGGGTGGTGGTACTGGACTCTCAGGGGTCACGGGTGGTGGTGCTGGACTCTCAGGGGTCACGGGTGGTGGTGCTGGACTCTCAGGGGTCACGGGTGGTGGTGCTGGACTCTCGGGGGTCACGGGTGGTGGTGCTGGACTCTCAGGGGTCACGGGTGGTGGTGCTGGACTCTCAGGTGTCACGGGTGGTGGTGCTGGACTCTCAGGGGTCACGGGTGGTGGTACTGGACTCTCAGGGGTCACGGGTGGTGGTGCTGGACTCTCAGGGGTCACGGGTGGTGGTGCTGGACTCTCAGGGGTCACGGGTGGTGGTGCTGGACTCTCAGGGGTCACGGGTGGTGGTGCTGGACTCTCAGGGGTCACGGGTGGTGGTGCTGGACTCTCAGGGGTCACGGGTGGTGGTACTGGACTCTCAGGGGTCACGGGTGGTGGTGCTGGACTCTCAGGGGTCACGGGTGGTGGTACTGGACTCTCAGGGGTCACGGGTGGTGGTGCTGGACTCTCAGGGGTCACGTGTGGTGGTGCTGGACTCTCAGGGGTCACGGGTGGTGGTGCTGGACTCTCAGGGGTCACGGGTGGTGGTGCTGGACTCTCAGGGGTCACGGGTGGTGGTACTGGACTCTCAGGGGTCACGGGTGGTGGTGCTGGACTCTCAGGGGTCACGGGTGGTGGTGCTGGACTCTCAGGGGTCACGGGTGGTGGTGCTGGACTCTCAGGGGTCACGGGTGGTGGTGCTGGACTCTCAGGGGTCACGGGTGGTGGTGCTGGACTCTCAGGGGTCACGGGTGGTGGTGCTGGACTCTCAGGGGTCACGGGTGGTGGTGCTGGACTCTCAGGGGGTCACGGGTGGTGGTGCTGGACTCTC
Source organism: Procambarus clarkii (assembly GCF_040958095.1). NCBI lineage: Eukaryota > Metazoa > Arthropoda > Malacostraca > Decapoda > Cambaridae > Procambarus > Procambarus clarkii. The sequence continues at coordinate 23,800,404 of NC_091172.1, forward strand.
AGGGGTCACGGGTGGTGGTGCTGGACTCTCAGGGGTCACGGGTGGTGGTGCTGGACTCTCAGGGGTCACGGGTGGTGGTGCTGGACTCTCAGGGGTCACGGGTGGTGGTGCTGGACTCTCAGGGGTCACGGGTGGTGGTGCTGGACTCTCAGGGGTCACGGGTGGTGGTGCTGGACTCTCAGGGGTCACGGGTGGTGGTGCTGGACTCTCAGGGGTCACGGGTGGTGGTCCTGGACTCTCAGGGGTCACGGGTGGTGGTGCTGGACTCTCAGGGGTCACGGGTGGTGGTCCTGGACTCTCAGGGGTCACGGGTGGTGGTGCTGGACTCTCAGGGGTCACGGGTGGTGGTGCTGGACTCTCAGGGGTCACGGGTGGTGGTGCTGGACTCTCAGGGGTCACGGGTGGTGGTGCTGGACTCTCAGGGGTCACGGGTGGTGGTGCTGGACTCTCAGGGGTCACGGGTGGTGGTCCTGGACTCTCAGGGGTCACGGGTGGTGGTGCTGGACTCTCAGGGGTCACGGGTGGTGGTGCTGGACTCTCGGGGGTCACGGGTGGTGGTGCTGGACTCTCAGGGGTCACGGGTGGTGGTGCTGGACTCTCAGGGGTCACGGGTGGTGGTGCTGGACTCTCAGGGGTCACGGGTGGTGGTGCTGGACTCTCAGGGGTCACGGGTGGTGGTGCTGGACTCTCAGGGGTCACGGGTGGTGGTGCTGGACTCTCAGGGGTCACGGGTGGTGGTGCTGGACTCTCAGGGGTCACGTGTGGTGGTGCTGGACTCTCAGGGGTCACGGGTGGTGGTGCTGGACTCTCAGGGGTCACGGGTGGTGGTGCTGGACTCTCAGGGGTCACGGGTGGTGGTGCTGGACTCTCAGGGGTCACGGGTGGTGGTGCTGGACTCTCAGGGGTCACGGGTGGTGGTGCTGGACTCTCGGGGGTCACGTGTGGTGGTGCTGGACTCTCAGGGGTCACGGGTGGTGGTGCTGGACTCTCAGGGGTCACGGGTGGTGGTGCTGGACTCTCAGGGGTCACGGGTGGTGGTGCTGGACTCTCAGGGGTCACGGGTGGTGGTGCTGGACTCTCAGGGGTCACGGGTGGTGGTGCTGGACTCTCGGGGGTCACGTGTGGTGGTGCTGGACTCTCAGGGGTCACGGGTGGTGGTGCTGGACTCTCAGGGGTCACGGGTGGTGGTGCTGGACTCTCAGGGGTCACGGGTGGTGGTGCTGGACTCTCAGGGGTCACGGGTGGTGGTGCTGGACTCTCAGGGGTCACGGGTGGTGGTGCTGGACTCTCAGGGGTCACGGGTGGTGGTGCTGGACTCTCAGGGGTCACGGGTGGTGGTACTGGACTCTCAGGGGTCACGGGTGGTGGTGCTGGACTCTCAGGGGTCACGGGTGGTGGTGCTGGACTCTCAGGGGTCACGGGTGGTGGTGCTGGACTCTCAGGGGTCACGGGTGGTGGTGCTGGACTCTCAGGGGTCACGGGTGGTGGTGCTGGACTCTCAGGGGTCACGGGTGGTGGTGCTGGACTCTCAGGGGTCACGGGTGGTGGTGCTGGACTCTCAGGGGTCACGGGTGGTGGTGCTGGACTCTCAGGGGTCACGGGTGGTGGTGCTGGACTCTCAGGGGTCACGGGTGGTGGTGCTGGACTCTCAGGGGTCACGGGTGGTGGTGCTGAACTCTCAGGGGTCACGGGTGGTGGTGCTGGACTCTCAGGGGTCACGGGTGGTGGTGCTGGACTCTCAGGGGTCACGGGTGGTGGTGCTGGACTCTCAGGGGTCACGGGTGGTGGTCCTGGACTCTCAGGGGTCACGGGTGGTGGTCCTGGACTCTCAGGGGTCACGGGTGGTGGTACTGGACTCTCAGGGGTCACGGGTGGTGGTACTGGACTCTCAGGGGTCACGGGTGGTGGTGCTGGACTCTCAGGGGTCACGGGTGGTGGTGCTGGACTCTCAGGGGTCACGGGTGGTGGTCCTGGACTCTCAGGGGTCACGGGTGGTGGTCCTGGACTCTCAGGGGTCACGGGTGGTGGTCCTGGACTCTCAGGGGTCATGGGTGGTGGTCCTGGACTCTCAGGGGTCACGGGTGGTGGTCCTGGACTCTCAGGGGTCACGGGTGGTGGTACTGGACTCTCAGGGGTCACGGGTGGTGGTACTGGACTCTCAGGGGTCACGGGTGGTGGTGCTGGACTCTCAGGGGTCACGGGTGGTGGTGCTGGACTCTCAGGGGTCACGGGTGGTGGTACTGGACTCTCAGGGGTCACGGGTGGTGGTGCTGGACTCTCAGGGGTCACGGGTGGTGGTCCTGGACTCTCAGGGGTCACGGGTGGTGGTCCTGGACTCTCAGGGGTCACGGGTGATGGTCCTGGACTCTCAGGGGTCACGGGTGGTGGTCCTGGACTCTCAGGGGTCACGGGTGGTGGTCCTGGACTCTCAGGGGTCACGGGTGATGGTCCTGGACTCTCAGGGGTCACGGGTGGTGGTGCTGGACTCTCAGGGGTCACGGGTGGTGGTGCTGGACTCTCAGGGGTCACGGGTGGTGGTACTGGACTCTCAGGGGTCACGGGTGGTGGTGCTGGACTCTCAGGGGTCACGGGTGGTGGTGCTGGACTCTCAGGGGTCACGGGTGGTGGTGCTGGACTCTCAGGGGTCACGGGTGGTGGTACTGGACTCTCAGGGGTCACGGGTGGTGGTGCTGGACTCTCAGGGGTCACGGGTGGTGGTACTGGACTCTCAGGGGTCACGGGTGGTGGTGCTGGACTCTCAGGGGTCACGGGTGGTGGTGCTGGACTCTCAGGGGTCACGGGTGATGGTCCTGGACTCTCAGGGGTCACGGGTGGTGGTGCTGGACTCTCAGGGGTCACGGGTGGTGGTACTGGACTCTCAGGGGTCACGGGTGGTGGTGCTGGACTCTCAGGGGTCACGGGTGGTGGTGCTGGACTCTCAGGGGTCACGGGTGGTGGTACTGGACTCTCAGGGGTCACGGGTGGTGGTGCTGGACTCTCAGGGGTCACGGGTGGTGGTGCTGGACTCTCAGGGGTGACGGGTGGTGGTGCTGGACTCTCAGGGGTCACGGGTGGTGGTGCTGGACTCTCAGTGGTCACGGGTGATGGTCCTGGACTCTCAGGGGTCACGGGTGGTGGTCCAGGACTCTCAGGGGTCACGGGTGATGGTCCTGGACTCTCAGGGCTGAGGTACAGCATATATACATATATAACCTGAGGTACATATATATGACATATATAACCTAAGCAACCAGTGGTAAAGATTACCGAGGGTTCGTACAACAATGTGCATGTGCGGGCGCGTGTGTGCATGCGCGCGCGCGTGTGAGTATTCACCTAGTTGTGCTTGCGGGGGTTGAGCTCTGGCTCTTTAGTCCCGCCTCTCAACTGTCAATCAACTGGTGTACAGATTCCTGAGCCTACTGGGCTCTATCATATCTACATTTGAAACTGTGTATGGAGTCAGCCTCCACCACATCACTAAGTAATGCATTCCATTTATTAACTACTCTGACACTGAAAAAATTCTTTCTAACGTCTCTGTGGCTCATCTGGGTACTAAGTTTCCGCCTGTGTCCCCTTGTTCGTGTCCCACCCGTGCTGAAGACTTTGTCTTTGTCCACCTTGTCAATTCCCCTGAGAATTTTGTAGGTGGTTATCATGTCTCCCCTTACTCTTCTGTCTTCCAGGGATGTGAGGCTCAGCTCCTTTAGCCTTTCCTCATAGCTCATACAGGCTCTCAGTTCCGGGACGAATCTGGTGGCATACCGCTGAATCTTCTCTAATTTTATCTTGTGTTTAACTAAGTATGGACTCCAAGCTGGAGCTGCATACTCCAGGATTGGTCTGACATAAGTGGTATACAGGGTCCTGAACGATTCCTTACATAAGTTTCTAAAGGCAGTTCTTATGTTGGCCAGTCTAGCATATGCCGCTGAGGATATCCTTTTGATGTGGGCCTCTGGGGACATGTTCGGTGTGATATCAACCCCCTGATCTTTCTCTCTATTTGACTCTTGCAGGATTTCACTTCCCAGATGGTACCTTGTGTTCAGCCTTCTGCTCCCTTTCCCTAATTTCACTACTTTACACTTTCCTCAGTTGAACTTTAGCAGCCATTCTGTAGACCATTCCTCCAGCCTGTCCAGGTCGTCCTGTAGTCTCTGTCAATCATCATCATGAATTGTGTGTGCGTGTGTGTGTACTCACCTAATTGTGCTTGCGGGGGTTGATCTTTGGCTCTTTGGTCCCGCCTCTCAACTGTCAATCAACTGGTGTAGGTGTGTGTGTGTGTGTGTGTGTGTGTGTGTGTGTGTGTGTGTGTGTGTGTGTGTGTGTGTGTGTGTGTGTGTGTGTATTCACCTAGTTGTGTTTGCGGGGGATGAGCTTTGCTCTTTCGGTCCGCCTCTCAACTGTCAATCAACTGTTTACTAACTACTTTTTTTTCCACACCACACACACACACACACACACACACACACTCCAGGAAGCAGCCCGTGACAGCTGACTAACTCCCAGGTATCTATTTACTGCTAGTGTGTGTGCGCGCGCGTGCGTGTCAATAAATACTTTTGCCAAATCTCTTTGTGATTCATCTTAAATTTGTGTTGTGGTTGGCGTAGAGCTTTGAGGAGGTGGCGGCGGGTCTCGTGCTGGGGGGCCGTGTGTCTCCTTACTTATGGATCCTTCCATCGACCATTGTTGTCGCCTGGGGCTCAACCCCTCCTCCAGAGTCACTCTGGAGTGCCACCCCCTGGGGTAGTGCCACCCCCTGGGGTAGTGCCACCCGCTGGGGTAGTGCCACCCTGCTGGGGTAGTGCCACCCCCTGGGGTAGTGCCACCCCCTGGGGTAGTGCCAGCCGCTGTGGTAGTGCCACCCCCTGGGGTAGTGCCAGCCGCTGTGGTAGTGCCACCCCCTGGGGTAGTGCCACCCCCTGGGGTAGTGCCACCTGCCACCGACTAGGATAGCGCCACCTACCGTGTCTCAGCTCCACCATTATATTTCCCAAATATAATATTATTCTAATATTGTTGACTAACATAAACGTTGCAAGACCTCGCTGAGAACACTGTATGGCGAGGCAGCTGCTTGGACACTCTCTTGGCGCTGTGTTTACTGTGGCGGCCAGTGTCAGTGGCTGGCCCCTGGTGGCTGGCCCGGGTGGCTGGCCCCTGGTGGCTGGCCCGGGTGGCTGGCCCGGGTGGCTGGCCCCTGGTGGCTGGCCCGGGTGGCTGGTCCCTGGTGTGGCTGACCCCGGGGGTGGCTGGCCCCGGGTGGCTGTTGGACTGTTACTCCAGGTTTACCAGTATTGTATTTCAACCGTAACGTGTGAAATACATGTATGTGCTATTCTGGACCTTGGAATATTTAAGTTCGATTTTTAGCTTAAGCTTTTTGCAGACTCTGTAAAGTGAATAGTACCAAATTCTACTGTTTATTTGTCGATCACGTCGATAGCTGTACGATCATAGTCCACATAGTTACAAGTGTTATACCATCACGAGGATGGCTTGGTGTGAGAGAGAGAGAGAGAGAGAGAGAGAGAGAGAGAGAGAGAGTGAGTGCGTTCTCACACTAAGGTTGTATTCTACCAATGATCAACATATAGTTTACAAATGTATGCATTTTAATTATATCTTTGATCTTGAGTTGGAGTCAAAGTAGTAATAAAGATGAAGTATGAGGGAGGCCTTGTACACGGTGTGACGGGGTGGATGGAGGTGTTACTTGTGAGGTGCCTCCCTGTGTTCACCCTCCGCTCCTGATCACTGGTGTTCAGCCAACACTGGTCGCCAGGCCATGGTTGTGAGGCCATGGTCGCCACTTCTATGGCCAGGGTTACACCTGTTGGTGCCTCTTAATTCATTTTGATTATATACGCTGTCCAATTTTCGATTTTTGGGAGCGATATATTGTATGAAAATCCCGTAGGCGTCCTGTAGAGTTTACCGGTCACTTTATATGTCCACCACCTGAAAGCACTAGTATAAAAAGCTATAATTTGTTCAGATCTGAAACCTATATCTATGGGCAGCACAAAACGTGGACCAGACTGTGCGACACAGTGGTTGCCAGGATCAGGTTGGGTTACCGTTACCTGTGGCAGGTGGCTACAGGTGACGGATCTCCCAATCCTGAGCACTCCAGGTGCAAACTCTGTAAGCAGGAACTGCGGTATGATCTCCCGCACTACATCACCGAATGCCCAGTTATTAGACCTTTCAGACCAGTTGGCATGAGGTACCTGGAGCTTTGTAATTACGTATAACTCTGGTGTTGTTGAGGACAATGTATGCAGAGGTTGTCAGTGCAGACTACTGATCACAGTGCCTCTGTATGACTAACCATCGTGTGTGATGGGCATATTTAGCATCACGGAGCTAGGTCTCGACACCCTCTATACCCTAGACTCCATATAATCAAAGGGCAGCTACACACAGGCAGGTGTACCTAAATTTGTTAATACAAAAAGTACCAGAATCCCCGATGTGTTCCTAGGACACAAAACCCCCGCTTCATGCCCTTGGAAGAGTTTACCAGTCTCCCTGTAGAGGTAGACTCAGGGGTCACGGGTGGTGGTCCTGGACTCTCAGGGGTCACGGGTGGTGGTGCTGGACTCTCAGGGGTCACGGGTGGTGGTCCTGGACTCTCAGGGGTCACGGGTGGTGGTGCTGGACTCTCAGGGGTCACGGGTGATGGTCCTGGACTCTCAGGGGTCACGGGTGATAGTCCTGGACTCTCAGGGGTCACGGGTGGTGGTCCTGGACTCTCAGGGGTCACGGGTGGTGGTGCTGGACTCTCAGGGGTCATGGGTGATTGTGCTGGACTCTCAGGGGTCATGGGTGATGGTGCTGGACTCTCAGGGGTCACGGGTGATGGTCCTGGACTCTCAGGTGTCACGGGTGGTGGTGCTGGACTCTCAGGGGTCACGGGTGATAGTCCTGGACTCTCAGGGGTCACGGGTGGTGGTGCTGGACTCTCAGGGGGTCACGGGTGATGGTCCTGGACTCTCAGGGGTCACGGGTGGTGGTGCTGGACTCTCAGGGGTCACGGGTGATGGTCCTGGACTCTCAGGGGTCACGGGTGGTGGTGCTGGACTCTCAGGGGTCACGGGTGGTGGTGCTGGACTCTCAGGGGTCACGGGTGATGGTCCTGGACTCTCAGGGGTCACGGGTGATGGTCCTGGACTCTCAGGGGTCACGGGTGATGGTCCTGGACTCTCAGGGGTCACGGGTGATGGTCCTGGACTCTCAGGGCTGAGGTACAGCATATATACATATATAACCTGATGTACATATATATGACATATATAACCTAAGCAACCAGTGGTAAAGATTACCGAGGGTTCGTACAACAATGTGCATGTGCGGGCGCGTGTGTGCATGCGCGCGCGCGCGTGTGTGTATTCACCTAGTTGTGCTTGCGGGGGTTGAGTTCTGCTCTTTCGGCCCGTCTCTCAACTGTCAATCAGTCAACTGTTACTAATTTCCCCCCCCCCCCCACATACACACGTGTGTGTGTGTGTGTGTGTGTGTGTGTGTGTGTGTGTGTGTGTGTGTGTGTGTGTGTGTGTGTGTGTGTGTGTGTGTGTGTGTGTGTGTGTGTGTATTTACGACTCTGAAAGTTCAAAAGTTCTCTCTGACATCCTTGTGACTCATCTGTGTTTCCAGTTTACAGTTATGTCCTCTTGTTCAACTGTTTCTTAACTTCAACATTGGTTATAAATTTACTTATACAAGATACTAAGAGAGATTGATAGTCATTATCATGTCTGTCCCATTCGTTCTTTCCTCCAACGTAGCGAGGTCCGGTTCCCTCAATATTTCTTCATATCTCAGTCCCCTTAGCTCAGGAGCGAGCCTCGTTGCGTATTTTTGGACCATTTCTAGTATTGTTTTGTGTTTCTTTACGTATAGGTTCCGTGCCGGGGCAGCATACTCAATAATAGGTCTCACAAAAGCTGTATACAGCGCTCGGAAGGTATTTTTGACCAAGGTTCTGAAGGATAACCGGACGTTTGCCAGTATGGCGTATGTTGCTATCGTTATCCTGCTGATGTGTGTGTGCTTCTGGTGTTAGGTCTCCGGTTATGTCCACGCCTGAGTCTTTGTGTGTGTGTACTCACCTATTTGTGTACTCACCTAGTTGTGTACTCACCTAGGTGTGTGTGTACTCACCTAGTACTCACCTAGTTGTGCTTGCGGAGGTTAAGCTCTGGCTCTATGGTACCGCCTCTCAACTGTCAATCAACTGGTGTACAGGTTCCTGAGCCTACTGGGCTCTATCATATCTACACTTGAATGGTGCTGGACTCTCAGGTGTCACGGGTGATATGTGTGTGTGTGTGTGTGTGTGTGTGTGTGTGTGTGTGTGTGTGTGTGTGTGTGTGTGTGTGTGTGTGTGTGTGTGTGTGTGTGTGCTCACCTATTTGTACTCACCTATATGGGCTTGCGGGGGTTGAGCTTTGGCTGTTTGGTCCCGCCTCTCAACTGTCAATCAACTGGTGTACAGGTTCCTGAGCCTATTGGGCTCTATCATATCTACATTTAAAACTGTGTATGGAGTCAGCCTCCACCACATCACTGCCTAATGCATTCCATCTGTTAACTACTCTGACACTGAAAAAGTTCCTTCTTACGTCCCTGTGGCTCATGTGGGTACTCAGTTTCCACCTGTGTCCCCTTGTTCGCGTCCCGCCAGTGTTGAATAGTTTATCCTTGTTTACCCGGTCGATTCCCCTGAGGATTTTGTAGGTTGTGATCATATCCCCCCTTACTCCTATATCCCCCCTTCTTACTGTCCCCCCCCCTGTGTGTGTGTGTGTAAGTTTGGTATTTTTGATTCGGATTCCAACTCTGGCGATGATGGGGGAGGACCCAACCCTGGCGATGATGGGGGAGGACCCAACTCTGGCGATGATGGGGGAGGACCCAACTCTGGCGATAGAGGATCAAGAATGCTCAAGGTCTGACGTGCCAGTTCATAAAATATTCATCCAGTATTTGTCCGCTGCCCTCGTCTCCTTGGCTTCCACTCAAGGCTCGTAACATTGCTGCTCTCCCTGCCTTGGACTAGGGTATTCCGGGCTCCGGCTCGGGTGTTCCGCGCTCCGGGTCCTCGCTTGCTTGCTTAGGTTCGGTTAGTAAGGTAACGGACGTCTGCTCTTTAGTGTCACGGGGCATAGTTTTGCCTGAGTTATTCAGCGGCTTCCCTGAGTCTCGCTACCCCCTTCCTTTCTTGTTTTAAGGTATTATCCTCCATTTTGACCCTTTTCCAGTATTTTGTTTTCATCTCTTCCTTCTTTATTTGCTTCTCTTCCTCCCGACTTTTCTCTCTCTACTATTCTCTGTTTTTAGGATGGGCCGTGTGGGTGTTGTTGTGAAGCTGACGTTGACTAAGTTACCTCCTGTGTCGACCCCAACCCGGGCCAACCCGGGCCAACCCGGGCCAACCCGGGCCAACCCGGGCCATCCTGGGCCATCCTGGGCCATCCCGGGCCATCCTGGGCCATCCTGGGCCATCCCGGGCCAACCCGGGCCAGTTAGGAGCCAGCCTGGGCCAGAGGTTAGCCCGGCCCACAGGTCAACCTGGGCACGGGACACCGGAAAGCGAGTTTATTGTGCAACATCACTCATCCTGTGAGTGACGCTGCCCAGTACTGTCACTATAGCGGTGTGTTCATCCTGTGAGTGAACACACCGCCATAGTGACAGTACTGGGCAGCGTCACTCATCCTGTGAGTGAACACAACGCCATAGTGACAGTACTGGGCAGCGTCACTCATCCTGTGAGTGAACACAACGCCATAGTGACAGTACTGGGCAGCGTCACTCATCCTGTGAGTGAACACACCGCCATAGTGACAGTACTGGGCAGCGTCACTCATCCTGTGAGTGAACACACCGCCATAGTGACAGTACTGGGCAGCGTCACTCATCCTGTGAGTGAACACAACGCCATAGTGACAGTACTGGGCAGCGTCACTCATCCTGTGAGTGAACACACCGCCATAGTGACAGTACTGGACAGCGTCACTCGTCCTGTGAGTGAACACACCGCCATCTTCTTGAGGTTATCTTGAGATGATTTCGATAGTGTCCCCGCGGCCCGGTCCTCGACCAGACCTCCACCCCCAGGAAGCAGCCCGTGACAGCTGACTAACACCCAGGTACCTATTTTACAGCTAGGTAACAGGGGCATAGGGTGAAAGAAACTCTGCCCATTGTTTCTCGCCGGCGCCTGGGATCGAACCCAGGACCACAGGATCACAAGTCCAGCGTGATGTCCGCTCGGCCGACCGCCTCCCCCCTCCCCCCCGGCTCCATGCTGCCATACCAGCATGTTCAACATTCCCCCGGAGGAAGAACACCCGCTGGGTTGTTCATCGCGCCGCTTGTACTCAGACGCAGCTGAGACCTACTGGACTGTCTCAAGTGAACAGTCAAACAAGGGATTAACAGCTTACAACACTTAAGTGTACGTTATCTTGTGGGTAAAATCGGGGGGCACTTTTAAGGACAATATCTATATTTCACATATAGTGTTGTCCTAACTCAGTGTGGGGTTTAGTGTAGTACACATTTGGGGTAGTGGTCCAGACAATGTCTCTCCCTCATGTTGCAAATTCTGCAACTTCTTTCCTCAGCTGTTATGTCCATCCCGAATCTTCATGGTACTTGTATCCAAGACGAATTCTTGCAATTACGGATTCCCCTTTTTCTGGCACCTTTTGGTCCATAATGAATGATTTTGTTGGCAGTGTACCAGCGTACACTTGCTCTTCCGTCCTCCTCCCCTCGACTATCTTGTGACGTTGTTTGTTGTTTATAATGGTTTGTAAAAGGGTCTTGGGGATGAAGTCTGCTCAGCACCCTCAGCAGCCAGCACATCTGCTCGTTTGTTTCTTCAGACGCCAACATGAGATGGATTCCACAGGAATTTGACCATTTTTTCCTCGTTCGATATCACTTTCACGGTTCTCTTGACTTTATCTGTTATCCCTTTCCTTTCTACTTTTGACCTTTTATTGCACTGCCTCTTTCGACTCTGCTGCTTTGGACTCCGCTGCTCCAGCCCTGCCATTATTAAGGTTAACAGGTCCATCACTGTATATTAGATCTAGTTCATTCTCTGCCTCTCGTCCTTGCAGGATTAATTTCCTCGAGATATATATTTCTCATTTCTGGAGGTAACATCCTGGACTTCTTCATTGGCATCACATATATGTGAGTCCTACCTGGTTCTTCCTCCCCGGGAGGTGACATCCTTACAGGCATCAACTCACCAGCTTGCTCAAGCAGGTGCACTTCTTCGAAATAGCATACTCATCGATCCAATCTTCAAGAGCTCTTCAAGCTCTTTGGTTTCCTCGTATAATTAGTGCAGAACTCAGTGTTTTCTTGGGAGTGTCATTGTAGTGGGGCCTCTGACAATCATAAGAGGCATCTTATCATTCAGTTCCTTGACCCTATTCTTTACGCTATGGAGACTTTGCTCTTCCCGTAGTGTAGATATTTTGATTGTGTTTGGGGCTCCAAGAATTATTCTCATGCCTCATTGAATGTGTTTTCGCGGTTTGCGTTGTTTGAGGGATGCGCGAATGACATGGGCACGGCGGAGTCTGTGACGGAGCGAACATTTGCAGTGTACATCATGTTAAGTCCAGCAACAGAAGCCCCCTTGACCATTCTAGCACATGGCTCTCAGCGCTCCCAGACGACTTTTACACGTCTCTTCGAGTTGATCATGCGCCTCTTCCTTGCCTTTGTTAGAGTTAGCAAACTCTATAAGGACTAGCTACACAAGGTAGGTACTGACCTTGCTAAGGTTCCGAGGATCAACGTCTCCGCGACCCGGTCTCTGACTAGTCAGGGACGAGCCTGGACCATGTGGCCAGCCTGGGCCACCCGGGCCATGCGCCGGGCCGGGTCTGGGATCGCTTGCAGGTCCGCCTCGCCTTGTTTACACGTGTCGCTGTGAGTTAGCTCCGGTGAGGAGGCTATTTACCGACCCTGGTGTCCCGCTCCTGACACTCTTGTTGTGTGTCTCTCTCACTTGTCTCCTCTTCCTCCTCTCTCCTACCACCACCTGTTACCCCTCAAGCACCACCTGTTCCCCCCTCAAGCAGCACCTATTCCCCTCAAGCACCACCTGTTTCCCCTCAAACAGCACCTGTTCCCCCTCAAGCACCACCTGTTCCCCCTCAAGCACCACCTATTCCCCTCAAGCACCACCTGTTCCCCCTCAAGCACCACCTGTTCCCCCTCAAGCACCACCTGTTTCCCCTCAAGCAGCAACACCTACACCAGCTCGTCAACTGGGAGTGTTTGCAATATTCAGGAACTTTGTCAATTCTATCTTAAACCGCAGCATTTGTTATGCTTTAAGAGTCAGGTAGAGTTTGAAAATGTACTTAATTACTGGCATTGGTTATTATAGTCACCGGCAGGGAAATATTACAGGTTGCTTCACACCGGCAGGGAAATATTACAAGTTGCTTCACACCAGCAGATGTGTCGGCTGACCTCAGGTCGTCACACCAGGTGTGGCGGCTGACCTCAGGTCGTCACGCCAGGTGTGGCGGCTGACCTCAGGTCGTCACGCCAGGTGTGGCGGCTGACCTCAGGTCGTCACACCAGGTGTGGCGGCTGACCTCAGGTCGTCACACCAGGTGTGGCGGCTGACCTCAGGTCGTCACACCAGGTGTGGCGGCTGACCTCAGGTCGTCACGCCAGGTGTGGCGGCTGACCTCAGGTCGTCACGCCAGGTGTGGCGGCTGACCTCAGGTCGTCACGCCAGGTGTGGCGGCTGACCTCAGGTCGTCACGCCAGGTGTGGCGGCTGACCACGAGACCTGAGAACGCAGGTTCAGTGGGAGAGGAGAAACTTTGTATTCTTATCTTGCTGACGGGCCAGTGATTGATGCAGGACGCACGTGCGTGCGTGTGTGTGTGTGTGTGTGTGTGTGTGTGTGTGTGTGTGTGTGTGTGTGTGTGTGTGTGTGTGTGTGTGTGTACTCACCTATATGTACTCACCTATATGTGCTTGCTGGATCGAGCATTGACTCTTGGATCCCGCCTTTCTAGCTATCGGTTGTTTACAGCAATGACTCCTGTCCCATTTCCCTATCATACCTAGTTTTAAAAGTATGAATAGTATTTGCTTCCACAACCTGTTCCCCAAGTGCATTCCATTTTTCTACTACTCTCACGCTAAAAGAAAACTTCCTAACATCTCTGTGACTCATCTGAGTTTCCAGTTTCCACCCATGTCCCCTCGTTCTGTTATTATTACGTGTGAACATTTCATCTATTTCCACTTTGTCAATTCCCCTGAGTATTTTATATGTCCCTATCATATCTCCTCTCTCCCTTCTTTTCTCTAGTGTCGTAAGGTTCAGTTCCTTCAGCCGCTCTTCATATCCCATCCCTCGTAGCTCTGGGACAAGCCTCGTCGCAAACCTCTGAACCTTCTCCAGTTTCTTTATGTGTTTCTTCAGGTGGGGGCTCCATGATGGCGCGGCATACTCTAAGACGGGTCTCACGTAGGCAGTGTAAAGCGCCCTAAAAGCTTCCTCATTTAGGTTTCTGAATGAAGTTCTAATTTTCGCCAGTGTAGAGTACGCTGCTGTCGTTATCCTATTTATATGTGCCTCAGGAGTTAGATTAGGTGTCACATCCACTCCCAGGTCTCTTTCTCGAATCGTTACAGGTAGGCTGTTCCCCTTCATTGTGTACTGTCCCTTTGGTCTCCTGTCACCTGATCCCATTTCCATAACTTTACATTTACTGGTGTTAAACTCCAGTAGCCATTTCCCTGACCATCTCTGCAGCCTGTTTAAGTCCTCTTGGAGGATCCTACAATCCTCGTCTGTCACAACTCTTCTCATTAATTTTGCGTCATCTGCAAACATTGACATGTATGATTCCACTCCTGTAAACATATCATTTACGTAAATTAGAAAGAGGATTGGTCCCAGCACCGATCCTTGAGGTACTCCACTTGTTACTGTTCGCCAGTCCGACTTTTCGCCCCTTACCATTACCCTCTGGCTCCTTCCTGTTAGGTAGTTCTTCACCCATACTAGGGCCTTTCCGCTTACTCCTGCCTGCCTCTCAAGTTTGTATAGCAGTCTCATGTGCGGTACCGTATCAAAGGCCTTTTGGCAGTCAAGAAATATGCAGTCTGCCCAGCCTTCTCTGTCCTGCCTTATCCTTGTTACTTTATCATAGAATTCTAAAAGGTTTGTTAGGCATGATTTCCCTGTCCAGAACCCATGTTGGTGCTTGTTTACAAACCCAATGCTCTCCAGGTGCTCAACAAGTCTTAGCCTAATTATTCTTTCAAGTATTTTGCAGGGGATGCTTGTCAGTGATACGGGTCTGTAGTTAAGTGCCTCCTCCCTATCACCCTTTTTGAAAATCGGTACGACATTTGCCTCCTTCCAGCAACTGGGCAATTCTCCCGACATAAGTGACTCATTAAAGATCATTGCCAGAGGCACGCTGAGAGCCTGCGCTGCCTCTTTGAGTATCCACGGTGATACTTTGTCTGGTCCAACAGCTTTATTTGCATCCAGTGTTGTCAACTGTTTCATTACATCCTCTGCTGTCACCTCTATATCCGATAGCCTTTCATCTTGGGTAATCTCTTCTAACAATGGGAGCTGCTCAGGCTCGGTTGTGAACACTCCATGGAATTTTGCATTCAGTACCTCGCAGATTTCCTTGTCGCTTTCTGTATATGCCCCTTCTGTTTTCCTCAGTCTTGTCACTTGGTCATTTACCGACATCTTCCTTCTTATATGGCTATGTAGTAATTTTGGTTGCTTTTTCGCTTTGACTGCAATATCGTTCTCATAATTTCTTTCCGACACTCGTCTTATGTTAATGTAATCATTCCTAGCTCTGTTACATCTAATCCTGTTGTCCTCTGTCCTTTGTCTTCTGTACTTCCTCCACTCCCTCCTGCTTCTCACCTTTGCTTCCTGACACTGTCTATTAAACCATGGGTTATTATATTCCCTCCTGCTTTTTTCCTTTATTGTTGGAATAAATCTATCTTCAGCCTCCTTGCATTTCAATATGACTTGGTTCATCATACCTTGCACTGTTTTTCCTCTAAGTTCTTCCTCCCACTGCACTTCTCCCAGGTAGTCCCTTATCCTTCTGTAGTCCCCTTTTCTGTAATCAAGTCTCCTTTCCCGGACCTCTTGTCCTTTGGTCACAATTTTAAGCTCCATCATGTAGTCAAAGACTAGGACACAATGGTCACTAGCTCCTAGTGGTATTTCATGTTCCAACTGCTCGATGTCTTCTACATTCTGAGTGATAATGAGATCTAATAGGCTGGGCGTATCCCCTCCTCTTTCCCTAGTATCTTCTTTCACATGCTGTGTTAGGAAATTCCTGTCAATAACGTCTACCAGCTTCGCTCCCCAGGTCTCCTCCCCGCCATGGG
Source organism: Procambarus clarkii (assembly GCF_040958095.1). Classification (NCBI taxonomy): domain Eukaryota; kingdom Metazoa; phylum Arthropoda; class Malacostraca; order Decapoda; family Cambaridae; genus Procambarus; species Procambarus clarkii. The sequence continues at coordinate 23,815,863 of NC_091172.1, forward strand.
GATTCCTCGTTTCCCAATTTATCTCTCCGTGATTTAGGTCCCCCATGACCAGCAGCACACATGTGTGTGTGTGTGTGTGTGTGTGTGTGTGTGTGCGCGCGCGCGCACCTTTACCCACCTCTTTTGGAAATTTAGGATCAAACATTGGCTCTTGGACCAGGCCATTCCACTCCTTCGGTTCGATGCTCTGGTTCATGTGTCTAGCGTGTCCTCATGTCTCCATCTCTGGCTTCAGCCTCCTTAATCAATAACGAATATTATGATAATATGAACAATACACTTGTGGTATCCATTGTTAAGGATCGTTAAACATTGTGATATGTTTGTTAGTTTAACATTGATGTTACCTGGACATGTTTCACTCAGCTAGGTCAGCCACCTGCCACCAGGACCCACCTGCCACCAGGACCCACCTGCCGTCATGACCCACCTGCCACCAGGACCCACCTGCCACCAGGACCCACCTGCCACCAGGACCCACCTGCCGCCATGACCCACCTGCCACCATATTGTACAGTTTTCCCGTGCTCTCCTCTTTGCAAAAAACTCGTATGAATTCTTTTTTACTATCTTCCAATATCTGAAAATCTTGCAAACCTGCAAATTTGGAAAATGCAAAGCGAAATTTCCAGGAATTTTAGCGGAAAAATGGGTTCCGACACTTTCCTACGGTGAGTTGCCAAGTAGTAAATAACCTCTGGGACGTGGCCTTTACTCATATAGTAAGTGTCCTGACTCATGTTACCCTCCTACTCATTTTCTTGACTCACATTTCCTATCTGACCATTGGCCTAACTCACCTTTTCCCATACTGAAATACCATGATATAGTGAGATAAATAAGGCAAGATAAGGAATGATGGGCAGATTACATATTTCCCGACAACCAAAAATGCTTTTGCCACAAGACACTACTGCACAAACGTAAGAAGCAAGCAGGAGTAAGTGTAGGAGCAGTGACATGAGTGATAGAGTACCAGAGAGACAGGAGCCAGAGAGTCACAATGAGGGGGCGACAGGTCGGATTGGCGGAAGGTAATGAGCTGATACACTCAGGAAGTGGTGCCCGGACTCGTATTATTTCTCATACAATGATGTTTGCAGACAATGCAAAACTAATGAGAGGTCGATATGAGGATAATCATGAGGATAGAGAAATATTTCAAGATGTTTTACGCAAGCAGGAGAGTTGGTCCTCTTAATGGCTACTGGATTTGAACACCAACAAGTGTAAGGTGATGAAAATGGGAAAAGGGAGACAGGAGATCAGCAAGACGATAACGACCAGAGTAAAAGACTTAGAAATGATGTAACACGAATCTTAACTCCCGAGACACATATTAATAGGATAAACTCAACATACGCCATGAAGAAAGACTGAAAGAACTGGACCTAAAATCGCTGGAAAAAAGGAGAAAGAAGAGACATTATAGAGACATAAAAATAGGAGATTGTCAGTGCACAAATAAGATATATTCACAATGAATTCCAATTGAGCAATAGAACATGGAAGCTTGAGAAACAGGTCGGCCTTAGAGATGCTACATTTTTTATTTGCCTTCTTTTAACGTAGAAATAGTGAGAAAAAATGAATTATTTAAACGAACAGTTGCTAAAACGAACTATATTCAAAACTTCAAAAGTAGATTTTATTACAAGTTATGTTTCGATCATTGCATTAGACGACTGGCGGCTGGAGAGGAAGGGCTCCCTTACTAAAGCTAGGTCCTGCAGACACATTTAGGTGAATGCACGTACACACAAGGGAGCAGAAGGCTGAACACAAGGTACCATCTGGGAGGCGAAATCCTGCAAGAGTCAAATAGAGAAAAATCTGGAGGTTGATATCACACCGAGAACCTATCCCCAGAGGCCTACATCAAAAGGATATCATCAGCGACATATGCCAGATTGGCCAACAAAAGAGCTGCCTTTAGTAACTTGTGTAAAGAATCATTCAGAACCTTGTATACCACCTATGTCAGACCAATCCTCTGAGTATGCAGCTCCAGCCTGGAGTCCGTACCTAGTTAAACACGACAAAGTTTAAGAAGATTCAGATGTATGCCACGAGACTAGTCCCAGAGCTGAGAGAAAGGCTACGGGAATTAAACCTCACATCCGTAAAAGACAGAAGAGTTAGGGGAGACATAATCACCTCCTACAAAATTCTCAGAGGAATTGATAGGGTGGACAGAGACAAACTATTTAGCACAGATGGAACATGAATTCGTACACAGGTTCGTGACCAAAGAGCCAAAGCTCAACCCCCGCAAGCACAACTAGGTGAATACACACGCACGCACGCACGCACACACAGGTGGGTCCCACATAAACTACCACTGGGGGCTGGACCAGGTTATTGGGAGGCAGGGAAGGGGAGGTGAGGCAGAGATGACCGTTCAGCACGAATTGTGAAAGTACGGGGAAAAGAGCCCATTAACCCTTATATTACACGCACACCAACACATGCAGGCCCCCAGTAACGAGGCCATCTCCCCCCCCCCCGCCACACACACGCACACAGGTCGGGTTTGATGACCAAACTACACATCAGAACAATTGATAATTCAGATGTATGGTTATCAGAATGATCAATTATCCTCGACCATTATCAGACACCACTTGATAATGATCCAGGATGGACTGAAACGACGTCGTCTCTCCATGTTCTGGTGTGTGGTTTGGTCATTATATCTTCAGCCACGTTATTGTGACGCATCACTGCACAGGTTGGGTCCAAGAACTAGAGCTTGACCCTGCTAGCACAAAAAGATGACTATGCGCACACAAATACGCTAAGGGTATGTGAGCTACAAGGAAAGACTACAGGTGTTAAACCTCACCACACTGGGAGAGGAGACAAAATAAGGGGAGACATGATTAACACATAAAAAATACTCACACGAATAGACAGGTCAGACAAACTATTTAGTAACGGTGGTACATAAAAAAGGAGACATAAATGGCAACTAAGTACCCAAATGAGCCATTAGAACAAATTTTGTTCAGTGTCAGAGTAGTTAACAAATGGAATGTGAAGTGGTGAAGGCAGACTCCACACAAAGCTTTAAATATTGATATAAAAATCCAATAGACTCTGGAACCTCTGCACCAGTCCATTAAGAGGCAGGACCCAAGAGCAGCGACTCATCCCCACAAACACAACTAGGTGAGTACTAGGCAAGTACACGCCTATTTTTCATTACATTTACGGTATTTCTTGTTTGTTGCAGGTATGGTAACTTAGGTCTGGACGTTCACAGTTTACCGATGTCTGTCCGGCCCCTTGGTAAGCATCGAAGAGTATCTCAAGCCCTTGCAAGTGTGTCGACCCTTATGAGGTCCATAGCAAGTGTCTGGACGCTTAAGAGGTCCATAACAAGTGTCTGGACGCTTAAGAGGTCCATAACAAGTGTCCGGACGCTTAAGAGGTCCATAACAAGTGTCTGGACGCTTAAGAGGTCCATAACAAGTGTCTGGACGCTTAAGAGGTCCATAACAAGTGTCCGGACGCTTAGGAGGTCCATAGCAAGTGTCTGGACGCTTAGGAGGTCCATAGCAAGTGTCCGGACGCTTAAGAGGTCCATAACAAGTGTCTGGACGCTTAAGAGGTCCATAACAAGTGTCTGGACGCTTAAGAGGTCCATAACAAGTGTCCGGACGCTTATGAGGTCCATAGCAAGTGTCCGGACGCTTAAGAGGTCCATAACAAGTGTCTGGACGCTTAAGAGGTCCATAACAAGTGTCTGGACGCTTATGAGGTCCATAGCAAGTGTCCGGACGCTTATGAGGTCCATAACAAGTGTCCGGACGCTTAGGAGGTCCATAGCAAGTGTCCGGACGCTTATGAGGTCCATAGCAAGTGTCTGGACGCTTAGGAAGGCGTTAGCAGGGTTCAGTCATTCAGGAGGGCAAACAAAAATGGATCCGGTAGCTAAGGTTAAAACTTTGAATAGTTTGGGAGAAAAATGTCAGAATATTAAATATGCACCCAACTTCTGTCGTCTAACAAAGACATGACGACAGACAGACAGATACAGAGACACAGACAAGCACACTAACACTCGCACAGACACACGGACGTCAATGCACCAGCTTCTAGACAAATAGCGAGAAATATTACATTCATTTCCGCGTGTAAATCAGTATGTGTGTTCCGTTCTGGATAATCCCGGAGGTGGTGATGTGTTGTGTTTACACTGGTGGTGTGTTGTGTTTACACTGGTGGTGTATTGTGCGGTTTACACTGGTGGTGGTGGTGTGCTGCGTGTTCTGGGACGAGCCTTGTTGTAAACCTAAGACGTTTTTCGAGTTTCCTCGTTGATGGGGCGATGTACTCTGAAACTGGTCTCACACAGGTGGTGCACACTGCTCTAAATGTCTCCTCCTTTAGGTTCTGAATGTTGTTGTGACTTTGTAGATCACGCCGCTGATGTTATCCTACTGATATGAACCTCCGGAGTCACCTCCACTCCCAGGCCTTTTGCTCACTATTATAACAAATTGAATTCAATTGCAACCATTGTAATAATCGGATGCTGGTCACCAACCTTACACTCTCTTGATGGACTCAGCTTCTAAGTTGCCAACTGGAAAGGGAGAGAGAGAGGAGTGGGAGAATTGGGAGAAGGGGTAAGAAGAGAAGAGAAGAGAAGAGAAGAGAAGAGAAGAGAGAGGGATTGAGAAAGGAGGAAGAAGAGAGTGGGTGAGCGTGTGGGAGAGGTTGATGGGATGAGCGTTTGTGCCGGCGTGTGTGTGTGTATGTGTGTGTGTGTGTGTGTGTGTGTGTGTGTGTGTGTGTGTGTGTGTGTGTGTGTGTGTGTGTGAGTGTGTGTAATACTACTCTGGGTTTTATGAGGGTAAAAGTGGCTTTTGTATGACCGGGCCCTCATACATAGAGGCACCCGGTATGGCACTCGGGTGTATTCATATATTCCGGTAAATAAATACTGATGGTACTTTATTTACCTGAATAAATGAATTGTGTGTGTGTCACAGCGTGTCACAGCGTGTCCCAGCGTGTCCCAGCGTGTCACAGCGTGTCCCAGCGTGTCACAGCGTGTCACAGCGTGTCACAGCGTGTCACAGCGTGTCACAGCGTGTCACAGCGTGTCACAGTGTGCCACAGCGTGTCACGCCCGGTGTGACACAGAAGTGTCCTCCCTCCCCCCCCCCCCAGCCTCCGCCAAAGTTGCCACAGTCAGCCATGATAAAGTTCACTGAGAATTACAATGCCCCGCTGACTGGTGTTCCTCGACTCTTGCCGCAGCGACTTGAGTAAACTAATTACTGGCTGATGAGGTGCTCTGACTCCGGGTCTGGCCGCCACCGTCGCCCACCACCACACTTCACAGCCGTGTGTGGGAGGGTGACCTCTGATGGGAATTACGAGACTGTTGCCGAGTTGATGTTTGGAAGACATTCGTGTACGTGTGGTGGAGGATCCTGAAGGAGGAGAGAGAGGACGTGTCTAGTCCAGTGACGGTATTTTGGTACTCCTGGTGCTGGTGATGGTACTCCTCATGGTACAGTGGTACAGGTGGCGGCGGCGGCTCGGGAGGGATGCAGGAATGTGGGAGAGGATGGGAGGGGGGGGGGAGGGGAAGGCAGAGCCCGGTTGTTACAGTTAGAAAATTGAAGCGATCCATTTCCGGGATGTTGTGGGTTGGTATGGTGGAGGCATCCGGACTCTGCTGCTGCTGCTGCTGCTGCTGCTGCTGCTGTTGTTGCTGCTGCTGCTGCTGCTGCTGCTGCTGCTGTTGCTGCTGCTGCTGTTGCTGTTGTTGCTGCTGCTGCTGCTGCTGCTCGTCCTCAACTCGGGTGCTGTGGGCTGCTGGCGACGACACAAACTCTTCTCGCTTCTGCAAGAAGGGTGAGTTGCCACCCCCAGTTTACGGCACCTTGGGCTGATCTGACAGTTCTCAGATACAGTCTTGTAAACTGGAGGAAAACAAACATCACAGTACTTGACAAGACTGAGTGTGTGTACTCACCTAGTTGAGCTAGCTGGGGTTGAGCTCTGGCTCTTTGGTCCCGACTCTCAACTGTCAATCAACTGGTGTACAGGTTCCTGAGCCTACGGAGCTCTATCATATCTACACTTGAAACTGTGTATGGAGTCAGCCTCCACCACATTACTTCCTAATGCATTCCATTTCTCAACTACTCAGACACTAAAAAAAAAATTATAATGTCTCTATGATTCACTTGGGCACTCAATTTCCACCTGTGTCCCCTGTTGTGTGTGTCCCTTGAGTTAAGTAGTCTTTCTTTATCTACCCTTTCAATTCATTTAAGAATCTTGTATGTGGTGATCATGCCCCCCCCTAACTCTTCTGTCTTCCAGCGACGTTAGGAATAATTCCCGTAGTCTCTCCTCGTAGCTCATACCTCTCAGCTCGGGTACTAGTCTGGTGGCAAACCTTTGAACTTTTTTCAAGTTTAGTTTTATGCTTGACTAGATATGGACTCCATGCTGAAGCCGCATACTCCAGGATTGGTCTGACATATGTGGTATACAAAGTTCTGAATGATTCCTTACACAAGTTTCTAAAGGCCGTTCTTATGTTAGCCAACCTGGCATATGCCGCTGATGTTATTCTCTTGATATGGGCTTCAGGGGACAGGTCTGGTGTGATATCAACTACATCAACTACACCTTACCTACCTTTGCCTTGCGTTGCCTCCCCCCCCCCCCCCCACACACACACGTGAGTGCGTGTGTGTGTGTGTTGTGTTTTTGCGGGGGTTGAGCTTTGCTCTTTCGGCCCGCCTCTCAACTGTGTACTAACTATTTTTTTTTCCCACACCACACACACACACACACCCCAGGAAGCAGCCCGTGACAGCTGACTAACTCCCAGGTACCTATTTACTGCTAGGTAACAGGGGCATTCAGGGTGAAAGAAACTTTGCCCATTTGTTTCTGCCTCGTGCGGGAATCGAACCCGCGCCACAGAATTACGAATCCTGCGCGCTATCCACCAGGCTACGAGGCCCCTGTGTGTGTGTGTGTGTGTGTGTGTGTGTGTGTGTGTGTGTGTGTAGAGACGCCACTCACATAGACCTTAGTTAGGTTAGGTTGACTTAATTCAGTTAGTAAAGTGATGTTGGCGAGTTGAAAGAACACAACATGTGCTGTGTTAATACGTGAAGGGAACGTGTGGCGGCGTGTCACGCCCGGATGACCGGCTGTTCACCAACATGAATGACGCGCTCTGTCACCCCTGGAGACGGGATGCACATGATGGTTTAAGATGGTGACACCCGGATAGTTTCTGTTCCAGAGTCGAGACGTTGTCATTCTGCTTCACTATTGGATCAGCGCCCAGTGATGGACAGGTCAGGCTCTTGTCTGTCTGTCTGTCGTATACCTCTCTTGTAGCTCTTGTAGACCTCTTGTACTATTTCGTAAGGAGCAAAGGAAGGAGGGAGGGGTAAGGAGGTAGTGAGAGAGAGAGAGCTGCTGAAGGTGATACTGATGAGGAGAGTACTGGGAAGGGGGGAGATAATGGAAGGAGTGAGGTGTGAGGGAACAGTTAGACATGATATCTTGAGGTTATCTTGAGATGATTTCGAGGCTTAGCGTCCCCGCGGCCCAGTCCTCGACCAGGCCTCCTTTTTGTTACACACCCCCCAGGAAGCAGTCCGTAGCAGCTGTCTTAACTCCCAGATACCTATTTACTACTAGATGAACAGAAACATCAGGGTGAAAGAAACTTTGCCCCATTTGTTTCTGCCTCCACAGGGGCTCGAACCCGGAGCCTCAGGACTATAAATCCCGAGCGCTGTCCACTCAGCTGTCAGGCCCCATGGATAGTGTTATGGGATGGTAGGTGTGTGTGTGTGAAGGACAATGACAGTATAGTCACTGTTGTCGAATTTTAGGAGTGTGGTGTAAGGGACAAAGTTAGACAGGATGAGCAGTGTTGTGGGGTGATCATTGTATCTCCTTCACTCTGAGGCTTATATCATTGTGTTTAAAGTTCGTGCTTAATGCAACTTCTCTACTTTGGGTCGCAGTAATTGTTATTATTTTAGTGACTTAGGTGATAGTTGAGTGCCGCATGTGTACACCCTGGGCAGGTACCCAGGGTGTACACACCCTGGGTACCTGCCCAGGGTGGGCCAGTACCCCAGGATCACTACCTGGCCAGCGTTGAGGTCTCTACTCCGCCACCACCTCTCTCCATCTCTTGATTCATGTTCTCGTATCTGTTCCTTTTTGAGAAAAATGTGATTTATTCTAATTACCCTTTAATATTTAATATTATAAACAATAACAAATAAGGAAGAACATATTGGGACTTACCTGTACACTGAGGCCCTCACGGGCGTCCAGGTGTCACAACATCTGTCATGTTATAACATTTCAGAGTAATCTGAGCTTGATGAAAAGTAACTACAGAGGAAAGTTGTTAGTCATTTGATCAGCAAGAATTCTCCCATAAGTTTTGACCTAATAGTTATTAATTTACCCAGATATTTCCTAAGGCAGTAGTAAGAATTTATAGGTTCATCAAGTACTAATTGTTTATTTTAACCTATTCTGACCTGTAGATTGTGAGTCCAAGGAAGATGATGGATCAAGTCTACTTAGATACAAACAGGCTGAGACGAGGTGCATCCAACAGTAAGGGAAAAGATTTTGAGGACTATATATATCCTATGCTTCACTAGACAATGCCAAGACGACAAAAGAAAAATCAGAAGTGGGTGAAAAATATGAGAGAAGACTGAAGAGGACCAACATAGATGCAGCAGAGCTGGGAAGAAAAGACAAACATACCTTACCTTGAGGTTACCTTGAGGTGTTTCCGGGGCTTAGCGTCCCCGCGGCCCGGTCGTCGACCAGGCCACCTCGTTGCTGGACTGGTCAACCAGGCTTCATACGTGGCTGGCGTATGAATCACAGCCTGGTTAATCAGGAATCCTTTGTATGTGCTTATCGAGTTCTCTCTTGAACACTGTGAGGGGTCGGCCAGTTATGCCCCTTGTGTGTAGTGGAAGCGCTCATAACATACACATAAAGGAACACAAAGAGTATTAGAAAATAACTAAGAAAATAACATTGCATTCAAAGCAAAGAAACAAGGGAATTTACTACACAGCCATACACAAAGGAACATGAAGGTGAGTGGCCAGTGAAGTAGACAATACAAGAGGCAAAGCAAACATAAAGAGATCACCGGGACACTTGTGAGGCACTTAAAGGATAGTTTCCAGCCAGTGTTCACGTCTCAGCCGGAACAGCTCCTAGTGCTAGAAGAGGTAACCCTCGACGACTGACACCTATTGACATAATAGTATAATAAGTAATGAGACAACTAGCATCACTAAATGAGGCTGAAGCTATTGAACCCTATAATGAACCCCCCATCGATGTTGAGGAGCTGGATAAGCCCTCGGTACACCTCAAGCTCTCATCTTTATTATTCAAGAACGTGGGAATCAAGGCAACTGCAGAAGGCCTATTACCCCATATGTGGCAGGTATTTATATCCGCCAAACTCATAAATATATCTAAACCAACGCCTGAAACAGTCAAGGGGATTGTTACTATTATGTTACTTGTTATTCAAGTAATAAACACCAGGTACACCTGAGACTCACCAGGGGAGTCTCAGGTGTACACAAGCCTCACACACTTGCGCACAAGACAGGCAGAGGTGTACATAAGACAGGTGAACACAATACGCAGTGAATGGTTCCGTCAATCGACAACCCAGTTATCATATTTACCCACAAGTGCGAAGGGAGTTTTACTCAGCTGCTGGAAGACGGTAAAGGTAGTACAAGACAGGAGACAGGGAGGCCGCACATGATGACAGACCAGCTGTCTGACCACAGTACCCGAACCATAGTAAGGATAAGATTAACACCTGGAGAGGACTAGGTATGTAATCAAGTATAGGTACAGAGATAATAGGAAAAAAAAGAGACATATTAGAGCCATAAAATACTTCGCGGTATTGACAGTGGAAATGGAGATGTTAGCAATAAATATCAAGAGAAAATTTGGACATAGATGGAAGTTTGAGAACGAGACGAGTCACAGAGATGTTTTAGCGTAAGAGTAGTGGGGAAATTGAATGAACTAAATGTGCAGGTTGTAGAAGCCAACTAATTCATAATTTGAAAAGTAGATATGATTGAAAAATAGGTCAGGATACATTATTACAGTAGACAACCAGCGAATGGAAAGGTGGAGTCCAAGAGATAAAATATATCCAAGAGCTAAGCTCTTGTGTACACCCGCCCGGCGCGCGCACACACACACACACACACACACACACACACACACACACACACACACACACACACACACACACACACACACACACACACACACACACTCGCACACACACACACACACACACACACACACACACACACACACACACACACACTCGCACACACACACACACACACACACACACACACACACACACACACACACACACACACACACACACACACACACACACGGCACACAAACACACACACACACACACACACGGCACACAAACACACACACACACGGTACACAAACACCGAGAAAATCATTAAAATACGCACGGGCTGAGAGGTAAGGGTTCTTAGGAGAGGGGGTTGGCGGTGCTGGGAAGAGGTGCAGGGAGAGGGAGAGTGTTGAGGAGGGTATAGAGGGGGGGGGGGGCTGCAGGTGGGAGAGGGCACAGAGCCGGTACAGGAAGGGGAGATGTTGGAAGGAGGGTGATGGGAGAGTTACAGGGAAGGGGGTATTGTGAGGGGAAGGGGGAGTAAAGGAGCCAGGGTGATGAGAAGAGGTGCTGGAAGAGGGTACAGGGAGGGGCGAGGCTTCCACAATGATCACTAACAAGAGTCACGCGCCTCAAGTTGTCCAAGAAGGTCAAAAAATACAAGGAAACAAAGTTGAGCAAATGTTGGGTGTTGTCTCTGTTGCAGCTGTGTTAGTCTGTCCTCGGGCCCCTGCCTCCAGTGTCTGTCCTCGGGCCCCTGCCTCCAGTGTCTGTCCTCGGGCCCCTGCCTCCAGTGTCTGTCCTCGGGCCCCTGCCTCCAGTGTCTGTCCTCGGGCCCCTGCCTCCAGTGTCTGTCCTCGGGCCCCTGCCTCCAGTGTCTGTCCTCGGGCCCCTGCCTCCAGTGTGTGTCCTCGGGCCCCTGCCTCCAGTGTCTGTCCTCGGGCCCCTGCCTCCAGTGTCTGTCCTCGGGCCCCTGCCTCCAGTGTCTGTCCTCGGGCCCCTGCCTCCAGTGTGTGTCCTCGGGCCCCTGCCTCCAGTGTGTGTCCTCGGGCCCCTGCCTCCAGTGTGTGTCCTCGGGCCCCTGCCTCCAGTGTCTGTCCTCGGGCCCCTGCCTCCAGTGTCTGTCCTCGGGCCCCTGCCTCCAGTGTCTGTCCTCGGGCCCCTGCCTCCAGTGTCTGTCCTCGGGCCCCTGCCTCCAGTGTCTGTCCTCGGGCCCCTGCCTCCAGTGTCTGTCCTCGGGCCCCTGCCTCCAGTGTCTGTCCTCGGGCCCCTGCCTCCAGTGTCTGTCCTCGGGCCCCTGCCTCCAGTGTCTGTCCTCGGGCCCCTGCCTCCAGTGTCTGTCCTCGGGCCCCTGCCTCCAGTGTCTGTCCTCGGGCCCCTGCCTCCAGTGTCTGTCCTCGGGCCCCTGCCTCCAGTGTCTGTCCTCGGGCCCCTGCCTCCAGTGTCTGTCCTCGGGCCCCTGCCTCCAGTGTCTGTCCTCGGGCCCCTGCCTCCAGTGTCTGTCCTCGGGCCCCTGCCTCCAGTGTCTGTCCTCGGGCCCCTGCCTCCAGTGTCTGTCCTCGGGCCCCTGTCTCCAGTGTCTGTCCTCGGGCCCCTACCTCCAGTGTCTGTCCTCGGGCCCCTACCTCCAGTGTCTGTCCTCGGGCCCCTGCCTCCAGTGTCTGTCCTCGGGTCCCTGCCTCCAGTGTCTGTCCTCGGGCCCCTGCCTCCAGTGTGTGTCCTCGGGGCCCTGCCTCCAGTGTCTGTCCTCGGGTCCCTGCCTCCAGTGTCTGTCCTCGGGCCCCTGCCTCCAGTGTGTGTCCTCGGGGCCCTGCCTCCAGGGAGGCACGTGTCTACAGGAGAGTCTCAGGTGTACACAAGCCTCACACACATGCACAAAAGACAGGCAGAGGTGTACATAAGACAGAGGTGAACACAATGCACAACTGTATGCTTGTGGTAAAGAGCAGCTGTTCATTAAACGAGGTGGTTAGCACCGTTGTCACACTCGCCTCGCTAAGTTGAAGACCTCGGGGCGAGACGAGGGCTGGGGGAGGGGGCACCGATTCGTCTCTGATCGCCCCTGTTTACCCAGCAGTAATTGGAGACCTGGATGTAAAACATTGGACGGATAGGGTTCTAGGGGGAACGTGGCGATGAAGAACTTGACCGACTCCAGAATTTGGTCCGAAGCCTGAACATACGGCAGACCTTGGCGTGTACACAGAACAAGCATGGCGGGGGGGGGTGCGTGAAAGCACCCGGCAGGCCAGGGCGGATATTAACCTACACTCGACAGGTCTGAGCAAATATTAACGTGAAAAATCAACAAGACCGCGTGGACACTACACAAGGACAAACATGAGAGTAAACGCCACCCTATATGACCCTTATGCTGGTGGTGGCTCCACTCTCACTGATCAAGAGACAGCGAGAGAGAGAGAGAGAAAGAGAGATGTATTAATCCCAGGCCGCTTAAAACTGGCTCCTCACGTAAGGCCAGTTTTGTCTCTCTCTCTGTCTCTCTCTCTCTCGCTTTGAGAGAGAGTGCTAATACCCTGTTTTTCTGGCCACCATGACAACCGCGAATTGCAATTAATTCGAAAGACAAAGTTCCTCCAGGTGGTGCCATCCACCACTCCGACCAGACGGGTCGGAGTGGTGGACCTGTGGGCCTGCGGACCGGTACAAGTAACAGCCTTACTGATGGAGTCACCACAAGCCCGATGGTGGCCCCAGGCCGGGCTTGGGGAGTTGAAGACCTGCCGGAACCATCTCTAGATAAACTACAGGTGACGCCAAACGTCAGCGTCAGTACATGAATAACATTTAGGAAGGAGAAACTGGTATTTCATGGTGTAAGCGCTTCCATTCTTCAGTTCCCCGCACCAGTCGTCAGTCACCACGCGCACTGCCACGTGCTCCTTCCTCTCTTTCCGTTTCAGTCCGTGTTGTTGTTTGCGTGCCAGACGGGAGGAATCGGGCGGGAAGAGTCGGGCGGGAAGAGTTGGGCGGGAAGAGTTGGGCGGGAAGATTTGGGCGGGAAGAGTTGGGCGGGGCGCGTCAGGTCTCCCTAGCAGCGTTGTGGCTCTCCTCCCTGGGAGGTGCCTCGCCCCGCTCCTCAATCTCTGGAGCGATAACAATTACCAAGAGGAGTTGTGTAAAATATCTCCATAACTCGCCAGACCTGGCTGGCCGGCACTAACCCCAACACACCCGCTATTTAAGGGTCCGAGGCCGTGTGTTTTCTTCAGCGTTTGGCACTGTTTTTAGTGCCATTAAAAAGCCTAGATTTATAGATGCACTTTGAGCTGTATTTGAAATAAATCTGACTACTGTTTTAAATATTTTTTAATTGTTTAATTCTTGCCAATAATATCTGGCAATAATAGCTGGTTGCCAACTAATTTGATGTTTTCATAGCCAAAAAAAAAAATAATTAAATACAAGTCATTAGAAAGTACTATTATATACAAACTAAACTATATAAATAAAAGGGACATTGTTGAGAATTTATCACGCTCTATTTTTGGCGGCAAAAATTTAAATTTAAAACCTTAATTTTGTTCACATCTTTTACTTTTGATGCGCCTCTCGTGAACATTTTATACAATACACTAATACACACCTTTATAATATTATAATATATATATTTCCACGAGTTTGGTTTACTATATGATATATTATTGTCTTAAAAATTTTTTTATTAGGAAACACACATTAATGTTTTTGTTATAATTGGTTAAAATTTTCTTTGGGTGGAGGTCGTTCTCGTGATACTAAACAAATGACTGTGCAACAATATTTCCTTATATTATGAATGGTTAAACAAAATTATCAATAGTGCATAACTGTTAGTGCTTATCTATCAGTGCTTATTTCTCAGTGATTACTCTCAGTGGTTACCGTTCAGTGACTACAGGGGGGGGGGAGGTCTACTACAAGGATGTCTACAAGCCGTTCTCTTCAATAGCTGCTCCTGACACTATGTAACCTTTTACCCTAAACCAGAAGCGCACGAACCCAAGCAACCCGCCTAACCTATCGAGTCTAATGCGTAGAAAACGTAGATATTTGTGAGCGACTTAATAGGTTGCATTTGTAACGTTGCTTACCATAACGTAAAAAACGCGACGGTTTGGTTGAGAGGACGGGATGGTGTATGACCAGCTTGCTAGTCTACTTGTACCTGGTGTGTTATACCCTGCACAAGCGGTTCCCTCCACTCACACTGGTGGAGGGTCCACACCGGCTGTACACGACCCTCCACTCACACTGGTGGAGGGTCCACACCAGCTGTACACGACCCTCCACTCACACTGGTGGAGGGTCCACACCAGCTGTACACGACCCTCCACTCACACTGGTGGAGGGTCCACACCAGCTGTACACGACCCTCCACTCACACTGGTGGAGGGTCCACACCAGCTGTACACGACCCTCCACTCACACTGGTGGAGGGTCCACACCAGCTGTACACGACCCTCCACTCACACTGGTGGAGGGTCCACACCAGCTGTACACGACCCTCCACTCACACTGGTGGAGGGTCCACACCAGCTGTACACGACCCTCCACTCACACGGGTGGAGGGTCCACACCAGCTGTACACAACCCTCCACTCACACTGGTGGAGGGTCCACACCAGCTGTACACGACCCTCCACTCACACGGGTGGAGGGTCCACACCAGCTGTACACAACCCTCCACTCACACGGGTGGAGGGTCCACACCAGCTGTACACAACCCTCCACTCACACTGGTGGAGGGTCCACACCAGTTGTACACAACCCTCCACTCACACTGGTGGAGGGTCCACACCAGCTGTACACAACCCTCCACTCACACTGGTGGAGGGTCCACACCAGCTGTACACGACCCTCCACTCACACGGGTGGAGGGTCCACACCAGCTGTACACAACCCTCCACTCACACGGGTGGAGGGTCCACAGGAGCGCGGGACCAGCTCAGCGGGGGGGGGGGGGGGGGTGCGTGCCCGCCAAACATAAATCATAGTATTTTCCCCTGACTTTGATGAATGAATTAGGTGAGGTTGTGGGGTGGCGGGTGAGGTCTGGCGGGGGTCCGCACCCGTCTGGGCGTCAACTTACGCTGGCTGTCCCTGACGCCCGCACTCCGCGCCTGATATACTAACTTATTCTATGTTTCCCCATTTCTAAACTCTTCCCTTCACCTGTACCTCTAAATCTTTGTTTTCGCCCCCCCCCTCCCTCCTTCATAAAACACGACCTTATCACTCACAGGAACTGTTCTCTCTCTCTCTCTCTCTCTCTCTCTCTCTCTCTCTCTCTCTCTCTCTCTCTCTCTCTCTCTCTCTCTCTCTCTCTCTCTCTCTCTCTTACCCTTCCTCTCCCTCTTGGTCTCGCTCAACACCCAGCACGCCCTTCTCCCTCCTTCCATCTCTCATCATCTTTCTCCAATTCATCATCGTCATCATCCCCCCCCCCCCTTATCACCCCCCCCCCCCAGCTCCCTCTACTGCTTCTATTAATAATGTTATTAATGACTCTACAACTACTGGTACTATTTCTACAACTTATAATACTAGCTGCGGTAATATTTATACTGACCCCCCCCCCCACCCTGAATCCAGGGGAAGGGGGACCCTGGGGCAGGTGCTACCAAGGGAAGGGTGTTGTGGGGACATGTACTACTACGGGGAGAGGGAGGCTGGGGCAGGTGCTACCCAAATAATGGTCCAGGAGGCACTAAGGAGAGCAGCAAAACACCGTCCACCATATGATCAGACTGTCCAGGAGCTCACACAAGCAACACGGAAATCATCGATAAATACAGCGATAGCAGGAGACTCGACATCAGCGAGGCACTACACATCAAAAAGTCAATTACCAGCAATCAATAGCCAACTAATGGCCAACTATATTCTACCCACTTCAAGACTCGGAACCAATATGGAAGCAGCCAAAGGAAGTATGGACCAATAGGCCTTCTGCAGTTACTTCCATTCTTATGTTCTCATGCTATTGTTTCGTGTTCTGTCTTATGTTTCACCTCACCCAAAACTGTCGTGCCATATCACCTCAACCAAAAACGAGTATAAGTATGAATGTATTTTGTGTGTAAATTAAGTCTTTGAAAATGTAATAAGGAATTACGAAACGCGTTAAGGCGTCAGACTAGGAATATAAAGAATGAATTTTAGAGAGTTACTTTATCAATTACCCTCGACAGTCAAGAAAAACGTAAGAAATGTTGAGAAGATTCGTGTTAGAATTATTAATCTTACCCTTTCGGTCATATTCAAGAACATATGTTTACAAGATAGACTGCTACCAAAATATACTAATAGATATATGTGTATGTGAAAATGTATACGTACACACATATATAAATCAATAAATAATTATAATAAAATAATTAGCCTTAAACAGAACGACATGTGTGGAAGCATCGGAGTGTGTATATATGAATGCTACACAGTATTCACCTATAGACATCCATATATGGTGAAACACATGTGAAGAACCTCTCACACACTCACAGCTCCCTGACAAGAGGGAGCCAGCTTAGCTTAGCTGCCAACACCCACACATCGTGTCAGCAAGGCGGACAGCCCGCCGCCTGCTTTCATACCTCTCACTGTATTACTTCACCCCCCCCCCTCCCCCCCACAAAAAAAAACGGACCGAAACGTCGTCGTTTCTCTAATTTTGTGAGATGTGTGAGTTTTGAGACAATCACCTGAATATATCCTGACTCCGATTCCACTGCTACAAAAGATTTTCTCGCAGATACGTCACGATACTGTGATTCCATTGTGTAATTATATATCAATGGACAAA
Organism: Procambarus clarkii; assembly: GCF_040958095.1. NCBI lineage: Eukaryota > Metazoa > Arthropoda > Malacostraca > Decapoda > Cambaridae > Procambarus > Procambarus clarkii. The sequence continues at coordinate 23,832,910 of NC_091172.1, forward strand.
TCCACAAGGGCCTTGACGAGGATTCGAACCTGCGTCCGGGAGCATCCCAGACACTGCCTTAGTCGACTAAGGCAGTGTCTGGGATGCTCCCGGACGCAGGTTCGAATCCTCGTCACAACCCTTGTGGATTTGTTCATTTGATGCATCACGTTAGTGTGATCTCTGTGTATATATATATCAATGGTTTCCTTATATTTAAGTAAGGGTAGAGTTGTCATCATCAGTGTGGGGGCAGCGGACGGCAGTAACGACATCCGGGTGTTGTAGCGGCGTTCGGAACTATGTTATGAATTAATAATCATATTGAAGTGTCCAATGAGTCGCTCTGCACACCTGTTTACAAGAACACTCTGCGTGTTTGGCTTTGTTAGTTTTCAGTCTTGCTGCATTTATGTGGCTGTAAACTTGTGTGTGTACGGTGGGTGGGGGGGGGGGGGGTGCGTGTGCATAGTTTTATCTGGTTAGTTTATGAGGCGTTGTGGCGCGTGTTAACATACGCTGTGTTACTGTTGTGTTAACCTAGCTTGTTAATTAACCTTTCATGACTGGGAATGGCGCGTGACTGTCATGACTGTGAATGGCGCGTGACTGTCATGACTGGGAATGGTGCGTGACTGTCATGACTGGGAATAGGCTAGGTGGGGGGAATAGTAGTTTGCGACTAATTAAGGGGTCGTGTAGCACAGTCGAATCATAAGCCAAAGCTCCCAAGTTCGATATCCCGCGGCAGGATAAAGACGCTTGAGCAACATTTCCTTTCAACTGATGCCTCAGTTCACCTACAAGTAAATAGGTAGCCGGAAGTAATCAATTTATTATAGCTATTAGGCCTATCAAGGTCTCCTTAGCTCCTAGGGAGACCTTGATAGGCCTAATAAGCTGCCTAACTGTCCCCGACCTCGCTAAGCCTTATATAACAAGTCAAAGGGCTAAATACCACTCGGCACAAACGAGGCTGTTGATGGGAGACGTATGGTTACATAAGCAAGGTGAGGGGGGGGGGGATTTAAAGCTAAGTATTCGAGCTTTGATGTTGTTGTATTATACAAGACCTGCAGTATGTTGTTGTATAACACAAGACCTGCAGTATGTTGTTGTATAACACAAGACCTGCAGTATGTTGTTGTATTATACAAGACCTGCAGTATGTTGTTGTATTATACAAGACCTGCAGTATGTTGTTGTATAACACAAGACCTGCAGTATGTTGTTGTATAACACAAGACCTGCAGTATGTTGTTGTATAACACAAGACCTGCAGTATGTTGTTGTATTATACAAGACCTGCAGTATGTTCTTGTATTATACAAGACCTGCAGTATGTTCTTGTATTATACAAGACCTGCAGTATGTTGTTGTATTATACAAGACCTGCAGTATGTTCTTGTATTATACAAGACCTGCAGTATGTTCTTGTATTATACAAGACCTGCAGTATGTTCTTGTATTATACAAGACCTGCAGTATGTTGTATAACAAGACCTGCAGTATGTTGTATAACAAGACCTGCAGTATGTTGTTGTATTATACAAGACCTGCAGTATGTTGTATAACAAGACCTGCAGTATGTTGTATAACAAGACCTGCAGTATGTTGTTGTATTATACAAGACCTGCTGTATGCTGTTGTATAACACAAGACCTGCAGTATGCTGTTGGATAACACATGACCTGCAGTATGCGGTTGTATTACACATGACCTGCAGTATGTTGTAGGACACGTGAACCACTCGTTGGGTTGAAGGCACTGGGGCCAGATTCACGAAGCAGTTACGCAAGTACTTACGAACCTGTACATCTTTCCTCAATCTTTGACGGCTTTGGTTACATTTATTAAACAGTTTACAAGTATGAAAACTTGCCAGTCAACTGTTGTTATTGTTATAAACAGCCTCCTGGTGCTTCGGGGCTCATTAACTGTTTAATAATTGTAACCAAAGCCGCCAAAGATTGAGAAAAGATGTTCAGGTTCTTAAGTGTTTGCGTAACTGCTTCGTGAATTTGACCCCAGGCGCGTGGATAGTCTTTTCCTGGGGCCAGGACTCTCGCTGCTTAGTATCTCTTAACATACCTCTTAAGACAGGTCTTAAGCAGACCTGTCTGCTTAAGAGGTATCTCTTACGCTGCTGGTGGCGGCTTGGTCTGTATTTACTAAACAGTTTACGAGCTCCAGAGTGCTACGAGGTGGTCCTGAACCCAAGGTTATTATTGTTATGGGCGACCTCGCAGTGCTTCCGACCTCGTAAACTGTTTAATAAAGACCGGCCAGGCGGCCATTATCATGGTACGAGCTGCACATATCGTAGGTGGACTTGTGAATGCTTTGTGACGTGAGTGGGCGTGGGGACACGTGGGTGGGCGTGGGGGACACGTGGGTGGGCGTGGGCTGTTGAGTCATTAGAGGTGGGCTGTCGTGGGCAGGTGACGTGTGCTCATTGGTGGGTGACACGACGATGGATAACAAACCAGAACTCGTTTAAAAACACTCAGCAACGCCCAGGAATGTTACGGGCTCGCCATAGCCAGTGCTACATGGACACATCGTTCTGACTAGCTAAAACTGAAACAACAAGAAGAAGCCCAGGAATGTAGTGTACAGTGTAAGCTGCACTAGTGGATTACCTCGGGCCTAAAGAACCTTTAATAGGAAAAAGGCTGTATAGTACTGTATACGACTTACGAAGGTCTGTCTAGAACAACAGTCGGCCAAAGTCAGTAACGATGTGTTCAACTCGTCCTCTAGAATAGTACGTCGCATTTTGACGTATAAATCCACTAAGGTTTGTGTAAATTAAAAATGTTGTCATTTATGAATAGTTTTTAACTGAATTATAAGAAACTATGAAGTGCGTATATCAAGAGAGAGATAAAATATGTTTTTTTAAATATATCAAATAAAGGTTAGGGAAGGGAATTATCAGTAGAAAGCATCAAGGCATTACTACTATATAGCACTTGGAAAGGATCAGGATAAGAATATGGAATGTGACCGAGGGGGGGAGGGGGGAATGGTGCCCAACCACTTGGACGGTCGGGGATTGAACGCCGACCTGCATGAAGCGAGACCGTCGCTCTACCGTTCATGTCTCAGATTCAGCTTCTCTGGACAACATTCACATGTGGCACGGGCTATAGTGAGCCCGTAAGTGGCTCTACCGTCCACCCCAAGTGGTTGGGGAGACGAATAGGGAGAACATCGAGCCAGAGATAAGAGACAGGTCAGGTAACTGATAAAATAATGGTTATAATAGGAGGAAAATAACTATAATAGTAATGGAAAATAGGAGGTCAGATAACTGATAAAATAATGGTTATAATAGGAGGAAAATAACTGTAATAGTAATGGAAAATAGGAGGTCAGATAACTGATAAAATATCACCCATTTCTTGTCATTGATATTTTAAATAAGTACTTTTTTGTATTTACTAGAAAAGAATGATATTATGCCTACAACTGAACAAATTTATGAAGACGGTGAAAAGGACACCTTGACTATTTTAGTGATTACCAGGACAAGTTATTAAACAAATAAAGTAACCATGGACAGACGAAGTAATTGCCAGGGTTCTTAAGGAATGTAAAGAAGTGCTTAGTAAGAACTTATCTATCATATTTGATAAATCAATTGAGTTGGGCAGTTTAAGTCATGGAGGGTTGCAAATGTGGTGCCGATTTCTAAGAACGAAAATAGGTCGCTTGTGTGGAACTGTCGTCTAGTGAGCTTAACGTTAACTTAATGACAATTACGTGAATCTGTAATTGGAAAAAGTCATTTGTTTATATCAGGAAAAACAGATTAGATCTAACCTACGCCTAACTGTATATAGGATTTTAATGTATAATAATATTAATACATAAATGAAACAAACCTATTCTTAATATATGTTAAAATTTATCAATGTTTCTTGGGGAGGGGGAGGAGGGGCAGCCGCAGCTTTAACGAGCCTGACGTGAGGACGGGTTTTTACCAATGATATAAACAGAACATTCAACAGCAAAATTTGCAAATTTGAAAACGATATCAAAATAGCGTGGGAAATAAATTCTAAAAACTCAAAATAACTTTAAGGTGATCTTCATAGGCTTTTAAGATGAACGGAAGATAAACAAATGCAGTTTAATGCTGAAAAGATTGGATTCTAAGCCTAAGTAATGATAATAGAGACTATATATCAGCCGAATAATGTTGAAATTGCTAAAACAATTTACGTCATGATCAGTAGGGATCATAAGACACAAAACAATACATAACAAAGAGAATCAATCAAATAGGATACTAGGAGATATTTCTAGAAGTGTTCGTCAAGTAATGTTAGTCATGTGCCTTATCCTGCCCCTGTTACACCTGGTGTGGCTTCACCAGTGTTGGTCTGTGTACTACACCATCGACACACACATTCCCTCCAATGTGTACAGAAAAGGATGACGAACTGGATATCATATATATCAAATATCCCAAGGAATTAGAAGCTTTTCTATGATGGGAGATTAAAAAAAGCTTAATTTACATTCTCTAGTCCAGACACACGAAGAGTAAAGGTGTACCAAAAGGGGGGGGGGGGGGGAAGATGTAAATAACGTTTTAAATATATTAACACAAAATAGAACACGGAACAAAATGGATATAAGCTGGATAAGTTTAGATTCAGGAAAGCCCAGGGTAAATACGGGTTAGGAAGAGGGTTATTCATTTAGAGAACAAATTACCAGGTAATATGATAAGACGTGGGTTAGCTGGATTGTTTCAGGCGCAGGTTAGACATTTTTATGTATAATTTTGAGAGGACTTAAATAGGAGCTGACTCATCTGAGCCAGTAGATCTCCTGCAGCTTCCTTTATTGTGATGCTCCTAAACATACTAAAGTGCTGGAACATTGAGCTATAAGACAGGCCAATACAGCTGTTCCCAGCTCCTACCAGCAACACCTGGGCAAGCGTTCACGCCAGCACACGCGCGCGCACGCACACACAATATATATTTTCGTCGTACATATAATCCAGAGTTGATCATTAAGCCATAACGCTGATAGGAACGCTACTTACATACTCACATGTTTAACAAGCGTTATTGTGCTGGGTAATTGACGACCGCCCCTGCACCTGCAGTAACGTTAATTATGCATAAGAATGAAACCTGCAGCGCTCAGGAACGCTGCCTCTGTAATTAGCAAACGAACCTGATTAGAGTCGAGTATTATCATAATATATGCCTGGACAATGACTCTGGCGAAAGTTACCGTTTTAGTTCCCGATTCCAGACGCTGCAAACTATCTTTCTTAACGGTCTGATGTATTCCAGACGCTGCAAACTATCTTTCTTAACGGTCTGATGTATTCCAGACACTGCAAACTATCTTTCTTAACGGTCTGATGTATTCCAGACGCTGCAAACTATCTTTCTTAACGGTCTGATGTATTCCAGACGCTGCAAACTATCTTTCTTAACGGTCTGATGTATTCCAGACACTGCAACTATCTTAACGAACCGATAGAATTTAATTAATAGACATACGATCATGTTTTTGTTTGAAATACATTTGTTGTATTTTAAAATGATGTTCTTTCTCAAGTATATATGGAACACGTATGAAGACGTTATTGCAGTGCCACGGAGAACAGCGGAATGTTTATAAAGGAAATTATAAACATTTTTATAATTCCACTGAAGACCCATGTTTTTGGCTACACAATATGGAGCTAAACGGTGATAACTTTGACCTCTGTTATGGGGTAAATGCAGAAATTCAAACTAGAACAGGATACAAAACCTAATTAAGCCATAGTGCAAGGAAAGGAAAACTGAAGAATGTGTCGAGATCATTCATTGCCACATTCATTCTTACATTCCAACAAACACCGCCTAAGTACCTGTACCTGTAGTTTACCTGTGGTTTGGTTCAGAGTGTTCTATACTACTCTGGAAGCCAGGCTTGTCTCTGGATCAATGCATCTAGAATGTTGTTGCTTGGAGTGGCCCTCAGACACAAGTATCCACCACAACCCGGCTGGTGTGTCTTTCTGGAGGAGTTGACCAGACCACACACTAGAAGGTGAAGGGACGACGACGTTTCGGTCCCTTCACCTTCTAGTGTGTGGTCTGGTCAACATACTTTAGCCACGTTATTGTGACTCATCGCCCCCTTTCTGAAGGAACTTGGGGCCAGATTCACGTAGTTATGTAAGTACTTACGAACGTGTACATCTTTCCTCAATCTTTGACGGCTTTAATTACATTTATTAAAAAAAATAAATGCATGAAAACTTGCCAATCAACTGTTGTTATTGTTATAAACAGCCTCCTGGTGCTTCGGAGCTCATTAACTGCGTATTAATTGAAAACAAAGCCGCCAAAGATTGAGAAAAGATGTACAGGTTCGTAAGTGCTTGCGTAAATGCTTCGTGAATCTGGTCCCTTGTTCAGTTGTCTCTTGACCCCACGCACGTCTGTGCCGGCGATATTTCTTATACAAGCTGTGAGGATATTGAGTAACCGTGGCCCCCTGGTGGTCATGCAGTGTCCGCTGACTGTGCATGTGACTGTCGTACTTGTTACTGTTATGCATGTGACTGTCCGCTGACTGACTGTGATTGGAGCGGCCTGCGGGCCGCTCCAAGCAACAGCCTGGTGGACCAAACTCTCACAAGTCCAGCCTGGCCTCGGGCCGGGCTTGGGGAGTAGAAGAACTCCCAGAACCCCATCAACCAGGTATCAACCAGGTGTGTGGCGCATCTGCTCCTCTCTTTAGAGCAAGTGCGCCAGAATATAGGCGCACCTGCAGGTTCTATAGAATAGAACCATAGCACCTGCTCTAGTTCTATTCTATAATTCTTATATCATTTGCTTTATTGTGTCATTTTTACCTAGTAAATTTAGCTCCTCGTGACTCCTCAACCCGTCCTCATAAACAATGACCAAAGACCATTCCATCCACCCGCCAAACCCCAGCTGTTTATAAATACAAAAAAAAAACGTTTACACACGACTTACAAGTGATGACGTCCGAACACTTCTCGAATAAGTGCTTCGCTGACGACTTTTGTTCGAACGTCCACGCTGTAAAATGTACTTCATTCACGTACTACAAATATAAATATTCGCCATCAGAATCTAAACACCTAACCTAACCTATCCAGTGCCTAAATATGCACAATATGTTAATATATAATAATAATTTATATTTGAGAAAACTCATATTTTGACTAAACAGCGTGTTAAAATTGATGAGTACGTCTTTGGGGGTCAACCACTGGATGGAATGGACTTGGTCTAGGGACGATTTAGGCTCGTACTGATTTTCTCACTTACAGATCACTGTAATTATATTAATATTATTACACCAAGAAATCACATTAAAGGTAACTGACAGAGCAATGAAGAAAATTCGGTCCCAGAACTAATCTACGAGGGTGTCTGCATGGCCCGTGGGTGGGCCAGTAATGGGTGGTGGTGGGCCAGTAATGGGTGGTGGTGGGTGGGCCAGTAATGGGTGGTGGTGGGTGGGCCAGTAATGGGTGGTGGTGGGCCAGTAATGGGTGGTGGTGGTGGGCCAGTAATGGGTGGTGGTGGTGGGCCAGTAATGGGTGGTGGTGGTGGGCCAGTAATGGGTGGTGGTGGGTGGCCAGTAATGGGTGGTGGTGGTGGGCCAGTAATGGGTGGTGGTGGTGGGCCAGTAATGGGTGGTGGTGGGTGGCCAGTAATGGGTGGTGGTGGGCCAGTAATGGGTGGTGGTGGACCAGTAATGGGTGGTGGTGGGTGGCCAGTAATGGGTGGTGGTGGTTGGCCAGTAATGGGTGGTGCTGGGCCAGTAATGGGTGGTGGTGGGTGGCCAGTAATGGGTGGTGCTGGGCCAGTAATGGGTGGTGGGTGGCCAGTAATGGGTGGTGGTGGTGGGCCAGTAATGGGTGGTGGTGGTGGGCCAGTAATGGGTGGTGGGTGGCCAGTAATGGGTGGTGGGTGGTGGGCCAGTAAAGGGTGGTGGTGGTGGGCCAGTAATGGGTGGTGGGTGGCCAGTAATGGGTGGTGGGTGGTGGGCCAGTAATGGGTGGTGGTGGTGGGCCAGTAATGGGTGGTGGTGGTGGGCCAGTAATGGGTGGTGGTGGGCCAGTAATGGGTGGTGGGGCAGTAATGGGTGGTGGTGGTGGGGCAGTAATGGGTGGTGGTGGTGGGCCAGTAATGGGTGGTGGTGGGCCAGTAATGGGTGGTGGTGGTGGGCCAGTAATGGGTGGTGGGCCAGTAATGGGTGGTGGTGGTGGGGCAGTAATGGGTGGTGGTGGTGGGCCAGTAATGGGTGGTGGTGGGGCAGTAATGGGTGGTGGTGGTGGGCCAGTAATGGGTGGTGGGGCAGTAATGGGTGGTGGTGGTGGGCCAGTAATGGGTGGTGGGTGGCCAGTAATGGGTGGTGGGGCAGTAATGGGTGGTGGTGGTGGGGCAGTAATGGGTGGTGGTGGTGGGCCAGTAATGGGTGGTGGTGGGCCAGTAATGGGTGGTGGTGGTGGGCCAGTAATGGGTGGTGGGCCAGTAATGGGTGGTGGTGGTGGGGCAGTAATGGGTGGTGGTGGTGGGCCAGTAATGGGTGGTGGTGGGGCAGTAATGGGTGGTGGTGGTGGGCCAGTAATGGGTGGTGGGTGGCCAGTAATGGGTGGTGGGTGGCCAGTAATGGGTGGTGGGTGGCCAGTAATGGGTGGTGGTGGTGGGCGGGGAACAAACACAGCTCAAGACCAACACAGGATAATCCTGTTAAATTTTCCAGAGGCGCGCCGGAGCCATGAATAAGATATAAGCAATTCCTAGAGAGGGGGAAAAATCGTAGGAAGAAATTGGCGTCTGAAAGCGAATGCGAAGTAACAATTATCCCTTCCCTTTTCCATCTCCCTTTGCTGCTTCCCATCTCATTTGTCCTCTAGTTTCCCCTCTCTCTCTCTCTCTCTCTCTCTCCACTTATTCCTGTATCTTTTCTATCTTTTCTGTCTCTCCTTCCCTTAGCCATCTTTCGCTCTTCTCGTCTCTTTCATTTTTTCTTCCTCGTTTTCCTCTCCATATTCTTGCTGTTGAACCTCATTTACTTCTGTTACTTTCTCTTCAACTTTGTCCCCCTTTGTTTTTGCTGTTTCTCGTTCCTTCTGTCCCTTTTCCCGCTGTTTTTGTTTCTTTATTTTCGTGTCCTTTTATCTATTCCTCTTCAATTCTTCATTGGACCTCACATCATCTTCCTTTTTTACCTTCTTTCTCCTCTACCTTTCTCCTCCTCCTCGTCCCTCTCCCTCCTTTACTCTCACGCTATCCTTCTCAATTCTCTCTCTTCGTTCCTCAATTTTTTATGTATTTATCAATTCCCTCCAGCAGAACCTGTTAACCCCCCTCCCCCCTTCCCCCTCCCCCCTCCCCCCTCTCCCCTTCACCCCTCTTCCCCCTCTCTCACTCACTCCCTTTTTCCCTCCTCCATTTGCTCAATGGCTCAAAAAATACTAAAATATCACATAAAAAAGGGCTTCTCATTTAAAAAAGTATATAGTCATTTTTAGGGTTCATTGAAAACACTTATTTTCAGCCGACTTCATTTCAATGTACATAAAAATTATCTCATTAATTTTTTATTGCTGAGAAAGGTAGTTTCTGTGTAGCGGAACGAGGGGGTTCAGTCCTGTATGGTGTGTTGTTGACGAGGGGTTCAGTCCTGTATGGTGTGTTGTTGACGAGGGGTTCAGTCCTGTATGGTGTGTTGTTGACGAGGGGTTCAGTCCTGTATGGTGGGGTTGTTGACGAGGGGTTCAGTCCTGTATGGTGGGTTGTTGACGAGGGGTTCAGTCCTGTATGGTGGGTTGTTGACGAGGGGTTCAGTCCTGTATGGTGTGTTGTTGACGAGGGGTTCAGTCCTGTATGGTGGGGTTGTTGACGAGGGGTTCAGTCCTGTATGGTGGGTTGTTGACGAGGGGTTCAGTCCTGTATGGTGGGTTGTTGACGAGGGGTTCAGTCCTGTATGGTGTGTTGTTGACGAGGGGTTCAGTCCTGTATGGTGTGTTGTTGACGAGGGGTTCAGTCCTGTATGGTGGGTTGTTGACGAGGGGTTCAGTCCTGTATGGTGGGGTTGTTGACGAGGGGTTCAGTCCTGTATGGTGGGTTGTTGACGAGGGGTTCAGTCCTGTATGGTGGGTTGTTGACGAGGGGTTCAGTCCTGTATGGTGTGTTGTTGACGAGGGGTTCAGTCCTGTATGGTGTGTTGTTGACGAGGGGTTCAGTCCTGTATGGTGGGTTGTTGACGAGGGGTTCAGTCCTGTATGGTGGGGTTGTTGACGAGGGGTTCAGTCCTGTATGGTGGGTTGTTGACGAGGGGGTTCAGTCCTGTATGGTGGGTTGTTGACGAGGGGGTTCAGTCCTGTATGGTGGGTTGTTGACGAGGGGGTTCAGTCCTGTATGGTGGGTTGTTGACGAGGGGGTTCAGTCCTGTATGGTGGGTTGTTGACGAGGGGTTCAGTCCTGTATGGTGGGTTGTTGACGAGGGGTTCAGTCCTGTATGGTGTGGTTGTTGACGAGGGGTTCAGTCCTGTATGGTGTGGTTGTTGACGAGGGGTTCAGTCCTGTATGGTGGGTTGTTGACGAGGGGTTCAGTCCTGTATGGTGGGTTGTTGACGAGGGGTTCAGTCCTGTATGGTGGGTTGTTGACGAGGGGTTCAGTCCTGTATGGTGGGGTTGTTGACGAGGGGTTCAGTCCTGTATGGTGGGTTGTTGACGAGGGGTTCAGTCCTGTATGGTGGGGTTGTTGACGAGGGGTTCAGTCCTGTATGGTGGGGTTGTTGACGAGGGGTTCAGTCCTGTATGGTGGGTTGTTGACGAGGGGTTCAGTCCTGTATGGTGGGGTTGTTGACGAGGGGTTCAGTCCTGTATGGTGGGTTGTTGACGAGGGGTTCAGTCCTGTATGGTGGGTTGTTGACGAGGGGTTCAGTCCTGTATGGTGGGTTGTTGACGAGGGGTTCAGTCCTGTATGGTTGTCTGACAGCTGAACCTGATCGCACCTTTTTTTTTTATTTACACAGGTGGGTACAGGATCAGAAGACTGCTAACTCCTGTTCGGAGGCTGAGAGCTTTCCTATTACCATTACTCATTCCAGGGAGGAACTGGTAGGCTTTACCCACTAGATTTCCCTGGAATACGACCCGCCAATCGGTTAAACAAACAGGTACCCAATCTCGAATCAAAGGCGTGCAGTTAAGGACTGGCGCCTAGTCAATCCTTCCCAATCAGGATACGAACGTAGACCAAATCGGTGTCGAGGCGCAGAGCGAGTGCGTTACTGCTGCACCACCAGGAGGACTGTAAGCTCCTGGCGGACTAGAGAGAAAGACGAAGGGAAGAGCAGAGGAGAACAAGCTACAAAGAACAATACGGGCTCACCATAGCCCGTGCTACTTGCAACTTTTTGTTCCAGGTAGAGCATCTTAAACAACAACAATACAAAGAACAACAAATGGAAAGAGAGGAAAGAGGACTGAATACGGCAGAGAAAGGAGGGAGGGAATTGTCAAGAGAAAGCGCCAAGCCATTACGACTACATAGCACTTGGAAAGGTGGTTAGGATAAGGATTTAGGATGGGACGAGGGGGGAAAGGAATGGTACCCAACCACTTGGACGGTCGGGAATTGAACGCCGACCTGCATGAAGCGAGACCGTCGCTCTACCGTTTAGCCCAAATGGTTGGGCTAAAGGGCGAACGAAAGAAGACTTAGAAGATAGAGAAAGATTGAGAGACGGTGTTGAAGGAAACGGAAGGGCAGATAAAAAAAAAATTGTGCGCGCGCGCGCGTGTGTGTGTGTGTGTGTGTGTGTGTGTGTGTGTGTGTGTGTGTGTGTGTGTGTGTGTGTGTGTGTGTGTGTGTAGTTAGGGAAGCGGGCAGTGCAGAGAGCGCTGAGGGCGCCACGACGCCTCTCACGCCGCCCTGTTCAAACCTTATAGAAGGGGAAAACCTTGAGGTCTTTATTATATTATTAAATAAATGTCACCAGGGTAATTTCTCCATAAATTTGAGAGGTCTTAAGTGTAAAGAGGTGTGACACGCCTCCTTGATCGTGAATGTTTAGTATAGGCCTCCCAGCAGCTGTGGGTCTTGCTTTGTTCCGTTGTGTAGCTTTTATCTTGTGTGGAGTATTTACACTCACCATGAGTATATATGTTAAAGAGATGAACCCTGTAGATACAACCCCTTCACGGCCCCAGCTGGTGGTGGTGGTCGCGTCTCTGGCTTATGGCGCCCTGGTAAACACCGGCCTTGGCTATTACCATGAAGCAAATATATGAGGATATGTGAAGTCTTTCTTGTTTGTACATTTTCTCTAGCTCTTATTTCTTTGTTTTCTCTCTCTCTCTCTCCCTCTCCCTAACTCCTTCCCTCTTCCAATCTCGTCCAAACAAATTTTCATATGCTCTCTCATAGTTTCAAAATAATGATACTTAATTAGGCAATCAGCCGTAAACCTTATCATTCTCTATAATAATAATTACAATACATGAGGGCGAATTAACACGTGAGAGTTGGGTGGAGGGTGGCTGGGACACCCTGGGTGTGGAGGGTGACTGGTACACCCTGGGTGTGGAGGGTGACTGGTACACCCTGGCCCTGGAGGGTGACTGGTACACCCTGGGTGTGGAGGGTGACTGGTACACCCTGGCCGTGGAGGGTGACTGGTACACCCTGGCCCTGGAGGGTGACTGGTACACCCTGGCCGTGGAGGGTGACTGGTACACCCTGGCCCTGGAGGGTGACTGGTACACCCTGGCCGTGGAGGGTGACTGGTACACCCTGGCGGTGGACGGTGACTGGTACACCCTGGCCCTGGAGGGTGACTGGTACACCCTGGCCCTGGAGGGTGCCTGGTACACCCTGGCCGTGCAGGGTGACTGGTACACCCTGGCCGTGGAGGGTGACTGGTACACCCTGGCCGTGGAGGGTGACTGGTACGCCGTGGAGGGTGACTGGTACACCCTGGCCGTGGAGGGTGACTGGTACACCCTGGCCGTGGAGGGTGACTGGTACACCCTGGCCGTGGAGGGTGACTGGTACACCCTGGCCGTGGAGGGTGACTGGTACACCCTGGCCGTGCAGGGTGACTGGTACACCCTGGCCGTGCAGGGTGACTGGTACACCCTGGCCGTGCAGGGTGACTGGTACACCCTGGCCGTGCAGGGTGACTGGTACACCCGGGCCGTGCAGGGTGACTGGTACACCCTGGCCCTGTAGGGTGACTGGTACACCCTGGCCGTGGAGGGTGACTGGTACACCCTGGCCGTGGAGGGTGACTAGAGGCTTGAGAAGTATACCAAGTGTGCGCGCCCGCACGTGAGAAAGTTGCTCATTACTCACAACTCTCAGGTCAGAAATATGATAATTTAAGATTATTACTCATAATGAAGATGAAAGTACCCGTAATAACCACAGCAATAACAACAATGATCAACGACAAGAGACAATAGCGACAGAGGTCATGTTGTGGTGTAGACGAGTGAGAAGAAGGACATTAGTGCCAGGAACAGTGCCCCGTGGAGGGCAGACAAGGCACCACCACCACACCGCCCCGGCTATATCACCTTAATGACCCCACATTACTCTTTATATTGCTATTTAATTATGGTCATACGTGATCATCAGCACAACCTCAGCCGCCCCGCACGGCTGGGGGACACAGGGGTGAGGAGGGACACAGGGGTGAGGGACACAGGGGGTGAGGGACACAGGGGGTGAGGGACACAGGGGTGAGGGACACAGGGGGTGAGGGACACAGGGGGTGAGGGACACAGGGGGTGAGGGACACAGGGGGTGAGGGACACAGGGGGTGAGGGACACAGGGGGTGAGGGACACAGGGGGTGAGGGACACAGGGGGGTGAGGGACACAAGGCTGAGGGACACAGGGGGTGAGGGACACAGGGGGTGAGGGACACAGGGGGTGAGGGACACAGGGGTGGAGGGACACAGGGGTGAGGGACACAAGGCTGAGGGACACAGGGGGTGAGGGACACAGGGGGTGAGGGACACAGGGGGTGAGGGACACAGGGGTGAGGGACACAGGGGGGTGAGGGACACAAGGCTGAGGGACACAGGGGGTGAGGGACACAGGGGGTGAGGGACACAGGGGTGAGGGACACAGGGGGTGAGGGACACAGGGGGTGAGGGACACAGGGGGTGAGGGACACAGGGGGTGAGGGACACAGGTGAAGCTAGCGTGGTTGTGGGCCTCTCACCCCAAGCCTTACACTGCTCCTGTGCCTCCACAATAACTAAAGACATGCACATACCTCCAGCCCCTGGCCAAGCTTTATTGAGATAGCAAAGTACAATAAAGCCAAAACACTGTTAATATAATATATATTTAAGTGAAAGTTTCTCTCGTCACGAGCGGGTCATATATTGCGCAGTAACTCTTGGAGAGTTGTCCATTCATCACGCATGCGCACTTGAAGCAAGCGCGCACACACACGCCTGCCTTTACCTAATTATCTTTAGATGATTCCGAGGATCAACGTCCCCTCGGTCCGGTTTCTGATCAGTCCTACCTGGTTGGTGGTCTTGTGCCAGATTCACGAACATGTACATCTTTTCTCAATCTTTGGCGGCTGTTTATAATTATTAAACAGTTAATGAGCTCCAACGCATCAGGGGGCTGTTTATAACAATAACAACAGTTGATTGAGAAGTTTTTCATGCTTGTAAACTGTTTAATAAATGTAACCAAAGCCGTCAAAGATTCAGGAAAGATGTACACGTTCGTAAGTACTTGCGTAACTGCTTAGTGAATCTCGCCCCCCTAGTGAACAAGCGTGATCGATGCAGCTAATCGCACCTGACGTATTAATCACACAACCTGTCCTCTTAAAAAGAACGTCGCTTTTGGCCGTTTGCCAGTATGGCCGAATTTGGACGTAATTTGAAAATGAAAAAAAATGAAAATAAATTTCGGATTTTTTTTTTCAACAACAGTAAGTTAAGGGTCCTCTGATAGGTTAGGTGGGCAGGAAATTCTCATAAAGTTTCAAAACGTTATGAAAAACGTTAATTTAAAGAGTCCTCTCATAACCTCTGAGCGTACGCCGGACGACTCAAATAGAAAACGGAACAGAACGTCACTTTTGTGAGTCGATTTCATTTCAAATTACGTCCAAATTTGGCCATAGCGTGCATACGAGCTAAAAGTGACGTTATTTTTAAGAGGACGGGTTGAATCACAACCTGGTTGATCAGGTATGCTTGGAAAGGGTTTATCAAGTTCTGTTTTCAACGCTGCGAGAGGTCGGCCAGTTATGGCCATTATATCTTGCAGGAGAGAGTTGAAAATTCTTGAGCCTCTGATGTTGATAGAGTTCTCTCTCAGCGTACCTATTGTACCTCTGTTTTCCAAGTTTTCTCAGTTTTGATGGGGGTTCTGGGAGTTCTTCTACTTCCCAAGCCCGGCCCGAGGCCAGGCTTGACTTGTGAGAGTTTGGTCCACCAGGCTGTTGCTTGGAGCGGCCCGCAGGCCCACATACCCACCACAGCCCGGTTGGTCCGGCACTCCTTGGAGGAATAAATCTAGTTTCCTTTTGAAGATGTCCACGGTTGTTCCGGCAATATTTCTTATGCTTGCTGGGAGGGTGTTGAACAACCGTGGACCTCTGATGATCATACAGGTCTGGGCGGTATGGCGATGACTTGGTCTTGGTGTGGCAGGGGACGTCTTGGAGGGCTTCACACACCAAGTTCCAGACAAAGAGGAAGAAGGCAGTGGGGTAGTGAGAGTATGGGGGGGGGGTGAGGGCAAGAGATGAATGGTCACTAAAGTAAACACAAAGGGCAGGAGGGCAGGACAAATGTGAAGGGGTAATTTATCACGTCATAACATGAAGGGGGAGGGCACTAATCAGGATTTTTTTTTTGTATATATTTTTACATGTAGAGCATGCTAAGCAGTACAGTAAAGGAAATACAAAGGAAACACCTTAAAGTACAAAACCATATGCCTGAAGGGCGCATAACAAGACAAAGTCGTAACATATAACACAGAACAGTATAGGTAGACACAAACCTAATAGGAACAAGAGACACCACCACAGGCCTGACGCGCCTATAGCAAACACCTCAAAGAAATTTTTCCGGAAACTGGTCTCTTGGAGACCGGCCACTGAACTCCTCCCTGCACAGCCACTCACCGTGACGCTACGTACAGGCGGGCACCAGATGACCCGGGGACCTCGGACACGAAGGCATGCAGGCGGGGGACCCGAACTGTCGTAGGCCACGGGGGAAACTAATCCGGAAGTGGCGACCATATTCCCCTGGGATATCCTCGCGTTTCTCACCTGGGATAACTGCTGCCGTATATCTCGCAGCGTGCAGTGACGGCCCTTTTCACTACCCCCTTCACTGCCCCTCTCACTGCCCCCCCCCCCTTCACTGCCCCTCTCACTGGGAGTGGTTTTGTGAGAAACTTGCCACACTTTACGGTGACTAGAGTTGGCGGGAAACTTGCAGCAATCTTCGTTATTAAAGTTGCTGGCAACCCATGGCAGGTTTTTGTGATCTCTTAACAAGAAATTTAACTTGGTTACATATGTGACAAATTGGCTGTTAAATGTATAGCTGCGTGGGGGTGGGGGGGATGTGGGCGGGGTGGGGGATGTGTGGGTGTGGGCGGGGTGGGGAGGGGGGCGGGGTGGTAGTGGCACTGAAGGTTAACGATCCGCGGCGGTTGTTTGTGTGTTTTCAGGTAGTGGGTGGCAGTCAGGTCATGACCCGGGCTGTGGCACTCACTCAGTCAGGTCATGACCCGGGCTGTGGCACTCACACAGTCAGGTCATGACCCGGGCTGTGGCACCCACTCAGTCAGGTCATGACCCGGGCTGTGGCACTCACTCAGTCAGGTCATGACCCGGGCTGTGGCACTCACACAGTCAGGTCATGACCCGGGCTGTGGCACTCAGTCAGGTCATGACCCGGGCTGTGGCACTCAGTCAGGTCATGACCCGGGCTGTGGCACCCACTCAGTCAGGTCATGACCCGGGCTGTGGCACTCACTCAGTCAGGTCATGACCCGGGCTGTGGCACTCACACAGTCAGGTCATGACCCGGGCTGTGGCACTCACTCAGTCAGGTCATGACCCGGGCTGTGGCACTCACTCAGTCAGGTCATGACCCGGGCTGTGGCACTCACACAGTCAGGTCATGACCCGGGCTGTGGCACTCACTCAGTCAGGTCATGACCCGGGCTGTGGCACTCACACAGTCAGGTCATGACCCGGGCTGTGGCACTCACACAGTCAGGTCATGACCCGGGCTGTGGCACTCACACAGTCAGGTCATGACCCGGGCTGTGGCACTCAGTCAGGTCATGACCCGGGCTGTGGCACCCACTCAGTCAGGTCATGACCCGGGCTGTGGCACTCACTCAGTCAGGTCATGACCCGGGCTGTGGCACTCACACAGTCAGGTCATGACCCGGGCTGTGGCACTCACTCAGTCAGGTCATGACCCGGGCTGTGGCACTCACTCAGTCAGGTCATGACCCGGGCTGTGGCACTCACTCAGTCAGGTCATGACCCGGGCTGTGGCACTCACTCAGTCAGGTCATGACCCGGGCTGTGGCACTCACTCAGTCAGGTCATGACCCGGGCTGTGGCACTCACACAGTCAGGTCATGACCCGGGCTGTGGCACTCACACAGTCAGGTCATGACCCGGGCTGTGGCACTCACTCAGTCAGGTCATGACCCGGGCTGTGGCACTCACTCAGTCAGGTCATGACCCGGGCTGTGGCACTCAGTCAGGTCATGACCCGGGCTGTGGCACTCACACAGTCAGGTCATGACCCGGGCTGTGGCACTCACACAGTCAGGTCATGACCCGGGCTGTGGCACTCACTCAGTCAGGTCATGACCCGGGCTGTGGCACTCACACAGTCAGGTCATGACCCGGGCTGTGGCACTCACACAGTCAGGTCATGACCCGGGCTGTGGCACTCACTCAGTCAGGTCATGACCCGGGCTGTGGCACTCACACAGTCAGGTCATGACCCGGGCTGTGGCACTCACACAGTCAGGTCATGACCCGGGCTGTGGCACTCACACAGTCAGGTCATGACCCGGGCTGTGGCACTCACACAGTCAGGTCATGACCCGGGCTGTGGCACTCACACAGTCAGGTCATGACCCGGGCTGTGGCACTCACACAGTCAGGTCATGACCCGGGCTGTGGCACTCACACAGTCAGGTCATGACCCGGGCTGTGGCACTCACACAGTCAGGTCATGACCCGGGCTGTGGCACTCACACAGTCAGGTCATGACCCGGGCTGTGGCACTCACACAGTCAGGTCATGACCCGGGCTGTGGCACTCACACAGTCAGGTCATGACCCGGGCTGTGGCACTCACACAGTCAGGTCATGACCCGGGCTGTGGCACTCACACAGTCAGGTCATGACCCGGGCTGTGGCACTCACACAGTCAGGTCATGACCCGGGCTGTGGCACTCACACAGTCAGGTCATGACCCGGGCTGTGGCACTCACACAGTCAGGTCATGACCCGGGCTGTGGCACTCACACAGTCAGGTCATGACCCGGGCTGTGGCACTCACACAGTCAGGTCATGACCCGGGCTGTGGCACTCACACAGTCAGGTCATGACCCGGGCTGTGGCACTCACACAGTCAGGTCATGACCCGGGCTGTGGCACTCACACAGTCAGGTCATGACCCGGGCTGTGGCACTCACACAGTCAGGTCATGACCCGGGCTGTGGCACTCACACAGTCAGGTCATGACCCGGGCTGTGGCACTCACACAGTCAGGTCATGACCCGGGCTGTGGCACTCACACAGTCAGGTCATGACCCGGGCTGTGGCACTCACTCAGTCAGGTCATGACCCGGGCTGTGGCACTCACTCAGTCAGGTCATGACCCGGGCTGTGGCACTCAGTCAGGTCATGACCCGGGCTGTGGCACTCACTCAGTCAGGTCATGACCCGGGCTGTGGCACTCACTCAGTCAGGTCATGACCCGGGCTGTGGCACTCACACAGTCAGGTCATGACCCGGGCTGTGGCACTCACACAGTCAGGTCATGACCCGGGCTGTGGCACTCACAGTCAGGTCATGACCCGGGCTGTGGCACTCACACAGTCAGGTCATGACCCGGGCTGTGGCACTCACACAGTCAGGTCATGACCCGGGCTGTGGCACTCACACAGTCAGGTCATGACCCGGGCTGTGGCACTCACACAGTCGGGTCATGACCCGGGCTGTGGCACTCACAGTCAGGTCATGACCCGGGCTGTGGCACCCACTCAGTCAGGTCATGACCCGGGCTGTGGCACTCACACAGTCAGGTCATGACCCGGGCTGTGGCACTCACAGTCAGGTCATGACCCGGGCTGTGGCACTCACACAGTCAGGTCATGACCCGGGCTGTGGCACCCACTCAGTCAGGTCATGACCCGGGCTGTGGCACCCACTCAGTCAGGTCATGACCCGGGCTGTGGCACTCACACAGTCAGGTCATGACCCGGGCTGTGGCACCCACTCAGTCAGGTCAGCGGAATTATTTGACATGTTTTCAGCTTATTGCAAGTTCACTGGACTGATAGAATATTTGGTATTTTGGACTTGTCAGGCTTGGCACCTCCAGCACTTTTTGCTTGATGCTCTTGACACATTAAACAAAGCTGACATGATAACATAACCGTGGCAGACAGCCAGTACCGTGGCAGACAGCCAGTACCGTGGCAGACAGCCAGCACCGTGGCAGACAGCCACCGTGGCAGACAGCCTGTAAGCCAACATTACCTTCACCAACACCTCCACATTAAACTGCCCATCTGCCACTTTTTCATGTGTATGTACAACTGACCTATCCCCGCCCCAAGTGTGTTGGTTCTTAGATTATGAACCCCCATACCCATCCCGTGGACGGTAGTGAACCCCCATACCCATCCCGTGGACGGTAGTGAACCCCCATACCCATCCCGTGGACGGTAGTGAACCCCCATACCCATCCCGTGGACGGTAGTGAACCCCCATACCCATCCCGTGGACGGTAGTGAACCCCCATACCCATCCCGTGGACGGTAGTGAACCCCCATACCCATCCCGTGGACGGTAGTGAAGCCCCATACCCATCCCGTGGACGGTAGTGAACCCCCATACCCATCCCGTGGACGGTAGTGAACCCCCATACCCATCCCGTGGACGGTAGTGAACCCCCATACCCATCCCGTGGACGGTAGTGAACCCCCATACCCATCCCGTGGACGGTAGTGAACCCCCATACCCATCCCGTGGACGGTAGTGAACCCCCATACCCATCCCGTGGACGGTAGTGAACCCCCATACCCATCCCGTGGACGGTAGTGAAGCCCCATACCCATCCCGTGGACGGTAGTGAACCCCCATACCCATCCCGTGGACGGTAGTGAACCCCCATACCCATCCCGTGGACGGTAGTGAACCCCCATACCCATCCCGTGGACGGTAGTGAAGCCCCATACCCATCCCGTGGACGGTAGTGAACCCCCATACCCATCCCGTGGACGGTAGTGAACCCCCATACCCATCCCGTGGACGGTAGTGAACCCCCATACCCATCCCGTGGACGGTAGTGAACCCCCATACCCATCCCGTGGACGGTAGTGAAGCCCCATACCCATCCCGTGGACGGTAGTGAACCCCCATACCCATCCCGTGGACGGTAGTGAACCCCCATACCCATCCCGTGGACGGTAGTGAACCCCCATACCCATCCCGTGGACGGTAGTGAACCCCCATACCCATCCCGTGGACGGTAGTGAACCCCCATACCCATCCCGTGGACGGTAGTGAACCCCCATACCCATCCCGTGGACGGTAGTGAAGCCCCATACCCATCCCGTGGACGGTAGTGAACCCCCATACCCATCCCGTGGACGGTAGTGAACCCCCATACCCATCCCGTGGACGGTAGTGAACCCCCATACCCATCCCGTGGACGGTAGTGAACCCCCATACCCATCCCGTGGACGGTAGTGAAGCCCCATACCCATCCCGTGGACGGTAGTGAAGCCCCATACCCATCCCGTGGACGGTAGTGAACCCCCATACCCATCCCGTGGACGGTAGTGAACCCCCATACCCATCCCGTGGACGGTAGTGAACCCCCATACCCATCCCGTGGACGGTAGTGAACCCCCATACCCATCCCGTGGACGGTAGTGAACCCCCATACCCATCCCGTGGACGGTAGTGAACCCCCATACCCATCCCGTGGACGGTAGTGAACCCCCATACCCATCCCGTGGACGGTAGTGAACCCCCATACCCATCCCGTGGACGGTAGTGAACCCCCATACCCATCCCGTGGACGGTAGTGAACCCCCATACCCATCCCGTGGACGGTAGTGAAGCCCCATACCCATCCCGTGGACGGTAGTGAACCCCCATACCCATCCCGTGGACGGTAGTGAACCCCCATACCCATCCCGTGGACGGTAGTGAAGCCCCATACCCATCCCGTGGACGGTAGTGAACCCCCATACCCATCCCGTGGACGGTAGTGAACCCCCATACCCATCCCGTGGACGGTAGTGAACCCCCATACCCATCCTGTGGACGGTAGTGAACCCCCATACCCATCCCGTGGACGGTAGTGAACCCCCATACCCATCCCGTGGACGGTAGTGAACCCCCATACCCATCCCGTGGACGGTAGTGAACCCCCATACCCATCCCGTGGACGGTAGTGAACCCCCATACCCATCCCGTGGACGGTAGTGAACCCCCATACCCATCCCGTGGACGGTAGTGAACCCCCATACCCATCCCGTGGACGGTAGTGAACCCCCATACCCATCCCGTGGACGGTAGTGAACCCCCATACCCATCCCGTGGACGGTAGTGAACCCCCATACCCATCCCGTGGACGGTAGTGAACCCCCATACCCATCCCGTGGACGGTAGTGAACCCCCATACCCATCCCGTGGACGGTAGTGAACCCCCATACCCATCCCGTGGACGGTAGTGAACCCCCATACCCATCCCGTGGACGGTAGTGAACCCCCATACCCATCCCGTGGACGGTAGTGAACCCCCATACCCATCCCGTGGACGGTAGTGAACCCCCATACCCATCCCGTGGACGGTAGTGAACCCCCATACCCATCCCGTGGACGGTAGTGAACCCCCATACCCATCCCGTGGACGGTAGTGAACCCCCATACCCATCCCGTGGACGGTAGTGAACCCCCATACCCATCCCGTGGACGGTAGTGAACCCCCATACCCATCCCGTGGACGGTAGTGAACCCCCATACCCATCCCGTGGACGGTAGTGAACCCCCATACCCATCCCGTGGACGGTAGTGAACCCCCATACCCATCCCGTGGACGGTAGTGAACCCCCATACCCATCCCGTGGACGGTAGTGAACCCCCATACCCATCCCGTGGACGGTAGTGAACCCCCATACCCATCCCGTGGACGGTAGTGAACCCCCATACCCATCCCGTGGACGGTAGTGAACCCCCATACCCATCCCGTGGACGGTAGTGAACCCCCATACCCATCCCGTGGACGGTAGTGAACCCCCATACCCATCCCGTGGACGGTAGTGAACCCCCATACCCATCCCGTGGACGGTAGTGAACCCCCATACCCATCCCGTGGACGGTAGTGAACCCCCATACCCATCCCGTGGACGGTAGTGAACCCCCATACCCATCCCGTGGACGGTAGTGAACCCCCATACCCATCCCGTGGACGGTAGTGAACCCCCATACCCATCCCGTGGACGGTAGTGAACCCCCATACCCATCCCGTGGACGGTAGTGAACCCCCATACCCATCCCGTGGACGGTAGTGAACCCCCATACCCATCCCGTGGACGGTAGTGAACCCCCATACCCATCCCGTGGACGGTAGTGAACCCCCATACCCATCCCGTGGACGGTAGTGAACCCCCATACCCATCCCGTGGACGGTAGTGAACCCCCATACCCATCCCGTGGACGGTAGTGAACCCCCATACCCATCCCGTGGACGGTAGTGAACCCCCATACCCATCCCGTGGACGGTAGTGAACCCCCATACCCATCCCGTGGACGGTAGTGAACCCCCATACCCATCCCGTGGACGGTAGTGAACCCCATACCCATCCCGTGGACGGTAGTGAACCCCCATACCCATCCCGTGGACGGTAGTGAACCCCCATACCCATCCCGTGGACGGTAGTGAACCCCCATACCCATCCCGTGGACGGTAGTGAACCCCCATACCCATCCCGTGGACGGTAGTGAACCCCCATACCCATCCCGTGGACGGTAGTGAACCCCCATACCCATCCCGTGGACGGTAGTGAACCCCCATACCCATCCCGTGGACGGTAGTGAACCCCCATACCCATCCCGTGGACGGTAGTGAACCCCCATACCCATCCGTGGACGGTAGTGAACCACCATACCCATCCCGTGGACGGTAGTGAACCCCCATACCCATCCCGTGGACGGTAGTGAACCCCCATACCCATCCCGTGGACGTAGTGAACCCCCATACCCATCCCGTGGACGGTAGTGAACCCCCATACCCATCCCGTGGACGGTAGTGAAACCCCCATACCCATCCCGTGGACGGTAGTGAACCCCATACCCATCCCGTGGACGATAGTGAACCCCATACCCATCCCGTGGACGGTAGTGAACCCCATACCCATCCCGTGGACGGTAGTGAACCCCCATACCCATCCCGTGGACGGTAGTGAACCCCCATACCCATCCCGTGGACGGTAGTGAACCCCCATACCAATCCCGTGGACGGTAGTGAACCCCCATACCCATCCCGTGGACGGTAGTGAACCCCCATACCCATCCCGTGGACGGTAGTGAACCCCCATACCCATCCCGTGGACGGTAGTGAACCCCCATACCCATCCCGTGGACGGTAGTGAACCCCCTACCCATCCCGTGGACGGTAGTGAACCCCCATACCCATCCCGTGGACGGTAGTGAACCCCCATACCCATCCCGTGGACGGTAGTGAACCCCCATACCCATCCCGTGGACGGTAGTGAACCCCATACCCATCCCGTGGACGATAGTGAACCCCATACCCATCCCGTGGACGGTAGTGAACCCCCATACCCATCCCGTGGACGGTAGTGAACCCCCATACCCATCCCGTGGACGGTAGTGAACCCCATACCCATCCCGTGGACGATAGTGAACCCCATACCCATCCCGTGGACGGTAGTGAACCCCATACCCATCCCGTGGACGGTAGTGAACCCCATACCCATCCCGTGGACGGTAGTGAACCCCCATACCCATCCCGTGGACGGTAGTGAACCCCCATACCAATCCCGTGGACGGTAGTGAACCCCCATACCCATCCCGTGGACGGTAGTGAACCCCCATACCCATCCCATATTAACCATACTTCATGCTTTTTTTTTAAAGTATATACACCGCAATATAATTATACCAGATGAAGGATACAAAACCCATACTCATGTTGCTATGTAGTTTATGTAGAGATATGAACGGTCCAAGTCTTTCCCTCCCCCCCCCGTCCCATACTAAATCCTTATCCTGACCCCCCTCCCCCTATATAGTGCTATATAGTCATATATAGTCGTAATGGCTTGGACCTTTCCCCTGACAATTTGCTCCTTTCCCGCTCTCTTGAGTGCTGTATTCTCAATGACTTGAGGGCAGATTCACGAAGCAGTTACGCAAGTACTTACGAACGTGTACATCTTTCCTGAATCTTTGACGGATTTGCTTACATTTATTAAACAGTTTACAAGCATGAAAACTTGCCAATCAACTGTTGTTATTGTTATAAACAGCCTCCTGGTGCTTCCGAGCTCATTAACTGCTTAATAATTGGAAACAAAGTCACCAAAGAGTGAGAAAAGATGTACAATGTTCGTAAGTGCTTGCGTAACTGCTTCGTGAATCTGGCCCCAGTTACAGTAGATGTGTTGTATCGCGTCGTGTGAGGCGTCCTCGCCTCCTGACTCACCTTCATTCTCAACTGCTGCTGTTGCCCAGTTAACGTCTTACGCGCGGTCGTGAATGGCAGCGCTGACGCAAGATACTACGCGCGGTCGTGAATGGCAGCGCTGACGCAAGATACTACGCGCGGTCGTGAATGGCAGCGCTGACGCAAGATACTACGCGCAGGCGTGAATGGCAGCGTTGACGCAAGATACTACGCGCGGTTGTGAATGGCAGCGTTGACGCAAGATACTACGCGCGGTCGTGAATGGCAGCGCTGACGCAAGATACTACGCGCGGTCGTGAATGGCAGCGCTGACGCAAGATACTACGCGCGGTCGTGAATGGCAGCGCTGACGCAAGATACTACGCGCGGTCGTGAATGGCAGCGCTGACGCAAGATACTACGCGCGGTCGTGAATGGCAGCGTGTACCAAGCCAAGGGCAGCTGTGTGCCTGACCTTTTAGAGCGGGTGCACGAGCCCGGGGCGGTGTGTGTGTGTGTGTGTGTGTGTGTGTGTGTGTGTGTGTGTGTGTGTGTGTGTGTGTGTGTACGCGCGCCACCCCACTACCACCACAAACTGTAGACGCCAACCCTAACCTAACCCCAGCCATAACCCCACAATCAACCCCCAAGTCTACCCTCCCAACACAACACTTTCTGCCGTAACTGGTGGCTACAAAAACTCTTACTGTTCTATTAAGAACATCCGTAATATGATCCTTTATGTGTCTTATAAGTGGAATATAATCCACTAGCACTACCCCTACCACCCCTTCCCCTCACCCCCTTCCCCTCACCCCTTTTCAACCCCTCACCCCCTCACCCACAACCCCTACTCATCATACAACCCCACAACTCCTGAAGCTTAGAACCAGTTTTTGCCCTGATGTGTTAAACTTGTTTCACTGTGAACTTGACTGTGAACCTGGCCGTGTAGCCTGACAGTGAAACCTGACAGTGTAGCCTGGCAGTGTAGCCCGACAGTGTAGCCGACAGTGTAGCCTGGAGCTGTGGTAGTCCTGCCTGGCGCTCCTGGGGCCCAGCACACGAGCAAAATGTCATGCCCGCCGGCGACCTGGGGAAGGTATTTTAATTCACAAAGGGTAATGGATTTGGCACTGTCAAGGGTGTGGCAACACTGTCCGGGGTGTGGGAGGTGTGGCAACACTGTCCGGGGTGTGGGAGGTGTGGCACCACTGTCCGGGGTGTGGGAGGTGTGGCAACACTGTCCGGGGTGTGGGAGGTGTGGCATCACTGTCCGGGGTGTGGGAGGTGTGACAACACTGTCCGGGGTGTGGGAGGTGTGGCAACACTGTCCGGGGTGTGGGAGGTGTGGCAACACTGTCCGGGGTGTGGGAGGTGTGGCATCACTGTCCGGGGTGTGGAGGTGTGGCAACACTGTCCGGGGTGTGGGAGGTGTGGCAACACTGTCCGGGGTGTGGGAGGTGTGGCATCACTGTCCGGGGTGTGGGAGGTGTGGCAACACTGTCCGGGGTGTGGGAGGTGTGGCAACACTGTCCGGGTGTGGGAGGTGTGGCATCACTGTCCGGGGTGTGGGAGGTGTGGCAACAATGTCCGGGGTGTGGGAGGTGTGGCAACACTGTCCGGGGTGTGGGAGGTGTGGCAACAATGTCCGGGTGTGGGAGGTGTGGCAACACTGTCAAGGGTGTGGGAGGTGTGGCAACACTGTCCGGGGTGTGGGAGGTGGGGCAACACTGTCAAGGGTGTGGGAGGTGTGGCAACACTGTCCGGGGTGTGGGAGGTGGGGCAACACTGTCCGGGGTGTGGGAGGTGTGGCAACACTGTCAAGGGTGTGGGAGGTGTGGCAACACTGTCCGGGGTGTGGGAGGTGGGGCAACACTGTCAAGGGTGTGGGAGGTGTGGCAACACTGTCCGGGGTGTGGGACGTGGGGCAAACACTGTCCGGGGTGTGGGAGGTGTGGCAACACTGTCAAGGGTGTGGGAGGGTGGTAAGAATTTTTTTATTTAATTTTGCCGTGAAGAGCAAGTTTAATAGCAGCGTCACTCATCCTGTGAGTGAACACACCGCCATAGTGACAGTATTGGGCAGCGTCACTCATCCTGTGAGTGAACACACCGCCATAGTGACAGTATTGGGCAGCGTCACTCATCCTGTGAGTGGACACACCGCCATAGTGACAGTATTGGGCAGCGTCACTCATCCTGTGAGTGAACACACCGCCATAGTGACAGTATTGGGCAGCGTCACTCATCCTGTGAGTGGACACCACCACCATAGTGACAGTACTGGACAGCGTCACTCATCCTGTGAGTGAACACACCGCCATAGTGACAGTATTGGGCAGCGTCACTCATCCTGTGAGTGGACACACCGCCATAGTGACAGTATTGGGCAGCGTCACTCATCCTGTGAGTGGACACACCGCCATTGTGACAGTACTGGGCAGCGTCACTCATCCTGTGACGTGAACACATCGCCATAGTGACAGTACTGGGCAGCGTCACTCATCGTGTGAGTGAACACATCGCCATACCAGCATGTTCAACATTCCCCCGGAGGAAGAACACCCGCTGGGTTGTTCATCGCGCCGCTTGTACTCAGACGCAGCTGAGACCTACTGGACTGTCTCAAGTGAACAGTCAAACAAGGGATTAACAGCTTACAACACTTAAGTGTACATTATCTTGTGGGTACAAAAGGGTCACTTTTTAAGTGCAATTTTTAATATATTTGACAATTTTTTTTTTTTAACTTTACGTGGTATTTAATATACATTTTATATATCTAATGTGTGATAAGTCTACGCGGTCTCTCGGGTAGTGATGGTCAAGGCTGCGCCTGTTTCTCGCTGCGCATTCTGCACTTCTGTTGCTCACTTCAATCCTTTCCGAATCTTTATGAGTACTTGAATCTAAGACGAATTCTTGCTATAGTTTCCGTGAGCCGCCGCCTCGTCCAGATTGATTGATGTTGTCAGCTGTACCTGTATTGTGTCAGCACGTACAGATTCTGTTTTTACTATCTTTGTTTTTACTATCTCTGTTTCTTCAGTAGCCTTGTCACGGAGGCTGATGACATCACTCTCGGGGCCCGGCCCATCTCCTCGTTCATCTCCACAGACTCCAGCGTGAGAGGGAATCCCCAAGAACCTGATCACCCTTCACTGATTGGATAGCAGTTTTACAGTTCCCCTTGATTTCAGCGACTGTCCTCCGTTTTCTGTCTGGCATTTTTTAGGGTTTGGAGAGGTCGCTCTTATGTCAAGTGTCAACAATGACTGCTCCCCTGGTGCTCCCTTCTGGGTAACTATTACAGTGTTATGTTAACGCCGGAACACTGGGAGTCAGTTGTGCTTGCATCGTGGCGCGTTATCTCTGCCTCTTCTTCATTTTTGAAGCCATTACTCTTAGAGTTCACGCTGCTGCAGGTCTGTCATTAGCGGCACACGCCGTTGCGGGTGTAGTTATCTGTTGTAGGGTGTATGGGGGTGGCCACTGGCCGTTGTGGTGGGGCGGGAACTGTGCCTCTGTGTGGTGTGGGTGGCCACACCTCCCAGGGTGTTGTGGGAGGTGAGAGTGGCGTGGGGTGTTGGTGGGGTGAGTGGCGTGGGTGAGAGTGACGTGGGTGTTGGTGGGTGAGAGTGGCGTGGGTGTTGGTGGGTGAGAGTGGCGTGGGTGGCAAACATCTTCACCACCACTCTCAAGGTTCCTCGTCCCTCCCAGAGACGTGATCATAATTATTAGCAACGGTGTTGTAATTGCAGATGTTGTAGGGAAGCTTTATCTTGTTCCTCGTACATTACTCTCACACGTATAGGTTGGCGCCTCTCACCCTGCGTCACTCACACCTCTCACCCTGCGTCACTCACACTCCACACCCTGCGTCACTCACACCCCACACCCTGCGTCACTCACAACCCCACACCCTGCGTCACTCACAACCCTGCGTCAGTGGTGGGTGTGGGGGACGAGCCGGGCGTGTGCTCCTCTTCATCACACAAGTAAAGAATTAAACAAAGGCAGAGAAGTGACCTTTACCTGGTCAGACTACCTTATTCATGGACTTCCTTATTCAAAATAAAACCACTGTCTTAAATGGTTAATGAAAGTCTGAGTGAAGCGCCTCACCCTACAGGCTGACTATTGGGCAACACTACAGTAACAACGCTGTTAAGAATGTTAGTGTACTTTATAATCTCTCCAGTTGAATATTTTACCTCACTAATACAAGCTAACTTAGAGACAACAGCAGAACGAAATCAAATGATACCGAATGAAGTGAGAGACACCTAAATCCTCTGGAATCCGGTATAGGAGTGTCCAGGGGCCGCCCGCTGGCGCTATCAGTGTTATCAATACTTTACAATGATAACCTTTAGTCTTAAAGCCTTCCCCGAGTACATTACACCAACGCCGGTATGAATACCTTCTCTATATTACATAAGTTAGACTCCATTTTAGTACAAGTAATGACGCAAGTCCCACAATAAGTTAAGGTAATTCACCAATACTCAACTACTGAACATACCTGACGTCAGGTGAACAAGGGCAGGAACCATGTGCCTCTAGTATGGTTGTTACGAGGCCCTTCCCCCCCCTCCCTCACACCGCCTCACCTACTCTCATATACTCCTCACAGTAATAACTCCTTACTCACTATGAGACAAGCCAAAACTTATTTACTCAGTTTTATTCTCCATTAAAATTAAGTCAACAAGAAATTAGGGGAGAACACACACCATGACCTAAATATGCCACCCCACCCCCCAACCACCCGCATCTCTCATTCCCCAAGCTGGATGGGTAGTTTGGGTAAAAGGCGAAAATTCTCAATTTTTCCTTACGCTCAAATTTCCTTATAAAATAACTAAATTTAAAACTATAAATATGTGCAATCACCTTCATTTTCTCTCATAGTACTCACACATAATATTTAATTGTCCGTCTTATCGAACTGAAGTCAATAAGACGGATATTTATCCAACTTTGGATAAAATGCAAATATATATATATATATTATATATATATATATATTATATATATATATGTCGTACCTAGTAGCCAGAACGCACTTCTCAGCCTACTATGCAAGGCCCGATTTGCCTAATAAGCCAAGTTTTCCTGAATTAATATATTTTCTCTATTTTTTTTCTTATGAAATGATAAAGCTACCCATAGATATATGACCGAACCTAACCAACCCTACCTAACCAAACCTAACCTATCTTTATAGGTTAGGTTAGGTAGCCGAAAAAGTTAGGTTAGGTAGGTTAGGTAGTCGAAAAACAATTAATTCATGAAAACTTGGCCTATTAGGTAAATTGGGCCTTGCATAGTAGGCTGAGAAGTGTGTTCTGGCTACTAGGTACGACATATATATATATATATATATATATATATATATATATATATATAATTATATATATATATATATATATCCGATATTCCTTATGATCAAATTTGCTTGTAAAATTATTATTATTAATAAATTATAAATTTAATATGATTTGAACAAATCCACAAGGGCCGTGATGAGGGTTCGAACCTACGTTTGGGATGATCCCAGACGCGCCTTAGTCACAGCCCGTCCTCCAAACAAAGTAACCCATCCTCCGAATTGACAGTACGTTTTAATACTAAGTGTAATAAGTACATTTCCTGACTACCATACATAGTACATAATTGCACTTATGGGGCTGTTACATTTACCTCCCCATTTTTGGAGGACGGGCTGAACAAAGACTCAAAAGCACCCGCCAAACCCCAGCTGTTTATGAGTGAAAAACGGTTTACACACGACTCACAACTGTTGACGTCCGAACACTTCCGGAACAAGTGCTTCACTGACGAATTTTGTTCGAACCACAACGCTATAAATGCTTCACCCAGGTACTACAAATACAAATAATCGGCAACAGAACCTAAACACCTAACCTAACCTATCCTATATGCACAATATTCTAATATAAAATTAATTTATATTTAAGAACATTTCCGTTTTGAATGAACAGCTTGTAAAAAATTACGAATGCGTCTGTGGGGTCGACCGCTGGATGGAATGGGCTCGAGTCGAGGACGGGTTGCTTAGTCGACTGCGCCACGACATGGTTAAAATAATTGTAACCTGGAGTGCTACTGCCCTCACGAAGATCCCACAGCTTATTTTCCGTGTGTATTGAAAAAGATTTCCTTGTTTGCATTATTGTGAGCGATGAACTACGGACCACACCGACGGGCACATGCGGGTAATGTGTGAAACCTTGACTTGGTGTCAATGCCTCAGGATCCCTAAAGAGTTCAGTTCACCGACTCCTTTGTCTTAGAGCATATCGGGGTCTAGTGGTTTAAGGCGTGTGCTTGGGAGTACCCAGGGTACAGGTTCGAATCTTCCTCGTGTCTTCAACTAAATTGTCTCAATGATGAATTGTTATAAGTATTAAATATTTATGCATGTGGCAGCTATGCCACGCTCAGTCACCCTCTCATGACAGACTGAACAAAACTATTCCCTGTATACACCCCAAAGGTAAATAATCGAAACAAAGATATTGACGCATTTCTTCCAAAAATGATCCCTAAGTAGCTTTACTCAACGGCGCCAGGGATGACAGCACGCTACCCACAGATTTATAGAAAAGAATTCACCTGTATTTTTGTTCGTCAAATATCCCGAGGTAAAGCTGATGCCAGAACAAACTTTGGAAGACACTCGATATATTAACGTCGTGTCTGGGTAAATACGCGAGGTGTGCGGCTCCGCGGGTCTGGCCACACCGCGCAATAGGAAATGTATTATTTCGGATGGTTGGCTCCTGAGGTGTGAGACTGGGCAGGGGGTCAGGATGGAGGACGTGCACGTTAGTACGTGTCCGGGGGCCTCACCACTCTCGTACCAAGGCTCCCTCACCTCTAGAGGCGACGGGCCTCTCACAGTAACCTAACGAGGGCCCTCTCGTAGTGTCACCTCACCCTCCAAGTGTCCTAACACGGTAAACCATTGTCGAGAGGCGCTCTACAACAATGTAACAAAATAAGTAACAGTGGCGAGACAGAAGTTTGATGGGGTGGTATAAGCCTCTGAAATAATATTGGCTTTTCCAAGCCTCGGCCTTAAGGGGTTAGATGGGTTGCTTGTGTTTGGTCGTTTCTGGTTAGGCAAATCACTTGCAGTGGTCACGGGGTGGCAACTGGCCAGGCCCGGGAGCTTATACGCCGCTGCTGGCAGTGTGTGCGGGCCTCGGGCGGCCGGCAACCCGTTCTCGCACTTTCTTACAGTCAATATTGACTTATTAAATACGTGCATATGTGACATACTAAACATGCTAGTTTACCTTGAAGAGCTTCATAGAAAACACCGACCTTACCTAACCTTCTTAGTATGTTAAGATAAGCATCTTATTGCTTCGTAATTACAATTATTACTTACCTATTATAGGTTAAGTAATAATTGTTATTACGAAGCAATAAAATTCTTATCTTAACATACTAAGAAGGTTAGGTAAGGTCGGTGTTTTCTATGAAGCTTTTCAAGGTAAACTAGCATGTTTAGTATGTCACATATGCACGTATTTAATAAGTCAATATTGACTGTAAGAAAGTGCAAGAACGGGTTGCAGGCGGCCGGTGGAGGAGCGCGCCTCACACACCTCTTGACATTAGCGTTCTCAAAACCCAAATGTCGAGTACACAATGTGTCAACTTTGTGAAAGAGAAAACATGCACTCTCTTGAACATTATATTGTAGAATGTCCCATACTGACTGACTTTCGCCCTCCTGGGCTAAGGTATGCTGAACTGTGTAATTACTATACGAGTACTGGAATACTTGATGATATATTGGACTTGTACCCAAGATTAACCATGTAATGTATCAATTATACAATGTATGTGATGTAACTATATAACCTGAGCTTGTAAAAGCACCTTAATCACCTTCAGTGAATAAGCGCTTAATTGCACACTAGTTTCTCTATCAGTTATCTCACCCTGTCAGAGTAAAAGAGACAAATGTATGTGAATGCATGTGTGTGTGTATATATGTATGTATATATGTACGTATATGTGTGTGTGTGTGTATGTATGTGTATAAAGTATATATGGAAGCTGATCAGAATTACATTTCACCTTTGTAAATGCACATTAATGACTATGTCAAAGACACATCGAACACTTTATGTAGGGCATACGTAAATCTGTGTATCTATGTATTTACGTATGTAGGTTAGTTTAGCATTTTAAAAGCACCGAATCATCTTCTGTGGTTGATTGTTCAATAAATCCCTGAACTATATGTTTAACACATCTCTAACTCTGTCCATGGAGGGCAGAAGAAAATGTATATATGCTGGTTAGCATTGTAAATGTGTGGCCACGTCTGTGGTAGAAAAAATAATAATAATAATAATTACTATTTTATTTTGGACAACACGTTACTTTTAGTTCACATCAAACTCGTACTGTATTCAAGAATTTCTTCTCTACGCATTCCCATTATATATTTATATCCACATTACCTGTAAAAGTGTCCTGAACAAGGCAATATCAGTTTTATTATACAGCTATGCTAACCCATCTTAAAGTAACGCATCCAAGCACTAACAGCTTAATATTTGAAATTGTTCTCTGAATATCTCTGAAGAACAGTGTAATATCAGTTATAATGCACACCCCCCCCCCCCGACTCAAACTACCGACAAGCCTTACCCACTAGTTTCCCTGGAATGCAACTCACCGATCTTTAACAATCGCGTACCCAATCACAGTTAAGGATTGGCGCCTAGTCAATCCTCCCCCCGCCCAGGATATGAACCTAAGCCAAATTGCTCGCGCAGTGTGGGGGCGAGTGTGTCACCACTGTGCCACGGGGACTGGTCTACAATGACCGCGCGGGTTATATATGTAGATCACTCACACACACACACACCGTTGTAATACACCTTGTAGATGTGGGCAGGAATCGCACACAGTAGCACACGAGGTGTTCATGGTGTTGGCAATTTCAAAGCAATCGGTGAAGAACTTTCGGAGATTAGCGATTATGCACAAACGAACATTTACACACACACACATTATAATATATATATATATAATTATATATATATATATATATATATATATATATATATATATATATATATGAATGTATCACCTTGATACAGTTCGATACCAAGTGCCATCAACAGTCTTTTTATTATTTACACTATAATCATTCTCCAGGAAACGACAACTTTTCGCCATAAGAGTACAACAACTGTCCCAGCTGTGCACAATGTCGGCCACGCCGGGCGGCTGTCGTACACCACCAACACAATACTCACACTAATTATAGCAGTGAAGAACTGTTGATCAAACGCTAATACTGTTTTGCACGGCCAAACTCCCTCACCGTAACTTCTCGTAACAGCGTAACTATAGAACAGCGATATTTAACGAGACTTCTTCTAGGTGGACAATTCTTCCTGTGTGACGAGACGCGACTCTTGCAAGAGTCGTCGTGGGGTTACGGTAACGACGAGGTGAAGCTCTTGCTCTATGGACAGCGAGCTGAGACTGACACTCCCTTGTTGACCTGGGTTGTTAACATGGCATGGGTCTGGTGGTGCCGGCGGCTCCCATTGGTGGGCTCGCCTCCCGCCAACTATGGTGAGTGGCAGCAGCAGTCCCCAGCCAAACAACACACCAACTACCCTCCGGCTTGTCTCAGTGTCTGCAAAGACTTTGACAAATAATAACCTGGTGTGACGTTGTTGTTGGTTTAAATTCAGCTACTGGGAACAAAAAGTTGCAAGTAGCGCGGCTATGGTGAGCCCGAAGTGGACTTACTTGGCACAGGAGCGGGGGCTGTAACTGTCGAGTGACAGTAGGAGCTACATTATAGGCTCTTCCTTCTTAAATTTCGTTATAATTAACGAAAGTTAATCACCTTTCCAGCCCTTGTCTCTAAGGGTAACCAGTCTGTTATTTGGCGGCGTCTATTCATGTTGGTGCATCATAGCCGCATCTGTGGTCATGTGGGCTCATGATGTGGCTACGTCAGCGATCCCGGAGCCGATCACGGCGGCTGTTACCGCTGTGATCGGCTCCGGGATTATCCACCATACTGACCAGGACAGATTTCGACAGCCCCTAAGATGGCGTGTTGCGGTGCTCGCCTCTACATGGGGATGCTGCATCCCGCCAGTCTCTGTAGTGACTAACCCCACGACGGTGCTCCGAGCATCAACATGCCGCTCATGTCATGGGCTCTTATTAGTGCACTAAACAAGCTAGGATTTAGTCTAGTAATAAGAGAGACACTCGAGCTGTGCACCGTGTGCACGTAGGGTTTCCACCCGACTCCAGTGCACGTGCACAAGCCGTGCAGGGTGCCACTTGAAGGCAGCAGTGGGAAACTGAGAGATCACTCTCTCACACGCTAGCATCTGTACCACATGCCCATGCTTTTCCATTCCCAAAATAGTTTATCGGCGAATCGGCAACAGCTCCCTTGATCAGCATTTCCAACCCCTGTTCCGTTAGCCGTGACTTTAATAGTTCAGGTTTCTCGCCGTATTTTGCTTTGTAGTCGCTTAATGCTGGACAATCTTTTCCTGTTGTCCGGTGCACTTGCTTGGACTCTTACTCTAGAGACGTGTCTCATCTCTAGAGAAGTGGCATCCTCGTCTGCACCCGCAGCCTCCACCCGTGTCTACTGGTTCTCTTGTTTCTCATTTGCTGCGTTACCGCTTTGTCGTCTCTCTCAATTCCCCTCATCTTCATGTCTCCCTCCCTCCCCCTTCCTCTCTCTCTTTCCGTTTTAGTGCATCTGTTTGTCCCCGATTGTACTCACCTAGTTGTGCTTGCGGGGGTTGAGCTCTGGCTCTTTGGTCCCGCCTCTCAACCGTCAGTCAACTGGTGTACAGGTTCCTGAGCCTATTGGGCTCTATCATATCTACATTTGAAACTGTGTATGGAGTCAGCCTCCACCACATCACTTCCTAATGCATTCCATTTGTCAACCACTCTGACACTAAAAAAGTTATTTCTAATATCTCCGTGGCTCATTTGGGCGCTCAGTTTCCACCTGTGTCCCCTTGTGCGTATGTCCCTTGTGTTAAATAGCCTGTCTTTATCAATTCCCTTGAGAATCTTGAATGTGGTGATCATGTCCCCCCCTAACTCTTCTGTCTTTCAGCGAAGTAAGGTTTAATTCCCGTAGTCTCTCCTCGTAGCTCATACCTCTCAGCTCGGGTACTAGTCTGGTGGCAAACCTTTGATCCTTTTCCAGTTTAGTCTTATCCTTGACTAGATATGGACTTCATGCTGGGGCTGCATACTCCAGGATTGGTCTGACATATGTGGTATACAAAGTTCTGAAGGATTCCTTACACAAGTTTCTGAATGCCGTTCTTATGTTGTCCAGCCTGGCATATGCCGCTGATGTTATCCTCTTGATATGTGCTGTAGGAGACAGCCCATATCAGGTGTGTGTGTGTGTGTGTTTGTGTGTGTGTGTGTGTGTGTGTGTGTGTGTGTGTGTGTGTGTGTGTGTGTGTGTGTGTGTGTGTGTGTGTGTGTGTGTACACGCCTGTGTTTGGACGTGTGTGTGTGTGTGTGTGGTGTTAGAGGCGTGGTGGTGCCGGCCAGTTGGTCTTGCCCTGTCTTTTGATCTGTGTGTTGCGACAGGAATGTTATAAATGGCACAGCGGGAAAGACTCGCCTGTCCATGCAATATAATTTCCTTTTTCGTGTTCAATTCCGAGTGATATATTGCCCTTGGATTGTCCGCCTGTGGTCGACGGGGGGCTGTTCTGGTCGACGGGGGGCTGTTCTGGTCGACGGGGGGCTGTTCTGGTCGACGGGGGGCTGTTCTGGTCGACGGGGGGCTGTTCCGGTCGACGGGGGGCTGTTCCGGTCGACGGGGGGCTGTTCTGGTCGACGGGGGGCTGTTCCGGTCGACGGGGGGCTGTTCTGGTCGACGGGGGGCTGTTCTGGTCGACGGGGGGCTGTTTTGGTCGACGGGGGCTGTTCTGGTCGACGAGGGCTGTTCTGGTCGACGAGGGCTGTTCTGGTCGACGAGGGCTGTTCTGGTCGGCGGGACTGTTCTGGTCGGCGGGGGCTGTTCTGGTTGACGGGGGCTGTTCTGGTCAGCGACGCTGTTCTGGTCGACGGGGCTGTTCTGGTCGACGGGGCTGTTCTGGTCGACGGGGCTGTTCTGGTCGACGGGGCTGTTCTGGTCGACGGGGCTGTTCTGGTCGACGGGGCTGTTCTGGTCGACGGGGCTGTTGTGGTCGGCGATGGCTGTTCTGGTCGATGGGACTAGTGTGGAAAATTCTGGTGTGGGAGGGGGTGTGGTCGGCAGGACTTGGGTCTCCAGGGCTGGGGTCAGCGGGGGTGGGGTCGGCAGGTGTGGGGTCACTAGGGCTGGGGTCAGCGGGGGGGGGGGAGGGACTGGCAATTCGCATGTACTTCTAGCCACGTATATGGAAATGGCAGAAACCTATATTAAAAGATAACGAGTTTTTTCCGTTCTGAGTAACTCAGTTTGAGTAAATATCTGGTGCAATTTCAGAAGTATTTGTGTGTGTGTGTGTATTCACCTAGTTGTGCTTGCGGGGGTTGAGCTCTGGCTCTTTGGTCCCGCCTCTCAACTGTCAATCAACTGGTGTACAGGTTCCTGAGCCTACTGGGCTCTATCATATCTACATTTGAAACTGTGTATGGAGTCAGCCTCCACCACATCACTGCCTAATGCATTCCACCTGTTAACTACTCTGACACTGAAAAGTTCTTTCTAACGTCTCTTTCTAACTATCATCCTGTTTCAATCCTCCTCATAATTTTTGCATCATCAGCAAACATTGAGAGAAACGATTCTATACCCTCTGGGAGATCATTTACATATATCAGAAACAGTATAGGTCCAAGGACTGACCCCTGCGGGACTCCTCTTGTAACGTCTCGCCAATCTGAGACCTCACCCCTCACACTGACTCGTTGTCTCCTGTTGCTTAGGTACTCCTTTATCCAATGGAGTACCTTCCCTTTCACTCCAGCTTTTTCACTAGCCTCTTGTGTGGTTCTGTATCAAAGGCTTTCTGACAATCCCAAAATATGCAGTCTGCCCACCCTTCTCCTTCTTGCCTTATTTTTGTTGCCTGGTCGTAGAATTCAAGTAACCCTGTGAGGCAGGACCTGCCATCCCTGAACCCATGTTGATGCTGTGTTACAAAGTTCTTTCGCTCCAGATGCTCCACTAGCTTTCTTCGTACAATCTTCTTTATCAGCTTGCATGGTATGCAGGTTAGGGACACTGGCCTGTAATTCAATGTCTCCTGTCTATCCCCTTTCTTGTATATCGGGACTACGTTAGCTGCTTTCCAAATATCTGGCAGTTCCCCTGTTGCCAGTGATTTGTTATACACTATGGAGAGTGGTAGACACAGTTCTTCTGCTCCTTCCTTTAGTATCCAAGGGGAGATGGAATCTCCCCTTGGATATTAAATATCCATCTCCCCTTGGATACTGTGTGTGTGTGTGTGTGTGTGTGTGTGTGTGTGTGTGTGTGTGTGTGTGTGCGTGCGTGCGTGCGTGCGTGTGTGTGTGTGTGTGTGTGCGTGCGTGCGTGCGTGCGTTGCACTTGTGTTGTGTTATATTTTGATGTGTTTTGCAAGGCACAGCGGCACAACTCAGATCGAGTTTAAAATTGTTTATGCAACAGAATTGAAGCAGAGTTTAATTTGAATACCATTTGATGTTTTGTGCGTTCCAATAAAAGTTTTTTTTTTTTAAAGTGGAGGAAAAAAATCGCACCTGTTGTATTCTGTTTGCGTTTGCTCAGTAATCTATTTCTGTTAAAATTCGTTGGTTATTGTATATTGTTATTTTATCAGTTACGGCTTTATTTGTATGTAAACAATTGCATAATTGTGGCGATACATGGTGCTGGTCGTGTGGGCTCCAGCCCTGAGGTTATGGTATATTTTTGGCCACGGCAGACGGCGAGGTGTTGGGGAGTGCTGTCACTCATCCTGCGCAGGGAGAGTGACACTCGTCCTGTGCAGGAAGAG
>NC_091172.1:23875556-23895556 GCF_040958095.1 Procambarus clarkii
TAGCCCTAGAGCCCCCTGGAGCCCCCTGGGAGTTAAAACGTCAGGACGCCAGCCTACGCATGATTTATTTTATATAAAATCGTTATATAACACTGTATAACTTTCTCGATTGAGAAAGTTATATAACTTAGTTATATATATATAAATATATATATATATATATATATATATATATATATATATATATATATATATATATATATATATATATATATAAAGGTATATAGAGGATGGAATTATATAAAGTTATATATAACTTTTTCGTTGGAGTTTGAAGCTAACATTTGGGTGAGTTGGCGTACTGGCTTCACTAGCAGGAGGGCCTTGGTTCGAGTCCTTGCCTTCCAGCCCGCCCCCCCCCCCCCCCCCCCCCCCCGCTCCTGGCCATACGCTTTGACACGTTCTACCAATAGATAAACTCATTTGTTTTTTAAACAATAACATTGATTGTGGAAAAATAAACACAGTAAAAACCCATTGCGACACCGTTTCAAAAATAGGATGATTGAAGAAATGAAGCAGAATCGATCATACCAAACTGAAGAAATACAAATGAAAAAAAAACATACAAGAGATAAAAAATACAAAATAATTTTTCGCAAATACAAAAAAAATCCATTAGTATTAGACCTATAATGAAAGGAGAAAGTTCATAAACGCAGGAAAGAATGAAAATTACTTCGGTAGAAGACATTGAAAAACTAGAAGCTGATAGCAGTAGTGTTTGGCAGAGCAACAGAACATAGCATTACTGTATTTTTAACAGTAATAAATTCCAGATAAGGAATTGTGGTAAAAACTAAGAACTTAAACGAAGTACAAGGAACAGCACAGAAGGCAGACAGAAAATCTGAAAACGGAAAACATATAAAACGCAGTCGAATCCTACTATAGAGAGCAAATGTAAAGGATCTGGAGTAATCACGTCGGAAAACTTTACTTTTAAAGAACAAAATAAAGTAGTGGGATGGTTTGTTCTGACAGAGAGGGGGGATTGGAGACTGGGGCAGGGGGTTGGAGAAGGGAGAAGAGAGGAGGGGAGGGGGGAAATAGGGGCAGGAGAGGGAAGAGTTGAAAAGAGGTGTTAGGAAAGATAGACACAGACCCAGGCTCCGCCAGGTACCCTATCTAAGCACTGTCTATCACCACTTCTACAATCAATTACCATAACCTGTACCTATCACACCACTACCACACCCACCACCATTACTATCACCCCCAACCACCCCTCCTCCCACCACAATTTGCACTAGAAACATAACTGGAAACAAAGAACAAAATACTGAATTGCACCACCACCATTTAAATCCAGATCCGCAAGGATGATTTAGGCTCAGACTCGTAATTTGAATTGGTGTCAGAGTTTTCCACGTCTGACGCTAGTTGCAAATGTGCTTTTATAATTAAGCGATTCCGTATTTAATCTGGATTTTCGTATGGTGCTTTTTGTATCATGCCAGCTGTGTACGATGATTATGGTGGGTGTGTACGATGATTATGGTGGGTGTGTATGATGATTATGGTCGGTGTGTATGATGATCATGGTGGGTGTGTATGATGATTATGGTCGGTGTGTATGATGATTATGGTGGGTGTGTATGATGATTATGGTGGGTGTGTATGATGATCATGGTGGGTGTGTATGATGATTATGGTCGGTGTGTATGATGATCATGGTGGGTGTGTATGATGGTCATGGTGAGTGTGTATGATGATTATGGCTGCTAAATTGTAAACACTGAAGGTGTAGCAAATACAGGTATATCAAAGTCTCCCAGGAAGCGATCTAAGTGAACATTCACACACAAATTCTGGGGGAATGCTACATTAAAGATTAAATCCATTCGCAATTTCTCTGGATTTACAAAATTCTTTGTGCATTAACAATTTCCAGTAAAAATTTGTATAATTAAGAAAATAGCCATCAAAATGTAGAGTGTATGAGCACTTAGCGTGTATGTAGTGTATATATAGACTAAAGACGACAAAGGTCCAGTGCATTGCTGTATCTGAAGGATTTAACTCTCTCTTGCAGTTAAGAAAGGGCAGCCAGAGTCCTGTTAGAATTATTCACATTACCACATTGATTGAGTGTTTGGAGCGATAAGTAAGTGGATGAGTATATCGTATGGCTCTACATCAGGAACATTACACGTCTATAGAAGAGCAAAGCACCTGTCTGACGGTGTTCGACTACGTTCTTAGCGTCAATCCTTTCCCTTGCCTAATGGGGCAGGTAAAGGGGATTAATCATAGTGTAACGACATGCGTAGCGCTGCGGGACGCACCTTGTCAGATGGCTCGGGTACTGGCAAGGTGCCACACATCCCTTGCAACACGGCCACATTAGGTCCTGCGAAGTGTTTACTCAATGGAAGCCGGACATTACAGATGTCCCTTGTACGGGAAGTCCCTCCTTCACTGTGGGTGACGGGGGTAGACCCTCCATTGTGGGTATTCCTGCCAGCCCCGGACGTGCTATGGCTACCCGAGCCACCTTGTTGCCGCTGCAGCCTGCCTGGTGAACGCGCCAGATATGGTAAATATCCTGAGAGAATCTGGCGTTTCCTCGCTGGAGATCCCGATGGTGGAGGCGACGGACGGCGATGGTCCCCTGGCCGCGAGTGCTGCTGCTGTGTGTATACGGCGGACACAGGTGACCGCGCTCTACTGACTCCTAGAGTCCTATGGCTCCTACAGTCGGCCCTGAGGCTTCCAGCATGGGGAGGGGTTGCTGATGATCCTAATGTCATTATGTAATGAACAGATTTGTGGGTTGAGAGAAGAGGCGGCGGAGAGGGTGAGGGTGAGAGCTGGTTCTGATGAACGGTTGTGTGGTCTCTCACAGCTCCTGCTTCGCTAAAAGACAAAGCGCGATTCGGTATTGTTATGGTCTCGATGAGCCTAAGGGCTCGGTTTTATCGAATGTGAAAACACCTTGGTAGGGAGCTTGCGGACCTATATAGGGAGCTGGAGAGGGATGGAGGTTGGCAGGAGTATTGTCTCGATCATCTCTGGTGTTGTCGCCGGCGGACTGTCGGGCGCTTGTGGCTGATGTTAACCTTAAGAGAGGTTTGGGTCGTGGTTCGCACCTTGGGAAGAGTTAGTGTACCTCGGTGCTCAAGGGCCCAAGACTTCTCAATACTCCCTCTATTCATAAGAGGCACAACTGACCCACCAACTGGAATTCGAGAGCAGGATAAACACCTCAAATGATACCTGATCAACCATGCTGTGATTCATATGTCAGGCTGCGTCCAATAGCCTGGTTGCCCAGGCCACCAATCAGGAAGCCTGGTCAGAGACCGGGCCGCGGGGACATTGGTCTCCAGAACTAACAACAGGTAGTGGGAGGCAGGTGGAGCCGGGGGAAGAGGAGAGGAGGATGATGGGGGAGAGTGGGGGAAGAAAGGTGGAAAGGGTGGGAGAGGGGAGATAAGGTGGAGGGGAGAGAAGAAGAGCATCTTTGGGGATAAAGTTGGAAAGGGGTGGGGAGAAGGGAAGGGAACTATCAGGGGAAAAGCGCCAAGTCATTACGACTATATAGCACTGGGAAGGGGTCAAGATAAGGATTTGGGATGGGAAGGGGGGAAGGAATGGTGCCCAACCACTTGGACGGTCGGGGATTGAACGCCGACCTGCATGAAGCGAGACCGTCGCTCTACCATCCAGCCCAAGTGGCTGGGTAGGGGGGAAGGAGAAAAGAGAGGCGACAGAGAAAGAGATGAGAAAAGAAGGAGTAGGCAAGAGGGAAATAGTCCCGGGCGCTACCGGTTACCCGTCCTCTATTGTTATACATTAGCGTATTGTGCACATTTAGGCGTCTTCTTGAGGTTATCTTGAGATGATTTCAGGGCTTAGCGTCCGCGCGGCCCGGTCCTCGACCAGGCCTCCTGTTTGTTACACACCCCCCAGGAAGCAGCCCGTAGCAGCTTTCTAACTCCCAGGTACCTATTTACTACTAGGTAACAGGTGCATCAGGGTGAAAGAAACATTTTGCCCATTTGTCTCCGCCTCCACCGGGGATCGAACCCGGAACCTCAGGACTACGAATCCGATGCGCTGTCCATTCAGCTGTCAGGGGCCCGTCAGGCATAGGTTAATTTTGGTGATTAGGCCCTGTTAGCAAATATTTGTATTTGTAGAACGTGGGTGAAGCATTTACTGAACTGCAATTCGAACAGAGGTCGTCAGCGACGCACTGTTCGAGACATGTTCGAACGTTGTCCGTTGTGAGTCGAGTGTAAAGCGTTTTCCATGTATAAATAAGGTGTTGGGCGGCTGTATAGAATGAACATTTACCCTTTGTTGATAAGGACGGCTGAAACACGGACACAGGTGGGATACGAACACTGGAAGGAAGCGTGTAGCGTTGTTGGAGAGCCGTCGAGGCCTGTCTGTGGTGTTTGGCTGCTGCATTACCCTGTATTTGGTCTTTATTTGTGATGACGGGCTGGTGTTAGTGAGGACGGGCTGGTGTTAGTGAGGACGGGCTGGTGTTAGTGAGGACGGGCTGGTGTTAGTGAGGACGGACTGTTGTTAGTGAGGACGGGCTGGTGTTAGTGAGGACGGACTGGTGTTAGTGAGGACGGGCTGGTGTTAGTGAAGACGGGCTGGTGTTAGTGAGGACGGGCTGGTGTTAGTGAGGACGGGCTGGTGTTAGTGAGGACGGGCTGGTGTT
This sequence comes from Procambarus clarkii, assembly GCF_040958095.1. Classification (NCBI taxonomy): domain Eukaryota; kingdom Metazoa; phylum Arthropoda; class Malacostraca; order Decapoda; family Cambaridae; genus Procambarus; species Procambarus clarkii. The sequence continues at coordinate 23,880,238 of NC_091172.1, forward strand.
AGTGAGGACGGGCTGGTGTTAGTGAGGACGGACTGTTGTTAGTGAGGACGGACTGGTTTTAGTGAGGACGGGCTGGTGTTAGTGAGGACGGGCTGGTGTTAGTGAGGACGGGCTGGTGTTAGTGAGGACGGACTGTTGTTAGTGAGGACGGGCTGTTGTTAGTGAGGACGGACTGTTGTTAGTGAGGACGGACTGGTGTTAGTGAGGACGGGCTGTTGTTAGTGAGGACGGACTGTTGTTAGTGAGGACGGACTGTTGTTAGTGAGGACGGGCTGGTGTTAGTGAGGACGGACTGTTGTTAGTGAGGACGGATTGGTGTTAGTGAGGACGGGCTGGTGTTAGTGAGGACGGGCTGGTGTTAGTGAGGACGGGCTGGTGTTAGTGAGGACGGACTGTTGTTAGTGAGGACGGGCTGGTGTTAGTGAGGACGGGCTGGTGTTAGTGAGGACGGCTGGTGTTAGTGAGGACGGGCTTGTGTTAGTGAGGACGGACTGTTGTTAGTGAGGACGGGCTGGTGTTAGTGAGGACGGACTGTTGTTAGTGAGGACGGACTGTTGTTAGTGAGGACGGGCTGGTGTTAGTGAGGACGGACTGTTGTTAGTGAGGAGGGGTGGTGTTAGTGAGGACGGACTGTTGTTAGTGAGGACGGGCTGGTGTTAGTGAGGACGGGCTGGTGTTAGTGAGGACGGACTGGTGTTAGTGAGGACGGACTGTTGTTAGTGAGGACGGGCTGGTGTTAGTGAGGACGGGCTGGTGTTAGTGAGGACGGACTGGTGTTAGTGAGGACGGACTGGTGTTAGTGAGGACGGGCTGGTGTTAGTGAGGACGGGCTGGTGTTAGTGAGGACGGGCTGGTGTTAGTGAGGACGGGCTGGTGTTAGTGAGGACGGACTGGTGTTAGTGAGGACGGACTGTTGTTAGTGAGGACGGACTGGTGTTAGTGAGGACGGACTGGTGTTAGTGAGGACGGACTGTTGTTAGTGAGGACGGGCTGGTGTTAGTGAGGACGGGCTGGTGTTAGTGAGGACGGACTGGTGTTAGTGAGGACGGACTGGTGTTAGTGAGGACGGGCTGGTGTTAGTGAGGACGGACTGGTGTTAGTGAGGACGGACTGTTGTTAGTGAGGACGGGCTGGTGTTAGTGAGGACGGGCTGGTGTTAGTGAGGACGGACTGGTGTTAGTGAGGACGGGCTGGTGTTAGTGAGGACGGGCTGGTGTTAGTGAGGACGGGCTGGTGTTAGTGAGGACGGGCTGGTGTTAGTGAGGACGAACTGTTGTTAGTGAGGACGGGCTGTTGTTAGTGAGGACGGGCTGGTGTTAGTGAGGACGGGCTGGTGTTAGTGAGGACGGGCTGTAGTACTCCAATACATTATTTCGCACACTTCTAATGTTCGAATCCAACCCGTCCTCCTATCTAGACAGTATCTATTGTGACGGTCGTCAATAGTCACGAATTCGTACGTTCTTAGCTTTTAGACAGTAGTATACTGACTAGTAAGGAATTCTTTTAAAATATATGAAGCTAAAACACAAACGTAAGTATTCCTAGGCCTAGTATAGTACACATGTGTACTATATTAGGCCTCAGATATCGTGTAGTAGGCCTAGGGAGGGTAGGTTAGATTCGTTTAGTTTGGGTGTTTAAAACACGCAAATAACAACAGGATTAAATATTCAGGGACATATTATAATATTAATCCTGTCAAATAACAGGATTAACTTTATTTAAATTTATAATATATATGACAATTTGGGGGAGGGGCCGCAGCTTGAACGATCTTAGTCCGAGGATGTGTTGGGTTCGGGGGCAGTTTGGTGGAGCCATAGTCTGAGGAAGGGTTGGCCGCCCACACCACTGGCCTTCACAAAGCTGTCTCAAATCCTGGGATCTGGTTCTCGAATTCAGCATGCAGGGTAAAGCCGACTGGATTTATGAGGTGGCTGGCGCGTGTTCGTTCACAGCAGCTGTTGGTGGGGGTGAGGGAGGGTGGGCGTAGTGGGCGTGGGGGGGGGTTACAGGTAGTGGGGTGGGTGTGGAGGTGGTGGGTGGGTTTACAGGTGGTGGGGTGGAGTCGGTGCGGTTGGTGTGGAGGTGGGTGGAGTTGTGATGGGCTGAATGTAGAGATGGTAGGTTAGGTGGTGTGGGTGTAGAGGTGGTGTGGGAGATGTGGGGTTGTGCCACAAGCCCTGGCCTCCTAGTGTCACAGAGGACATAGGTGAGGACACAGAGCACGAGGGTGGAGGACCAGCTCTGTGTGTGTGTGTGTGTGTGTGTGTGTGTGTGTGTGTGTGTGTGTGTGTGTGTGTGTGTGTGTGTGTGTGTGTGTGTGTGTGTGAGTTTGTGCGCCAGCCTAGGCTACCCTCCCAGGTGTGTTGCTGGTAACACACACACACACACACACACACACACACACACACACACACACACACACACACACACACACACACACACACACACACACACACACAGCCTGGCCCTCACCTGACCACCTAGCAAATGTCTTGACAAAGAGGACCGTCAGCCTTCACAGCCGTCCGTGGTGGCAGCTTCCGTCACGGTGTGGGAAGTGCCAGGCTGGTCTCTTGTCCCGTGACACCTCGTGACACTCCCTGACTGGCCTCTTGTCACGTGACACCTCGTGACACTCCCTGACTGGCCTCTTGTCACGTGACACCTCGTGACACTCCCTGACTGGCCTCTTGTCACGTGACACCTCGTGACACTCCCTGACTGGCCTCTTGTCCCGTGACACCTCGTGACACTCCCTGACTGGCCTCTTGTCACGTGACACCTCGTGACACTCCCTGACTGGCCTCTTGTCACGTGACACCTCGTGACACTCCCTGACTGGCCCCAGTCTTCGTAAACAATATGGCGTCCTTCAGTCTGATTCCGTCAGTCTTCCCACTTTCTGTTTGGCAGAAAAAAATTAATTAATTAATTAATTAATTTAATCACTGTCTTAGCTTTTGCACGTCTCATCAACCTGTCTTCTCAAATAATATATTGCTTTTTGGCGTTAAAATCCCCCAACGGACAAAATATGATGTACTATAAATCAAAGCGGCTCACAAACATTAACATTTTCTGTGCGTAGGTCTCTCCATTAAATTAGCTTTACCTGGAGTTTACCTGGAGAGGGATCACAGAGTTGTTCTCTTCTCCGGACCTCGACTTGCGATACCTTGGTCCAACAGGTTGTTGCTTCAAGCGGCCCGCAGGCCCACATATCCACTACAGATTGGTTGGTCCGGGACGTCTTGTAGGAACTTATCTAATTGACTCCTGACGAAGTCCACCATTGTTCAGCAATATTTCTAAGGCTAGGAGGGTATTGAACAGCCGCGGACCTCTGATGTTCAGAGAGTGCTCTCTCATTGTGGCTATGGCACCCCTCTACTCCTCACTGGTTCTATTCTGCATTTCCTTCCGTATCTTTCGCTCCAGTATGTTGTATTCTTCTGCACAATTTGGGACTTGTCCTTCCAGTATATATTATTTGAAACCTTTCTCGTCTCCTTTCCAGAGAGTGCATTTTGAGAGCTTTAACACGATCTCAATAGTTTAGGGGTTTTATCGTGTCTATGGAGCCCGTTCTCATAAATAAAGGCCAAAAGTGATTATATGCATCCGCCAAACCTTTTTTATGATTAAAAACGGTTTACACACGATTCACAACTGATGACGTCCGAACACTTCCGGAAGAAGTGCTTTACTGACGACTTTTGTTCCAAACAAAGCTGTAAATGTTTCACCCACGTACTGCAAATAAGCGCAAACAGAACTTAAACACATAACCTAACCTAACCAATGCCTAAATATGCACAATACGCTTATATATAATAATAATATTAATTTATATTGAAGAAAATTTCTGTTTTTAATGAACAGCATGTTAAAATTGATGAATGCGTCTTTGGGGTCGACCGCTGGATGGAATGAACATAGACTGAGGACGGGTTGCTAGGCGTACCGTCTGTGCTTTCTGTATTTCGCTCTTATTTCAGAAATATAGATATGAGACCACCCAGTAGGCTCAGGAATTTGTACACCAGTTGATTGACAGTTGAGAAGCGGGATCAGTGAGTTGAAGCTCAACTCCAACTTTACCACAAGTAGGTGGTACACACACGCACGCATGCACGCACACGCACATACACGCACGGGCAGGGGGTAACAGACGCGGACTTTTACCTGAAGCACAGCTAAATGCCGTCTCCATTATTTGTTCGTGTGTGTGTACGTGTACGTGTGTACTTACCTAGTTGTACTCACCTGGTTGTGCTTGCGGGAGTTGAGCTTTGGCTCTTTGGTCCCGCCTCTCAACTGTCAATCAACTGGTGTACAGGTTCCTGAGCCTACTGGGCTCTATCATATCTACACTTGAAACTGTGTATGGCGTCAGCCTCATACGGTGTCATCCCTGTCACCGTATGAGATACAAAATATGTATATTTTGTGTTATGTGTGGTGCATTGTGTTGGGATTTTTGTGTTGTGCGCGTGAGTGGTGACAGTAGTTGTGTTGGATTGTTCACGTCTTGCTTGGGATTGTTCACGTCTTGCTTGGGATTGTTCACGTCTTGCTTGGGATTGTTCACGTCTTGCTTGGGATTGTTCACGTCTTGCTTGGGATTGTTCACGTCTTGCTTGGGATTGTTCACGTCTTTCTTGGGATTGTTCACGTCTTGCTTGGGATTGTTCACGTTGTTGTTCAGGTGTTCCCTTCATCGTCTTAGTTGCTACTGTGTTTCCTGTGTTGCGGGTGCTTAAAAGATGTTACCATCACTGCTCGTTGATGTATTTATTATATAATCGAGCAAGTCATAAAAAATGCGACGTGTTGGTTAAAAATTATATCATCGTAATATTAACGTTTCGGCCTCGATAGGTTCAGTAGCTGATGACTTAGGGTCCATGACGGCCCTCGTGCCGCATGTGGTAAGACGTTCCCTGTGACCCCAGGGCGTTCCCTGTGACCCCAGGGCGTTCCCTGTGACCCCAGGGAGTCAGCACCCCAGGCGTCGTACCAGTCTGAACGTTTAAGAATCTCTGACGTCAATATGGCGGCCCGACGGTTTTCACCTGTCCCGGTGACCCCCGTCAGAGCAGGTGTCCGTACCTGCCCTGACGTACCTGTTCCGTCAGGTACGAACGTACCTCTGACGTAACTGTTCGTCATCATGGTTGAACCGGTTAGGTAGGTCCGTCCGTTTCCGGTTAGGGCCACCGGTTGCATTTTCTCTAACTGGCCACCAGAGAGAACGGACTGACCAGGTAACCAACCACATGTACTGAGAGAAAACGGAGACGGTGCAGCAGTAACTGAACCAGTGACCTGCCAGAGCTAGCAAGACAGTGAACGAGACACCATGCAGACTCCCTGACCTCTTCCCGTTCCAACAGTCTGGTTGACCGGACTACCAACCAGGAGGCCTGGTCAGAGACCGGACAGCTGTGACATTGATCCTTGGAATCGTCGAAAGGATACAGATGTAACCTGTTTAACCTGCTGTAACCTGCAACTTGAGGGGAAGGAGGGGGAGGAAGAAGGGGGTCACTCTTTGGCTTTAGGGTAGGCTGGGAGCTGACACCAATAGGCTGAGAGGCCTACCGCAGTGTAGGCCTCTCCCTGGTGTACACCTACACCCTACAGTTATGTCTTGTATGCCTGTAGGGTGTAGGTGTCGGGAGGTAGGAAGTTTTCCTGTTTGGTCAACCAAGTCATATGTTGAGGAGTTGAGGAGTCATGTGTTTAACCACACAGTCAGGTATTGTAAAGAGTCGTGTGTGTTTGTGTGTGTGTGTGTGTGTGTGTGTGTGTGTGTGTGTGTGTGGTGTGTGTGTGTGTGTGTGTGTGTGTGTGTCACGGTGCGTCACTGACCTCTGCCCTTCACCATGCACAGTTGTTAAGGAGAGACAACCTTAGACAAGCACCAGCACGCCAGCATAAACCTGTGTACCGCACCACTGGCTCGTGCTCCAGTGTTGGTGGAAGTTGTTGGGGCGGAAACTAGGGAGTGATTGTGTGCGGATATATTTATATATACTCTTTGCTTATAACTTTATATCATATATTCAGTTACCAGTTGGAGCATTTCTTAACTTTCCGCGGGAGGGTGGGAAAGGGAGGTATTTTCAATGAGACTTAAGACCCAGAGAACACCAACCTAGCTGCTGACCTTAAGCTTAGTTTCTTTTTGGTCAGAGAGCCTTGTCTTCTCCGGTTTGATACCTGTTAGGTAGTCGAGCTGAGATTATTAGGCTAACCCACAGATTAAATAAATACAGCATTTATGTTTCGCAAAATACCTTAGTGTTAGAACGCCAGATATAAATATATATAATATTTATCAGTTAATTAATCAATTCTTTACTGACGGAAGACAGTGATGAATCACCAGTGGTGCTCTGTATTGTTGGCTGTATGTCTTGCATCCTGCTGTAATTATGCTTTGTATACTTCTGTGGTTATATCTTGCATACAGATATAAGTATATCTTGAGTGTTGATGTTATAATGTCCTGAATGCTGCTTTAAGTTTCTCCAGCTGTGAATGGTACTTAATGTGGGAAGCCTTCCACTCTAGGGAGAACCTCAAATTCGAATTTAAATACGTTTATTGAGGTACAAAGACACACACACAAAGATGAGGTAGCTGAAGCTATCCTCACCCCGTTCAGGGGAGCACTTTAGTGTCTTGATGTAATGACGTCAGTATTGTGCACCAACATTGCTCAGGAGGCTGGTCCTCACCAGGCAGCGACGTCACCAGTATTGTGCACCAACAGTGCTCAGGAAGCTGGTCCTCGCCAGGCAGCGACGTCACCAGTATTGTGCACCAACAGTGCTCAGGAAGCTGGTCCTCGCCAGGCAGCGACGTCACCAGTATTGTGCACCAACAGTGCTCAGGAAGCTGGTCCTCGCCAGGCAGCGACGTCACCAGTATTGTGCACCAACAGTGCTCAGGAAGCTGGTCCTCGCCAGGCAGCGACGTCACCAGTATTGTGTACCAACACTGCTCAGGAAGCTGGTCCTCGCCAGGCAGCGACGTCACCAGTATTGTGCACCAACACTGCTCAGGAAGCTGGTCCTCGCCAGGCAGCGACGTCACCAGTATTGTGTACCAACACTGCTCAGGGAGCTGGTCCTCGCCAGGCAGCGACGTCACCAGTATTGTGCACCAACACTGCTCAGGAAGCTGGTCCTCGCCAGGCAGCGACGTCACCAGTATTGTGCACCAACACTGCTCAGGAAGCAGGTCCTCACCAGCAGGAACGACGTCACCAGTATTGTGCACCAACACTGCTCAGGAAGATAGGTCCTCGCCAGGCAGCGACGTCACCAGTATTGTGCACCAACAGTGCTCAGGAAGCTGGTCCTCGCCAGCAGGAGCGACATCAGTATTCCAGGCATTTTCAAGTTGCGAGACAATTTTACATTTCGCAGGACGAAGTAAAGAGATGTGCTTGTGACACCTGGGAAGTGTGTAGTGCTGCTGCTGCCTGACACGTTGCTGCCTGACACGTTACTGCCTGACACGTTGCTGCCTGACACGTTGTTCCCTGACACGTTGCTGCCTGACACGTTGTTCCCTGACACGTTGTTGCCTGATACGTTGTTGCCTGACACGTTGCTGCCTGACACGTTGTTCCCTGACACGTTGTTGCCTGATACGTTGTTGCCTGACACGTTGCTGCCTGACACGTTGTTCCCTGACACGTTGCTGCCTGACACGTTGCTGCCTGACACGTTGTTCCCTGACACGTTGCTGCCTGACACGTTGTTGCCTGATACGTTGTTGCCTGACACGTTACTGCCTGACACGTTGTTCCCTGATACGTTGTTGCCTGACACGTTGCTGCCTGACACGTTGTTCTCTGACACGTTGCTGCCTGACACGTTGTTCCCTGATACGTTGTTCCCTGACACGTTGCTGCCTGACACGTTGCTGCCTGACACGTTGTTGCCTGACACGTTGCTGCCTGACACGTTGTTCCCTGACACTTTGTTGCCTGACACGTTACTGCCTGACACGTTGCTGCCTGACACGTTGTTCCCTGATACGTTGTTGCCTGACACGTTGTTCCCTGACACGTTGCTGCCTGACACGTTACTGCCTGACACGTTGCTGCCTGACACGTTGTTCCCTGACACGTTGCTGCCTGACACGTTGTTGCCTGATACGTTGCTGCCTGACACGTTGTTCCCTGACACGTTGCTGCCTGACACGTTGTTCCCTGACACGTTGCTGCCTGACACGTTACTGCCTGACACGTTGTTGCCTGACACGTTGTTCCCTGACACGTTGCTGCCTGACACGTTGTTGCCTGACACGTTACTGCCTGACACGTTGTTGCCTGACACGTTGCTGCCTGACACGTTGTTCCCTGACACGTTGCTGCCTGACACGTTGCTGCCTGACACGTTACTGCCTGACACGTTGTTGCCTGACACGTTGTTGCCTGACACGTTACTGCCTGACACGTTGTTGCCTGACACGTTACTGCCTGAGCACAGTACCCTGGGGTACTGTGCTCAGTCCCCCAGGGTACTGTGCTCAGTCCCCTCAGGGTACTGTGCTCAGTCCCCCCAGGGTACTGTGCTCAGTCCCCCAGGGTACTGTGCTCAGTCCCCCAGGGTACTGTGCTCAGTCCCCCCAGGGTACTGTGCTCAGTCCCCCCAGGGTACTGTGCTCAGTTCCCCAGGGTACTGTGCTCAGTCCCCTCAGGGTACTGTGCTCAGTCCCCCCAGGGTACTGTGCTCAGTCCCCCAGGGTACTGTGCTCAGTCCCCTCAGGGTACTGTGCTCAGTCCCCCAGGGTACTGTGCTCAGTCCCCCAGGGTACTGTGCTCAGTCCCCAGGGTACTGTGCTCAGTCCCCTCAGGGTACTGTGCTCAGTCCCCCAGGGGTACTATGCTCAGTCCCCTCAGGGTACTGTGCTCAGTCCCCCAGGGGTACTATGCTCAGTCCCCCCATGGTACTGTGCTCAGTCCCCCCATGGTACTGTGCTCAGTCCCCCCAGGGTACTGTGCTCAGTCCCCCCAGGGTACTGTGCTCAGTCCCCCCAGGGTACTGTGCTCAGTCCTCCCAGGGTACTGTGCTCAGTCCCCCCAGGGTACTGTGCTCAGTCCCCCCAGGGTACTGTGCTCAGTCCCCCCAGGGTACTGTGCTCAGTCCTCCCAGGGTACTGTGCTCAGTCCCCCCAGGGTACTGTGCTCAGTCCCCCCAGGGTACTGTGCTCAGTCCCCCAGGGTACTGTGCTCAGTCCCCTCAGGGTACTGTGCTCAGTCCCCCAGGGTACTATGCTCAGTCCCCTCAGGGTACTGTGCTCAGTCCCCCAGGGGTACTGTGCTCAGTCCCCCCAGGGTACTGTGCTCAGTCCCCCCAGGGTACTGTGCTCAGTCCCCCCATGGTACTGTGCTCAGTCCCCCCAGGGTACTGTGCTCAGTCCCCCCAGGGTACTGTGCTCAGTCCCCCCAGGGTACTGTGCTCAGTCCCCCAGGGTACTGTGCTCAGTCCTCCCAGGGTACTGTGCTCAGTCCCCCCAGGGTACTGTGCTCAGTCCCCCCAGGGTACTGTGCTCAGTCCCCCCAGGGTACTGTGCTCAGTCCCCCCAGGGTACTGTGCTCAGTCCCCCCAGGGTTCTGTGCTCAGTCCCCCAGGGTACTGTGCTCAGTCCCCCCAGGGTGCTGTGCTCAGTCCCCCAGGGTACTGTGCTCAGTCCCCCCAGGGTACTGTGCTCAGTCCCCCCAGGGTACTGTGCTCAGTCCCCCCAGGGTACTGTGCTCAGTCCCCCAGGGTACTGTGCTCAGTCCCCCCAGGGTACTGTGCTCAGTCCCCCCAGGGTACTGTGCTCAGTCCCCCAGTGTACTGTGCTCAGTCCCCCCAGGGTACTGTGCTCAGTCCCCCCAGGGTACTGTGCTCAGTCCCCCCAGGGTACTGTGCTCAGTCCCCCCAGGGTACTGTGCTCAGTCCCCCCAGGGTACTGTGCTCAGTCCCCCCAGGGTACTGTGCTCAGTCCCCCCCAGGGTACTGTGCTCAGTCCCCCCAGGGTACTGTGCTCAGTCCCCCCAGGGTGCTGTGCTCAGTCCCCCAGGGTACTGTGCTCAGTCCCCCCAGGGTACTGTTCTCAGTCCCCCCAGGGTACTGTGCTCAGTCCCCCCAGGGTACTGTTCTCAGTCCCCCCAGGGTACTGTGCTCAGTCCCCCCATGGTACTGTGCTCAGTCCCCCCAGGGTACTGTGCTCAGTCCCCCCAGGGTACTGTGCTCAGTCCCCCCGGGGTGCTGTGCTCAGTCCCCCAGGGTACTGTGCTCAGTCCCCCCAGGGTACTGTGCTCAGTCCCCCCGGGGTACTGTGCTCAGTCCCCCAGGGTACTGTGCTCAGTCCCCCCGTGGTACTGTGCTCAGTCCCCCCAGGGTACTGTGCTCAGTCCCCCCGGGGTACTGTGCTCAGTCCCCCAGGGTACTGTGCTCAGTCCCCCCAGGGTACTGTGCTCAGTCCCCCAGGGTACTGTGCTCAGTCCCCCCAGGGAACTGTGCTCAGTCCCCCCAGGGTACTGTGCTCAGTCCCCCCAGGGTACTGTGCTCAGTCCCCCCAGGGTACTGTGCTCAGTCCCCCCAGGGTACTGTGCTCAGTCCCCCAGGGTACTGTGCTCAGTCCCCCCAGGGTACTGTGCTCAGTCCCCCCAGGGTACTGTGCTCAGTCCCCCAGGGTACTGTGCTCAGTCCCCCAGGGTACTGTGCTCAGTCCCCCCAGGGTACTGTGCTCAGTCCCCCCAGGGTACTGTGCTCAGTCCCCCAGGGTACTGTGCTCAGTCCCCTCAGGGTACTGTGCTCAGTCCCCCCAGGGTACTGTGCTCAGTCCCCCCAGGGTACTGTGCTCAGTCCCCCCAGGGTACTGTCCTCAGTCCCCCCAGGGTACTGTGCTCAGTCCCCCCAGGGTACTGTGCTCAGTCCCCCCAGGGTACTGTGCTCAGTCCCCCCAGTGTACTGTGCTCAGTCCCCCCAGGGTACTGTGCTCAGTCCCCCCAGGATACTATGCTCAGTCCCCCAGGGTGCTGTGCTCCGGTGCATTTTCGCATCCTCATGTCGGACATAGACACCAAGATACAAAACATAATAATATAGCATCTTTGCAGATGACACTATAGGACTTATAAGTGAGTAGACAATATAGAGGTCGGCAGCACACACACACAATCTGACGTTAATCAGGTCATTCATTGGGGCCACAGAGAATAACATGATGTTTAACGAGGATAAGTTCCAGCTACTGCGCTATGGGGAACAAAACACGAAAATATCAAAAGGGGATGAACACGTCGAAGCCCTACAACACAGCCACAGTCAACCCTCACTATTGAAAGAGAAAGCAATGTTAAAAATCAGGGGAGTAATCACGCCGGAAGTCCTGACTTTCAAAGAGCACAATAGACTTACTCACGAGGGTGAAAATATAATTTAGTTGAACCATTTGTTTCCTCAAAAAAAAAGGGGGACGGAATTCAGACACTGATGGGTGGGTTACACTGTAAATCATGGGACACAATATGTGTGTGTGACATTATATAGATATGAAAGGAGCTCCTATATAGTCACTTCGCAAGTTTCAGCCCCGCTCCAGGTAAGTCCATCACGGGCTCACCATAGCCCGTGCTACTTGCAACTTTTAGTTCCCAGTAGCTGAATCTTAAACAACAACAACAACAACATAGTCACTTCAGCGAGCATCTGGGTGTGGGTAATGTGGGTGGGCAGGAAGACAGTGGTATACCAGCCAGCCATAAGGTCGACTTCTCCGGTAACGGTGATGGTAAGTGAACCGAGCAAGTGTCTCCTCCTACACCTGCCTCACGCGCTAAAGCCTCTAATTTACTGGTGTCCCCAGAGGTTAGGTCCCTAATTTACGTAAATCCTTGTAAATTCCCGCCGGAGAGCCTCTGAGAGCGTCTATAATGAACGGCAAAGCCGACCAGCCTCCAGGAACAGACAGACAATGGAAAACCTGAGGAAAGTGCCCCCCGAGGTCTAAGGCCAAATTGGGCAAGGGGTTGTGTGGGGGACCACTTTGTATCTTGGCAGGCGGGCAGGAGACCCTTGGAGACATGGCTGAGGGGCGACCCCCACCCCCCCACCCTGGTGACGGAGGTGGGGGGGGGGAGGTAGTGGAGACACGCCAGTGCTCCTTCACGGCAGTATTGGAGGGAAGGTCAGACGTCTTGTTTCTCAGGCTGGTACTGTGTAGCCTCGGGTGTATGTCAGTGTCACGCATACATACGTATGTAAATGTATTCATCTATACATATCCATTATATGCTGAAGTGCACGCGAAGCGAAGTTGTGTGTATGTGACACGCTTACAGCTCCCTGACAAGAGGGAGCAAGCTTAGCTTAGCTGCCAACACCCACACATCGTGTCAGCAAGGCGGACAGTCCGCCTGCTTTCATAACTCGCTATATTTCCCATATCTAAACCTTTCCCTCGCCTTTGCCTCTATTACCTTTACGCCGGTAAAATAAATACTGTGGGCAGGCCTGTGGGCAAGTCTGAGAGCAGGCCTGTGGGCAGGTCTGTGGGCAGGCCTGTGGGCAGGTCTGTGGGCAGGCCTGTGGGCAGGTCTGTGGGCAGGCCTGTGGGCAGGTCTGTGGGCAGGCCTGTGGGCTGGTCTGTGGGCAGGCCTGTGGGCAGGTCTGTGGCCAGGCCTCGAGTGCCCAAGGGTCGTTTCACCATGTGTGGGGCATGTGATGGGTGACCTGGTGGTGGTCACATTCTTTTGTGAAAATAAGAATTGAGTAAAGAGTTGGTACTGGTGAAGGAATAAGTTTAGAAATGGGACATTCAGTATGAGTTATGAAAGAAGGCGGACGGTCCGCCTTGCTGACACGATGTGGGGTGTTGGCAGCTAAACTGAGCTTGCTCCCTCTTGTCAGGGAGCTGTGGGTGTCATGGGTGTCAACCCACAAGTAGGTGGGTTGTGGGGAGGGCCTGGGGGTGGAGGTGGGTTGTGGGGAGGGCCTGGGGTGGAGGTGGGTTGTGGGGAGGGCCTGGGGGTGGAGGTGGGTTGTGGGGAGGGCCTGGGGGTGGAGGTAGGTTGTGGGGAGGGCCTGGGGGTGGAGGTAGGTTGTGGGGGAGGGCCTGGGGGTGGAGGTAGCTTGTGGGGAGGGCCTGGGAGTGGAGGTGGGTTGTGGGGAGGGCCTGGGGGTGGAGGTAGGTTGTGGGGAGGGCCTGGGGGTGGAGGTAGGTTGTGGGGAGGACCTGGGGGTGGAGGTGGGTTGTGGGGAGGGCCTGGGGGTGGAGGTAGGTTGTGGGGAGGGCCTGGGGGTGGAGGTAGGTTGAGAGGGAAGGCCTGGGGGTGGAGGTAGGTTGTGGGGAGGGCCTGGGGGTGGAGGTAGGTTGAGAGGGAAGGCCTGGGGGTGGAGGTGTGGGAAGTGTGGCGCATCTACCACTCATATAATAGAAGAACCTCCCCCCAGGGGAAGAATTGCAGGAAAAACACGACATAATTGCAATTTGTCTGAGCGGCGACAGCACCCGACGCGTTGCACGTCGAGAGTAAAAGCAACGGAAACCTTAAAGTTGTCCCACGGTCTTCTGTGTGACACAAAATGTTAATTTGGACATCATTAAGGAGAAGAAACACATTAGTGTAGACAGAATTCTTATGTTGCAACTTTTGCTGACTCGCAGAGAGAATAAACTCTCTTTGTGTTCTTTAATATTTAATATATGCAAATTCATATAAGGGTTGAACCCTCATATATCATGGGGGGGGGTGTCTCTTAAAGCCTTTGGTGAATACGAGACCGCCCTCTTGAGAGTCCCTCCTGGTGAGTGTGAGTCCGTGTTGGTGAGTGTGAGTCCGTGTTGGTGAGTGTGAGTCCGTCCTGGTGAGTGTGAGTCCGTCCTGGTGAGTGTGAGTCCATCCTGGTGAGTGTGAGTCCGTCCTGGTGAGTGTGAGTCCGTCCTGGTGAGTGTGAGTCCGTGTTGGTGAGTGTGAGTCCGTCCTGGTGAGTGTGAGTCCGTCCTGGTGAGTGTGAGTCCGTCCTGGTGAGTGTGAGTCCGTCCTGGTGAGTGTGAGTCCGTCCTGGTGAGTGTGAGTCCGTGCTGGTGAGTGTGAGTCCGTCCATGTGAGTGTGAGTCCGTCCTGGTGAGTGTGAGTCCGTCCTGGTGAGTGAGTCCGTCCTGGTGAGTGTGAGTCCGTCCTGGCGAGTGTGAGTCCGTCCTGATGAGTGTGAGTCCATCCTGGTGAGTGTGAGTCCGTCCTGGTGAGTGTGAGTCCGTCCTGGTGAGTGTGAGTCCGTGTTGGTGAGTGTTAGTCCGTCCTGGTGAGTGTGAGTCCGTGCTGGTGAGTGTGAGTCCGTCCATGTGAGTGTGAGTCCGTGTTGGTGAGTGTGAGTCCGTGCTGGTGAGTGTGAGTCCGTCCATGTGAGTGTGAGTTCGTGTTGGTGAGTGTGAGTCCGTCCTGGTGAGTGTGAGTCCGTCCTGGTGAGTGTGAGTCCGTCCTGGTGAGTGTGAGTCCGTCCTGGTGAGTGTGAGTCCGTCCTGGTGAGTGTGAGTCCGTCCTGGTGAGTGTGAGTCCGTCCTGGTGAGTGTGAGTCCGTCCTGGTGAGTGTGAGTCCGTGCTGGTGAGTGTGAGTCCGTCCATGTGAGTGTGAGTCCGTCCATGTGAGTGTGAGTCCGTCCTGGTGAGTGAGTCCGTCCTGGTGAGTGTGAGTCCGTCCTGGCGAGTGTGAGTCCGTCCTGATGAGTGTGAGTCCATCCTGGTGAGTGTGAGTCCGTCCTGGTGAGTGTGAGTCCGTCCTGGTGAGTGTGAGTCCGTGTTGGTGAGTGTTAGTCCGGCCTGGTGAGTGTGAGTCCGTGCTGGTGAGTGTGAGTCCGTCCATGTGAGTGTGAGTCCGTGTTGGTGAGTGTGAGTCCGTGCTGGTGAGTGTGAGTCCGTCCATGTGAGTGTGAGTTCGTGTTGGTGAGTGTGAGTCCGTCCTGGTGAGTGTGAGTCCGTCCTGGTGAGTGTGAGTCCGTCCTGGTGAGTGTGAGTCCGTCCTGGTGAGTGTGAGTCCGTCCTGGTGAGTGTGAGTCCGTCCTGGTGAGTGTGAGTCCGTCCTGGTGAGTGTGAGTCCGTGTTGGTGAGTGTTAGTCCGTCCTGGTGAGTGTGAGTCCGTGCTGGTGAGTGTGAGTCCGTCCATGTGAGTGTGAGTCCGTGTTGGTGAGTGTGAGTCCGTGCTGGTGAGTGTGAGTCCGTCCATGTGAGTGTGAGTTCGTGTTGGTGAGTGTGAGTCCGTCCTGGTGAGTGTGAGTCCGTCCTGGTGAGTGTGAGTCC
>NC_091172.1:23900556-23908056 GCF_040958095.1 Procambarus clarkii
TGTGTCCTACGACGACGTGTCCTACGACGACGTGTCCCGCGACGACGTGTCCCACGACGACGTGTCCCACGACGACGTGTCCCACGACGACGTGTCCCGCGACGACGTGTCCCACGACGACGTGTCCCACGACGACGTGTCCCGCGACGACGTGTCCCACGACGACGTGTCCCACGACGACGTGTCCCGCGACGACGTGTCCCACGACGACGTGTCCCACGACGACGTGTCCCACGACGACGTGTCCCGCGACGACGTGTCCCACGACGACGTGTCCCACGACGACGTGTCCCGCGACGACGTGTCCCACGACGACGTGTCCCACGACGACGTGTCCCGCGACGACGTGTCCCACGACGACGTGTCCCGCGACGACGTGTCCCGCGACGACGTGTCCCACGACGACGTGTCCCGCGACGACGTGTCCCACGACGACGTGTCCCGCGACGACGTGTTCCACAACGACTACATAACCCGAAGCAATTTCCTTCACTCGTCACAAGTCTTAGTTTTATTTAACACGAACAAAAATATTAAATCAAAATTTGCCTATAAAACTTTTTCCATAATAAACAACAATGTTTAATGAAATATTTTTTTTTTCTTCGAAGTCTTTATTTCATTATTTTTATTACATTTATTGTTCATTGTTTCCCCCGAAAACAATTTTTGTTACGAGATTAAATGCATTTGATTTTTTTCCAGGGAGCAAGTTTTTTTTTTTTTTGTAAAGCTTCAAAGCTTAGTTGGAATTAAAAAATAGTTGAGAGTGAAAGAGAAGTGTGTGTGTGTGTGTGTTGCGTGTGGGTGTAGTGACACGTGCACGCGCACTCGCAGGTGTTGTTGACACCTGTACAGAGTTGCACTTACTGATTAGGTCGGGTGAGGCACCACTATGGAAATTTGGGGGTGTTATGTGGCCACGGAGAGGTCCACCCTGGGCCACCGTGGAGACGGAGGGGTCCACCCTGGGCCACCGTGGAGACGGAGGGGTCCACCCTGGGCCACCGTGGACACGGAGGGGTCCACCCTGGGCCACCGTGGACACGGAGGGGTCCACCCTGGGCCACCATGGACACGGAGGGGTCCACCCTGGGCCACCGTGGACACGGAGGGGTCCACCCTGGGCCACCGTGGACACGGAGGGGTCCACCCTGGGCCACCGTGGACACGGAGGGGTCCACCCTGGGCCACCGTGGAGACGGAGGGGTCCACCCTGGGCCACCGTGGACACGGAGGGGTCCACCCTGGGCCACCGTGGAGACGGAGGGGTCCACCCTGGGCCACCGTGGACACGGAGAGGTCCACCCTGGGCCACCGTGGACACGGAGGGGTCCGCCATGGGCCACCATGGACACGGAGGGGTCAGGCCTGGGCCACCGTGGACACGGAGGGGTCAGGCCTGGGCCACCGTGGACACGGAGGGGTCCACCCTGGGCCACCGTGGACACGGAGAGGTCCACCCTGGGCCACCGTGGACACGGAGGGGTCCGCCATGGGCCACCATGGACACGGAGGGGTCAGGCCTGGGCCACCGTGGACACGGAGAGGTCCACCCTGGGCCACCGTGGACACGGAGGGGTCCGCCATGGGCCACCATGGACACGGAGGGGTCAGGCCTGGGCCACCGTGGACACGGAGAGGTCCACCCTGGGCCACCGTGGACACGGAGGGGTCCGCCATGGGCCACCATGGACACGGAGGGGTCCACCCTGGGCCACCGTGGACACGGAGAGGTCCACCCTGGGCCACCATGGACACGGAGGGGTCCACCCTGGGCCACCATGGACACGGAGGGGTCCACCCTGGGCCACCATGGACACGGAGGGGTCCACCCTGGGCCACCATGGACACGGAGGGGTCCACCCTGGGCCACCATGGACACGGAGGGGTCCACCCTGGGCCACCATGGACACGGAGGGGTCCACCCTGGGCCACCGTGGACACGGAGGGGTCCACCCTGGGCCACCATGGACACGGAGGGGTCCACCCTGGGCCACCATGGACACGGAGGGGTCCACCCTGGGCCACCATGGACACGGAGGGGTCCACCCTGGGCCACCGTGGACACGGAGGGGTCCACCCTGGGCCACCATGGACACGGAGGGGTCCACCCTGGGCCACCGTGGACACGGAGAGGTCCACCCTGGGCCACCATGGACACGGAGGGGTCCACCCTGGGCCACCATGGACACGGAGGGGTCCACCCTGGGCCACCGTGGACACGGAGGGGTCCACCCTGGGCCACCATGGACACGGAGGGGTCCACCCTGGGCCACCGTGGAGACGGAGGGGTCCACCCTGGGCCACCGTGGACACGGAGGGGTCAGGCCTGGGCCACCGTGGAGACGGAGGGGTCCACCCTGGGCCACCGTGGACACGGAGGGGTCCACCCTGGGCCACCATGGACACGGAGGGGTCAGGCCTGGGCCACCGTGGAGACGGAGGGGTCCACCCTGGGCCACCGTGGACACGGAGGGGTCCACCCTGGGCCACCATGGACACGGAGGGGTCCACCCTGGGCCACCGTGGAGACGGAGGGGTCCACCCTGGGCCACCGTGGACACGGAGGGGTCCACCCTGGGCCACCGTGGAGACGGAGGGGTCCACCCTGGGCCACCGTGGACACGGAGGGGTCCACCCTGGGCCACCGTGGACACGGAGGGGTCCACCCTGGGCCACCGTGGAGACGGAGGGGTCCACCCTGGGCCACCGTGGACACGGAGGGGTCCACCCTGGGCCACCGTGGAGACGGAGGGGTCCACCCTGGGCCACCGTGGACACGGAGGGGTCCACCCTGGGCCACCGTGGACACGGAGGGGTCCACCCTGGGCCACCGTGGAGACGGAGGGGTCCACCCTGGGCCACCATGGACACGGAGGGGTCCACCCTGGGCCACCGTGGACACGGAGGGGTCCACCCTGGGCCACCGTGGACACGGAGGGGTCCACCCTGGGCCACCGTGGAGACGGAGGGGTCCACCCTGGGCCACCGTGGACACGGAGGGGTCCACCCTGGGCCACAGTGGACACGAACGGGTCCACCCTGGGCCAAAGTGGCCACGGAGGGGTCCACCCTGGGCCACCGTGGACACGGAGGGGGTCCGCCCTGGGCCACCATGGACACGGAGGGGTCCACCCTGGGCCACAGTGGACACGAACGGGTCCACCCTGGGCCAAAGTGGCCACGGAGGGGTCCACCCTGGGCCACCGTGGACACGGAGGGGGTCCACCCTGGCCCACAGTGGACACGAACGGGTCCACCCTGGGCCACAGTGGACGGGCCAGCATGTGCCTCTTTAAAAGCCAGTTTGAAAGGCTGTTAACACATATTAAATGACTCCATTCTGCAGAGTAATGAGCATATTATGAATAATTTGCATGAAAATGGAGTGCCTAGGTGACGGAAGTTGTTAGGCTCTCGAGCGAATAATGGGGCCACGTGGGTAGTTCTGGCCCGGAGTGAATAATGCAGAGTGCCACGAGGGTAGTTCTGGCCCGGAGTGAATAATGCACAGTGCCACGAGGGTAGTTCTGGCCCGGAGTGAATAATGCAGAGTGCCACGAGGGTAGTTCTGGCCCGGAGTGAATAATGCAGAGTGCCACGAGGGTAGTTCTGGCCCGGAGTGAATAATGCAGAGTGCCACGTGGGGTAGTTCTGGCCCGGAGTGAATAATGCAGAGTGCCACGAGGGTAGTTCTGGCCCGGAGTGAATAATGCAGAGTGCCACGTGGGGTAGTTCTGGCCCGGAGTGAATAATGCAGAGTGCCACGAGGGTAGTTCTGGCCCGGAGTGAATAATGCAGAGTGCCACGTGGGGTAGTTCTGGCCCGGAGTGAATAATGCAGAGTGCCACGTGGGGTAGTTCTGGCCCGGAGTGAATAATGCAGAGTGCCACGAGGGTAGTTCTGGCCCGGAGTGAATAATGCAGAGTGCCACGTGGGTAGTTCTGGCCCGGAGTGAATAATGCAGAGTGCCACGAGGGTAGTTCTGGCCCGGAGTGAATAATGCAGCAAGAGTAAAGATGCCAAGTGCATTGAGGGCATGAGTTAATAATGACTTCCAGACTTCTAGAGTATTACAGTAGTTTGAACTCGTTTGTGGACCCTGTACCCTACTGTGGAACCTGTACCCTACTGTGGACCCTGTACCCTACTGTGGATCCTGTACCCTACTGTGGGTCCTGTACCCTACTGTGGATCCTGTACCCTACTGTGGGTCCTGTACCCTACTGTGGATCCTGTACCCTACTGTGGATACTGTACCCTACTGTGGGTCCTGTACCCTACTGTGGACCCTGTACCCTACTGTGGGTCCTGTACCCTACTGTGGATCCTGTACCCTACTGTGGATACTGTACCCTACTGTGGGTCCTGTACCCTACTGTGGATCCTGTACTCTATGTTGACCAAGTTGCAGTAGTCAACTGTTGACTATGGTCACCAGACTTACTGCCTGGGATAACAATTTCTTGTGTTGTAGACTGTTGCTGTAGGTTGGTGTCTCCTTAGTGTTGTGTCTGAGGAGGTTCAGAGGCAACACATGCTCTAACTGACCACACTCACACCTCCATTGTTTACGTCCAGGTAAAGATGTTTGGGACCAGTTATACCAAGACGTTGCTGGTGAGTACCAGTGTGTGACACTATGATGACCTATCAGTGTTGAGGCTGTTAGGTGCTTGTGGCTCCATGTGCCCCCCTTGTAACCTCTGTTGCTACCTGTGCCCGGGTAGGGAAGATGTGTGGCCCCGTATGCCCCCGTATGCCCCGGGTAGGGAAGATGTGTGGCCCCGTATGCCCCGGGTAGGGAAGATGTGTGGCCCCGTATGCCCCGGGTAGGGAAGATGTGTGGCCCCGTATGCCCCGGGTAGGGAAGATGTGTGGCCCCGTATGCCCCGGGTAGGGAAGATGTGTGGCCCCGTATGCCCCGGGTATGACAGGGTAATGAAGAGTGTAATACCTTGGAGTGTTGTTCACTCTGATTACTCGGCCAATTGGTCGTGTCACCTCTCTTAACACTTAAAAATGACCTCACCGATGTGCTCGCTAATTATAGCTAGTAATTACATCCAGGACTGGATCATTTGTTTCTGCCGTGATTCTCATTAGACAATTATATATCTTTCCCTCTTCCCCCCTCTCTCTCTCTCTCTCTCTCTCTCTCTCTCTCTCTCTCTCTCTCTCTCTCTCTCTCTCTCTCTCTCTCTCTCTTTTCTCTCAGAAAATTAAGTAATGATGAATGATTTTTTTTTATTAAGATATTAGGTACATCTGCATTAGTGCAGCTGCCCTAGACTATATGAAGTGGAGTACAATGTGTCAAAAAAGCTAACTATGTGATGCTAAAAAATCCCCATCACACGGGATGGTTAGTCATACAGAGGCATGTGATAGGCAGTCTGCACTGGCAGACTCCGGAAGCATTTTGAGGATATCAACAACACAAGAGTGAATAAGGCAGCAGTGGTAATACAAGTCTCCATCTCGCAGGACGGTTAGTCATACAGAGCCATGTGTTTAATAGCCTGCACTGGCAAATTTTGGGTATACTGTGAGGATATCTTCAAGAATATGAGAATGAATAAAATAATTGCAAAGCTCCAGGTACCTCATGCGAACTGGTCTGAAAGGTCTAATAACTGGACATTCGGTCACCAAAACACTTAAAATTAGTCTACGGACAGCACATTCAGCATTTCAGACTGATTTCAGGAAAATCGCCGGGGGCGGGGGGTATTGGGTTTAATGCCGATATTTCTTAAATTGTTGCCCCTAGGGGGCGACCCCGACCGGCCTGTGACACTCCCATACCCCACATGAGTCATATGTGAAAGTTGGGTAAGGCGAGCCCCAAGCGTCTCAACTCCAACTTCAAACAGACGTATATTCGATTTGTGTTGACATAGATTGATACATTCTTGAACAATTGTAAAGGAGGTGTCTCTGGACTCTTGAATGTTTTCATTCACTATTTACTCATTCACTATCATTTACTCGTACATTTCATTCACTATTTACTCGCCCACCCAGCACTATGTGGTGCTGGGTGGGCGAGTAGTTGTGTTGACAGTGTACAGTTGGTCAGGTGCAAGTGGCTACTTTCTACAGGTAGGAGGCAGCACTTCTACAGGTAGGAGGAAGCACTTCTACAGGTAGGAGGGAGCACTTCTACAGGTAGGAGGAAGCACTTCTACAGGTAGGAGGAAGCACTTCTACAGGTAGGAGGTGCAACCTCCCAGAGATACACAGAGTACCTAAGCCGGGCAGATGTAACATTTACGATTTTGGTGATTGGATGGTGCACATATATGGTGCACTTGTGCCCGAAGTATAGGACTCTGCAGTAGTGATCTGTGACTAGAATATTTTGGGTGTGTACCTGGTGGTATTACCCGTCCATTACCTGTTACCCTTTTCGAGAGTTCAATAGGTTTCCAAGGTACAGGAAGTTTACTGAAGGTGTACTAAACCCACAGTTTTAAAATCAGATTTAACAAAACATTAGACTGTCGGGAGCAGGAATATCATCTGTCTATTGGTTGGGGTGCCGGGCCCCAGGAGCTAAATCTCGCTAACTCTCCACGTCAACACTAGTTGGTAAGTGCATGTCCCCCTCTCAGCCACACGCACGCACGCACGCACATGAGTGGAGTAACTGCTTGAGGGACGCCCCTTGACCATAACGGTAACCCAGGCGAGGTATGCAGGTAGGTCACGCTACCCACACCCCCTTCCCCATCTCCCCATCCCCCCCCCCACGGGCGGCGGCCCCACTGTGTGGTGATAGTGCCTACCCATCCTCACTACCCCACCTCCCCGAGGCCCAGGGCCGCACCATCACTGTGAGGAGAAAGTTCTCTATGTCACCACCATCTCTATACCACCGTGCCATCCACCTCTACCTACATTACTGCCACCAATAACCACTCCACCATGACAACCACCACTACCTACTACCTCACCAGTACCACCCAACAACAACCACTCCACGACTCTCACCAACAACAACATCCACCCCACCACCAACCACTCCACCACTACCACCAACAACAACAACCACTCCACCACTACCACCACCAACAACAACCACACCACCACTACCACCACCAACAACCACCCCACCACCACCAACAACAACAACCACACCACCACTACCCTCAACAACAACACAGTAGCTTTAGATGGTAGCTCATGCCTCTCACCTCTGGCACTAGTCTGGTCTCTCTCTGGTACGCCACCTGGCATACCTCTGACTTCTCCAACTTCGTCTTGTGCTCGACAAAACACGGAAACATCTTGTCACCAAGATGTTTACCTTTTAGCATTAACTGTTACCACCCTCTCGTAACAGTGTTGGCCTGGATTGTTAACACTCAGATAACTAGCTTCGTCGAGTCGTCTTATATTGGTACTGACCATACCCCGGTACACTCCACATTTGAGTGCCCTCCTCAGTTATTATCAGCTATTAATGATTGTTATCAGCCTTGGGTGTGTACT
>NC_091172.1:23913056-23925556 GCF_040958095.1 Procambarus clarkii
CAAGTGCGAGGCTGTTGTGACCGGGCCCCTGGAGCCACGGAGCCCCGATTAGTTGTGATATTTTGCTTCGTGTCTGTGAGGTGTGTTGACTCGTCATGTTGACTTAATGCTTGCAGACCTTATAATTTAATGCTGAGGTGCCTTTAGTTACTGGAGAGTGTAGTGATAACTGATATAGCATTTTCTTGAAATGTGAAGGGTTTAACCCATAGAGTTTTATCACCTGCATGGGGAGCAAAGAAGCCGGAGAGATACGTATGAAGGGAATACGTTTGGAAATGGGAATATAGTATGAGTTATGATAGCAGGCACGCCTTGTTGACACGATGTTATGATAGCAGGCCGGCTGTCCATGCCTTGCTGACACGATGTTATGATAGCAGGCCGGCTGTCCATGTCTTGTTGATACGATGTTATGATAGCAGGCCGGCTGTCCATGCCTTGCTGACACGATGTTATAATAGCAGGCCGGTTGTCCATGTCTTGTTGATACGATGTTATGATAGCAGGCCGGTTGTCCATGTCTTGTTGATACGATGTTATGATAGCAGGCCGGCTGTCCATGTCTTGTTGATACGATGTTATGATAGCAGGCCGGCTGTCCATGCCTTGCTGACATGATATTATGATAGCAGGCCGGCTGTCCATGTCTTGTTGATACGATGTTATAATAGCAGGCCGGTTGTCCATGTCTTGTTGATACGATGTTATGATAGCAGGCCGGCTGTCCATGTCTTGTTGATACGATGTTATGATAGCAGGCCGGCTGTCCACGTCTTACTGACACGATGTTATGATAGCAAGGCGGCTGTCCATGCCTTGCTGACATGATATTATGATAGCAGGCCGGCTGTCCACACCTTACTGACACGATGTTATGATAGCAGCAAGCGGGCTGTCCGCCTTGCTGACATAGTGTGTGTGTGTGTGTGTGTGTGTGTGTGTGTGTGTGTGTGTGTGTGTGTGTATGTGTGTGTGTGTATGTGTGTGTGTGTGTGTGTGTGTGTGTGTGTGTGTGTGTGTGGGTGTGGGTGTGTGTGTGTGTGTGTTTGGCAACTAAGCTAAGCTTGCTTCATTTTGTCCGGGAGCTGCGAGTGTGTGAAAGGCTCTCCACATATACTTCAGCATATATGTATGTCTACAGATGAGTAGTACTCATGTATACACACTTAGATGTTTGCAAGCATGTCTTGTTATTCTGTTTGAGTGTCTTTATTTAATTATTATTAGCCCCAGAGCTGCATCTGTCTCACTCAGAGGCGTATCTCTCATCATCCTCACCGCATCGTAGGCTGAAAAATTTTACTCATCTCCGTAAAACTTCGCCAACTTCAAATATTTTCTTAATCTCGAGAGATTTCTTCAACCGAAAAGGATAATCTGTACCTTAAAGGATCTAATCAAACGGCAAGGATCTTCCCCCGGGGCTAAAGGACCCTTTCGTCCGTGAAAGAATTACACAATCGCGAAGCATTTTTCTAAAATCTTGACATATTTCCTCAACCCCAAAGAATACTTTTAAACCCGAAAGATTCTCTTGACCCCCAAAGGATCTCTTCACCCACGAAGGATCCCCAGAAGGATCTCCTCAACCCCGAAGGATCCCCAGAAGGATCTCCTCAACCCCGAAGGATCCCCAGAAGGATCTCCTCAACCCCGAAGGATCCCCAGAAGGATCTCCTCAACCCCGAAGGATCCCCAGAAGGATCTCCTCAACCCCGAAGGATCCCCAGAAGGATCTCCTCAACCCCGAAGGATCCCCAGAAGGATCTCCTCAACCCCGAAGGATCCCGTCATCTCGAAGGAATCACGTCAGTTCGGAAAGATTCCTTGAGTCCGAAGACTGTGGTTAGTAATCCGCAACACTCCTCTGGCTTTTGGCCACTTTCAATAAATATGATAATGACATTTTGAGTGCCTCTGTCAGACCCAACACTGAGCCCCGGGTCTCATTTCTGGCACAGGGGGATGTGTGGTGTGACACTGGGTGTAGGTGGGGCAGGTGGTGTGACACTGGGTGTAGGTGGGGCAGGTGGTGTGACACTGGGTGTAGGTGGGCAGGTGGTGTGACACTGGGTGTAGGTGGGGCAGGTGGTGTGACACTGGGTGTAGGTGGGGCAGCTGGTGTGACACTGGGTGTAGGTGGGGCAGGTGGTGTGACACTGGGTGTAGGTGGGGCAGGTGGTGTGACACTGGGTGTAGGTGGGGCAGGTGGTGTGACACTGGGTGTAGGTGGGGCAGGTGGTGTGACACTGGGTGGATCTGTCGCATCTATACATATCCAGGCTGTGAATGCCATCATCACGTTTGATGTCTTCCTTTCACGATAACACGAACATAGGAATTGAGGAAAGTGCTTCATGTTAGGTAGCTCTGGTGATGTTGGTGGATCCTCTCTTACTATTGTGGCTTGTGTTGTGCGTTGTTTCAGGCAGTGTTCATCCACTGCGTCTACCAGTTTTGTTCTCCATGTCATCGCCCTCGAGAGAGTCTTCATTTTGTCCAGTATTTGTCCCTCTTATTAAAACTTGCAAGTGTTAGATTCTTGTGCCACTATGGTTGCTATCTTGTTGCAGTTGTCGTAATCTTCCTCAGGTCTTCCCTGGGTGTGGGGGGCTGAATACCCCCTCCGCCACTATTGTCAGGTCATCCACTATTGCAGTTCCCAGCATGTTTTCTTGCTGACGGCTCCCTCTGACAATGTGACTTCCTCAACGCTCCAGGGATACGTGTCAGGGGGCGACGGCCCCCCTACACCCCTGTTCACCCCCCTGTCTCTTCCTATTACACGGTATCCTCCTGCAAGACTGGTCTCCTGGGAAGGGAGGGAGGGGGGTTAGGGAAGGGGGGGTCTCAACCTGTCATCTTACTCAATACACAACATTTTTAACACGATCGATCCCGGGTTAAAAACCGCGGTGTTTATGAATACTGAAAACACCTCAATAGTGAGGGGTTTATTAGCCTCATAAATATCGGCTTCGGTAGCTTAGGTCAGGAAGTTCTGGTTCTGACGTTTAAATAATAATAAATATCTGAATAGACTATTATTTAAACACGTGGTCAGGTTTACTATCGACTCGGCGCCATACTTTTCACATCCACAGACTTGGTGAGGGGATTGGAGTCGTAACCCCTTTATCCCCCCCCCCCCACCTTCAAGAGGGGGACTGACCCCACCGCCCTTCCCTCCCTATCACACTCCCGATAAAATAACCAATAATTCTTTAAAGTTTAATACGGCTATCCGTAAGCATCTGGCCTCCAACTGTAGACAGACAGACTGACAGACAGACAGACAGACAGACAGACAGACAGACAGACAGACAGACAGACAGACAGACAGACAGACAGACAGACAGACAGACAGACATAGAATAACAGAAAAGCAGATATTCTCTCGCACATAAAATTATATGTCTTATATATTAAATAAAGTTATGAATGTCTTATATATTTATAAAAGTATAAAGAGCCGTGCTGGCAACATGGAGGCGTGTGAGCGTCCAGTTAGCGCACAAAACCCCAAAACAAGATCAAATGTCCTCCACAGTTGAGGTGTGGGAGTGATGTGTGTGGCCTGTGAGTCTCGCCGGTGTCGGCTGGTGCAGGCTGCCCGATATATTTCTGCCCGCCTAATTAGCAGTATTGTATTAAATAATAAAATGGTATGCTTCCAGCGCGGCCCATTGTGGGCTAGTGTATAAGGCACAGTGTAGGCTAGTGTATGAGGCACAGTGTAGGCTAGTGTATGAGGCACAGTGTAGGCTAGTGTATGAGGCACAGTGTAGGCTAGTGTATGAGGCACAGTGTAGGCTAGTGTATGAGGTACAGTGTAGGCTAGTGTATGAGGCACAGTGTAGGCTAGTGTATGAGGCACAGTGTAGGCTAGTGTATGAGGCACAGTGTAGGCTAGTGTATGAGGCACAGTGTAGGCTAGTGTATGAGGCACAGTGTAGGCTATTGTATGAGGTACAGTGTAGGCTAGTGTATGAGGTATACAGTGTAGGCTATTTTATGAGGCACAGTGTAGGTTAGTACTCACCTAGTTGAACTCACCTAGTTGTGTTTGCGGGGGTTGAGCTCTGGCTCTTTGGTCCCGCCTCTCAACCGTCAATCAACAGGTGTACTGATTCCTGAGCCTATTGGGCTCTATCATATCTACACTTGAAACTGTGTATGGAGTCAGCCTCCACCACATCACTGCCTAATGCATTCCATTTACTAACTGCTCTGATACTGAAAAAAATCTTTCTAATGTCTCTGTGGCTCATCTGGGTACTCAGCTTCCACCTGTGTCCCTTGTGCGCGTACCACCCGTGTTAAATGTCTATTCACCTAGTTGTTCTTGCGAGGGTTGAGCTCTGGCTCTTTGGTCCCGCCTCTTAACCGTCAATTAGCTGTTTCTACTACTACTACTATTTTTTTTTGTCCACACCACACACACACACACATACACACCCCAGGAAGCAGCCTGTGACAGCTGAGTAACTCCCAGGTACCTATTTACTGCTAGGTAACAGGGACATAGGGTGAAAGAAACTCTGCCCATCGTTTCTCGCCGGCGCCAGGGATCGAACCCGGGACCACAGGATTACGTGTCCAACGTGCTGTCCGCTCGGCCACCGACCACCGATGTGTGTGGGTGTGTGTGTGTGTGTGTGTGTGTGTGTGTGTGTGTGTGTGTGTAAGTAAGTAGTATGATATAGTTAAGAAAATGAAAAATAAATTACCCTCTGGCATGCATAATTAAAATTCTGAACCGTCGTTCAGTCCCGGGTATTTTGGGGGTTTGTGGTGGGGCAAATTGGCGGAGCCGATGGTGGTGTGTTGTGGAGGTGGTGGGGGCTTGTGTTGGGGGAGGTGGCCTGGTGGTAGTTGTTGTTGTTGAGGGGGAGGGGGGGGAACATTACAGGTGGAGCAGCGGTTAGAGAAAGAGTGCTAACAGAAGTACTGTAAGATCACATAACACAGGGAATCACTGCGTGTACATAAACCTACACAATATGTGTTTATAACTGTTGTTGTGTAGCGGGGTACAGTGGTATAGAGTGGCTGTTGGTATCGTGGTAGTGTGTGGTTGTTGGTATCGTGGTAGTGTGTGGTTGATGGTATCGTGGTAGTGTGTGGTTGTTGGTATCGTGGTAGTGTGTGGTTGTTGGTATCGTGGTAGTGTGTGGTTGTTGGTATCGTGGTATAGTGTGGTTGTTGGTATCGTGGTATAGTGTGGCTGTTGGTATCGTGGTAGGGTGTGGCTGTTGGTATCGTGGTAGGGTGTGGCTGTTGGTATCGTGGTAGTGTGTGTACGGGTGTAAGAGCAAGGAGAGAAGGCGGGTGGTTGGAGTGGTCTGGTGTGAAACTCTACGGAGTTTACCCTCCACGTTTTGTTACTGGAGACTGCGATGGCGTCGTAAGTGGTGATCCAAAAAGATCTTTACGTACCCCGTTTCATTCTGTGTATATTTCGTTCTTTTCAGAACCCGATCTACTAATCGCTTAACATCCATAATTTCTGCTGATTCGGTATTTACTCGCCGCCCCCAAACACGGGATTCGAACCCAAGTCATTCCTTCTTGCGAGGTAGCGAGTGAATGCGCTTAATATTCTTCGTTAAGTAATTAACTGTAACGATTTTTTGTTGACTTTTTGAGGTGCAGTAACTTTTTTCACTCTCTTAAGAGTTTAAATGAGATATTGAAATTTATGAACAAAGTGCTTTGGTTGAGTGTGTGTTTGTGTAGGTGTGTGTGTAATGTTATGGGTGAGAGAGCAGGGCACCCCTGCTCTCTCACCCCTCTCCCTCACCCCTGCTCTCTCACTCCTGCTCCCTCACCCCTGCTCTCTCTCCCCTCTCCCTCACCCCTGCTCTCTCACTCCTGCTCCCTCACCCCTGCTCTCTCTCCCCCTCACCCCTGCTCTCTCTCCCCCTCTCCCTCCAACCCGTCCTCTTAAAAAGAACGTCACTTTTGGCTGGTATGCGCGATATGGCTAAATTTGGACGTAATTTGAAATGAAATCGACTCACAAAAGTGACGTTCTGTTCCGTTTTCTATTTGAGTCGTCCGCCTTACGCGCAGAGGTTATAACAGGACACTTTAAATTAACGTTTTTCATAACGTTTTGAAACTTTATGAGAATTTCCTGCCCACCTAACCTATCAGAGGACCCTTAACTTACTGTTGTTGAAAAAAGAAATCCCAAATTTATTTTAATTTTTTTTTCATTTTCAAATTACGTCCAAATTCGGCCATACGGGCAAACGGCCAAAAGCGACGTTCTTTTTAAGAGGACAGGTTGCTCCCTCACCCCTGCTCCCTCACTCCTCTCCCTCACCCCTGCTCTCTCTCCCCTCTCCCTCACCCCTGCTCCCTCACTCCTCCCCCTCACCCCTGCTCTCTCACTCCTCTCCCTGACCTCACTCCCTCACCCCTGCTCCCTCACCCCTACTCCCTGACCAATAGAAGACCAGGATTGCAGCAACCAAACCCCCTGACCCAACCCCCTGACCCAACCCCCTGACCCAACCCCCTGACCCAACACCCTGACCCAACCCCCTGACCCAACCCCCTGACCCAACCCCCTGACCCAACCCCCTGACCCAACACCCTGACCCAACACCCTGACCCAACCCCCTGACCCAAAACATTGCTTCACTAACGACTTCTCTCAACTCAACAACAAAAATCACGCCGCCTGCCCGACTTTTACAGCGTCTGAATTTAACCAATTATAAGCTGATTTTCAGCGAAATATTTACACAATGTATTTTCGTTAATGACCAAGTCGCTAATTAAAGGTAACCTGTGTTTTTGTGTTGGAAGTTTACCTGCACAAATGATATGGTTGCACAGCAAGTAGGCCGCACTGAAGCAGCGTTATTAAGCGTCAAATAACGGCGTTGTGTGCCTTGAAGCAGCGATATTAAGCGTGAAATAACGGCGTTGTGTGCCTTGAAGCAGCGATATTAAGCGTGAAATAACGGCGTTGTGTGCCTTGAAGCAGCGATATTAAGCGTCAAATAACGGCGTTGTGTGCCTTGAAGCAGCGATATTAAGCGTCAAATAACGGCGTTGTGTGCCTTGAAGCAGCGATATTAAGCGTCAAATAACGGCGTTGTGTGCCTTGAAGCAGCGATATTAAGCGTCAAATAACGGCGTTGTGTGCCTTGAAGCAGCGATATTAAGCGTCAAATAACGGCGTTGTGTGCCTTGAAGCAGCGATATTAAGCGTCAGATAACGGCGTTGTGTGCCTTGAAGCAGCGATATTAAGCGTCAAATAACGCTGCGGTGGCGTTGTGTGCGTCGGGATACATAGCTCATTGAACTGGAGATTTTGTTGAGGTTAGTGACAGAGCGTTGCCAAAAACCAACCACATTAACGCTTATTCAAAATACGAGCATTTGACGTCGCCCTTTTGATTCTAAATGTTGGTAACGTGATTACTTTTGGGCATGAGATCAATTAGTGGTGG
Source organism: Procambarus clarkii (assembly GCF_040958095.1). Lineage (NCBI taxonomy): Eukaryota > Metazoa > Arthropoda > Malacostraca > Decapoda > Cambaridae > Procambarus > Procambarus clarkii. The sequence continues at coordinate 23,920,530 of NC_091172.1, forward strand.
TAGAAGCCATATTCGGTCGTGGTAGTGGTGTTGGTAGTCACTAGGGCAGGGTGGTGGTCACTAAAGTGGTGGTGGGGGTGAGAGTGGTGGTGGGGGTGAGAGTGGTGGTGGGGGTGAGAGTGGTGGCGGGAGTGAGAGTGGTGGCGGGGGTGAGAGTGGTGGTGGGGGTGAGAGTGGTGGTGGGGGTGAGAGTGGTGGCGGGGGTGAGAGTGGTGGTGGGGGTGAGAGTGGTGGTGGGGGTGAGAGTGGTGGTGGGGGTGAGAGTGGTGGTGGGGGTGAGAGTGGTGGTGGGGGTGAGAGTGGTGGTGGGGGTGAGAGTGGTGGCGGGGGTGAGAGTGGTGGTGGAGGTGAGAGTGGTGGTGGGGGTGAGAGTGGTGGTGGGGGTGAGAGTAGTGGTGGGGGTGAGAGTGGGGGCGGGGGTGAGAGTGGGGGTGGGGGTGAGAGTGGTGGCGGGGGTGAGAGTGGTGGTGGGGGTGAGAGTGGGGGCGGGGGTGAGAGTGGTGGTGGGGGTGAGAGTGGTGGTGGGGGTGAGAGTGGTGGTGGGAGTGAGAGTGGGGGCGGGGGTGAGAGTGGTGGTGGGGGTGAGAGTGGTGGTGGGGGTGAGAGTGGTGGTGGGGGTGAGAGTGGTGGCGGGGGTGAGAGTGGTGGCGGGGGTGAGAGTGGTGGTGGGGGTGAGAGTGGTGGTGGGGGTGAGAGTGGGGGCGGGGGTGAGAGTGGGGGTGGGGGTGAGAGTGGTGGTGGGGGTGAGAGTGGTGGTGGGGGTGAGAGTGGGGGCGGGGATGAGAGTGGGGGTGGGGGTGAGAGTGGTGGTGGGGGTGAGAGTGGTGGTGGGGGCGGGGGTGAGAGTGGGGGTGGGGGTGAGAGTGGTGGTGGGGATGAGAGTGGGGTGGGGGTGAGAGTGGGGGCGGGGGTGAGAGTGGGGGTGAGAGTGGGGGCGGGGGTGAGAGTGGTGGTGGGGGTGAGAGTGGTGGTGGGGGTGAGAGTGGGGGCGGGGGTGAGAGTGGGGGTGGGGGTGAGAGTGGTGGCGGGGGTGAGAGTGGTGGTGGGGGTGAGAGTGGGGGCGGGGGTGAGAGTGGGGGCGGGGGTGAGAGTGGGGGCGGGGGTGAGAGTGGGGGTGGGGGTGAGAGTGGTGGTGGGGGTGAGAGTGGTGGTGGGGGTGAGAGTGGGGGCGGGGATGAGAGTGGGGGTGGGGGTGAGAGTGGTGGTGGGGGTGAGAGTGGGGGCGGGGGTGAGAGTGGGGGTGGGGGTGAGAGTGGTGGTGGGGATGAGAGTGGGGTGGGGGTGAGAGTGGGGGCGGGGGTGAGAGTGGGGGTGAGAGTGGTGGCGGGGGTGAGAGTGGTGGTGGGGGTGAGAGTGGTGGTGGGGGTGAGAGTGGGGGCGGGGGTGAGAGTGGGGGTGGGGGTGAGAGTGGTGGCGGGGGTGAGAGTGGTGGTGGGGGTGAGAGTGGGGGCGGGGGTGAGAGTGGGGGCGGGGGTGAGAGTGGGGGCGGGGGTGAGAGTGGGGGTGGGGGTGAGAGTGGTGGCGGGGGTGAGAGTGGTGGTGGGGGTGAGAGTGGTGGCGGGAGTGAGAGTGGTGGTGGGGGTGAGAGTGGTGGTGGGGGTGAGAGTGGTGGTGGGGGTGAGAGTGGTGGTGGGGGTGAGAGTGGTGGTGGGGGTGAGAGTGTGGGGGCTGAGAACCAACAGGGTGTCACTGGCTGTCGTCTGACTTGGGTCAAGTGTCAGCTGGTGTGACGGAGAGTGTCAGCAGTCCTGGTGTTTTGGTGAGGTGGGGGGGGGCGGAGGGGGTAGGGCAGCAGAGGATGGGGCGGTTGGTTCTGGGTCATACAGCGAGGAGAATCATGGGGATCAATATATATATATATATATATATATATATATATATATATATATATATATATATATATATATATATATATATATATTATATATATATATATATATATATATATATATATATATATATATATATATATATATATATACACACATATATCCACACACACAGACACGCCTAGTCACTTGCTTGTATGAGTATTTATGCTTTACCTAAAATAACTAGTATAAATATACAATGTAAAACAATTGTTATCAACAAATAGTAGATAGAAATCAAAATGTAAAGAGACAGTAGCAAAGTTTACGAAATAATCACTTTACTGTAAATGGTGAGCAAGACGGGGAGCCGAGCCCACAAGTCTCTATGGCTCTTCCCTCCTATATGTCTATGGCTCTTTCACGAAACCTTTTTTTTATCCCACTCTGAGGCTGCAGACCTTCTGGTTTACTTGGTTTACAGTATGGAACCCTGTGTGGCTTCCATACTGGTGTACAGTAGACCTAGGACAGTACTCTGAAGGATTGCACTTTACCTCTATGCCGGGTTTTCAAATGCCACTGATGTTATCCTGTTTATGTGTGCACTTCTACCGCTTGGTATTGGTAAGATGTCCACAGCTGGTCCTTTTATCTTTGTGAGTGATGAAGATGCCTCCAGGCGCCGCCATGGCTTAAGTGGTTCTCTACCCTCTACCCAGCCTCATTGTCTTGCATTTGCCAAGACTGCTTTCCAGAGGTCACCTATTGGACTTATTGTGTAGTTTTAGAAGTTCCTCGTTGCCGTTTTACTGTTCATGTGTCCTCTTCGTACTTCATGGTATGTGGGAACACTGACATATAAGAGCAATATGGTGCCCCCAGAGAAGCTGTTTATATATCTCAAGAACAATATGAGTCCAAGGACAAAGTCTTGTCTCAGGAAACACTCAACTTTGCCTCAGTGTTTCATAACGTTGTGTTGCTACGGCGTTGTTTGTGTTGTGTTGTTACAAGTGTACGAGGCTCCTGTACCCCGCCTCGGTTCCTTGACCACATTGTGGTAATGTTGTGTGTTTGGTGGTGAGCAGCGATCACAGACCAGGTGGAGCTGTTGATGGTGACCAGGTGGAGCTGTTGATGGTGACCAGGTGGAGCTGTTGATGGTGACCAGGTGGAGCCCTCGACCACGTGGGAGGTGGAAGAGGGGTATGGAGGGGTGGAAGAGAAGGGGGAGGGAGAGGGGTATGGAGGGGTGGAAGAGAAGGGGGAGGGAGAGGGGTGTGTGCGGGCGTCAGGTGTCCAATAGAGAGGATAATGATGGATCACGCAAGTGTAGAGGCTGCGGCGGACCACGGACTCTTGTGCTGTGTGAGGTGCTCCTGTGTGTCCAGGTGCTGTGTGGTGGAGCTGCCCTGTACACAGGTGCTGTGTGGTGGAGCTGCCCTGTACACAGGTGCTGTGTGGTGGAGCTGCCGAGTACACAGGTGCTGTGTGGTGGAGCTGCCCTGTACACAGGTGCTGTGTGGTGGAGCTGCCGAGTACACAGGTGCTGTGTGGTGGAGCTGCCGAGTACACAGGTGCTGTGTGGTGGAGCTGCCGAGTACACAGGTGCTGTGTGGTGGAGCTGCCCTGTACACAGGTGCTGTGTGGTGGAGCTGCCGAGTACACAGGTGCTGTGTGGTGGAGCTGCCGAGTACACAGGTGCTGTGTGGTGGAGCTGCCGAGTACACAGGTGCTGTGTGGTGGAGCTGCCGAGTACACAGGTGCTGTGTGGTGGAGCTGCCGAGTACACAGGTACTGTGTGGTGGAGCTGCCGAGTACACAGGTGCTGTGTGGTGGAGGTGCAGTACACCTTTAGTCAATACTCCCGCCCTCATCTGCTTGATGGATTGCCTCAATCTCATCAGATTAGGATTATAATCCCATGTAATTAGCTTAGTGTGTATATAGTCAGTTATCATCGCCCGCCTGGCCGCCAGGATGACGGGGGGGGGGGGGAGGCTGCTACTATCTTCAGAATACGTCCATGTATACCACCAGGCTGCTCGTATGTATACCTGTATACCAGGCTGCTCGTATGTATACCTGTATACCAGGCTGCTCGCGTGTATACTTGTTCACCAGGCTACTCGTATGTATACCTGTATACCAGGCTGCTGATATGTATACCTGTATACCAGGCTGCTCGCGTGTATACTTGTTCACCAGGCTACTCGTACTACGACTTATGTGTTTACTAGTTGTTTACTAGTTGTGTTTGCGGGGGTTGAGCTTTGCTCTTTGGGCCCGCCTCTCAACTGTCAATCAACTGTTTACTAACTACTATTTTTTTTTTCCACACCACACACACACACACCCCAGGAAGCAGCCCGTTACAGCTGACTAACTCGCAGGTACCTATTTACTGCTAGGTAACAGGGACACTTAGGGTGAAAGAAACTTTGCCCATTTGTTTCTGTCTCGTGCGGGAATCGAACCCGCGCCACAGAATTACGAGTCCTGCGCGCTATCCACCAGGCTACGAGGCCCCTATGTCTATTTATTAGTATACATGTGTCCGTACACACACCTATGGCTGTGTCAGGAGACAGAAGACAGGAGAACAGCCAGCAGAGCAGAACCAAGAGGCTGTCAGCCGGACGGGGCGGGACAGTCTCTGTCAACTACAGCCCCCCCCCCTCTCTATCCAGCTTTAGACAGACACTTGGTGAGTTGAACATGAAAGGTGACGTAGTCGAGTTTACTAGTGTTGTGTGACTATCAGGGGGCAGACGGATGTAGTGGTCTCGAATTCTGGTGTAGTGACTCACTTGTGGTACATTAATGATGAATCTTCAGGCCGATTGCTGGAATTCTGATATTTATCATGCTAAATAAATAATTGATTCACTTACTTTTAATGGACTTTAATTGTAAGTCCATCTTGCATCTTGGTGTTGTGTCGTGGAATTTTGGATATATGGCAACTAGAGGGCAGAGTACTAAGAGACTCTTGTCTGGAACATGATTCCAGTTAACTCATGCTAATAATGACCTCTTGATACATATTAGAAAATTTTGTGATACCGACAAGTTCCGTTCCTTGTGCTGTATATAATGGTCTTGAATGGATGGTGGCAGTCTACCTTCTACTATCTACTTTTCTACTTCTACCTATCTTCCATTCTACCTCTGCCACTACATCCTATTCATCTCCGTACCCTCCGTATGGGA
>NC_091172.1:23935556-23985556 GCF_040958095.1 Procambarus clarkii
AAAAACCAACAAATCGTTAATATGGTAAATCAGTATACGTAATGTCTTAGTGGAAATTTGAGGGGGAGGGACAGAATTTATTCTTCAAAACATTTTAAAATACTAAGTTGAAATAACAGGATAACAGTTAAGATATTAAAAATATCTTAACTGTTATCTGCTCCCTTCCCCTCAAATGTTCACCACTGAGCAAGTCAGTAGGTATATTAATTGGCCATATATTTATTATATTTACTATATTTTGGTCAGAAATCTATCCAGTAAATTGTTTCAACAATATCCCTAACCTTTCAACTACCTTACAATGATTCCCAGGATCTTTGTGTCCCAGCGGCCCGGTCTCTCATCACGCCACGAGGTTGGTGGTCCGGTCAACTATCAGACTCGGTTCTTCGACGCAGATGTGCGTAGCTTGACGTATGAATCACAGCCTCGTCGATCAAGTATCCTTTCAAGGTGTTTATTAAGTTCTCCTTTGACCACTGCCGGCCAGTCATGCCTCATATGTGTAGAGGGAGTGTTGTCAAGTCTTGGGTCTTTCATGTTGGTAGAATTCTCTCTTAGTGTGTCACTTGCGCCTCAGGTTTTCAAGGGTGCACATCCTGCCATGCCTCCTGGTCTCATGTGGTGTTATTTCTGTGTACAGATGTGGAACCACTTCTTCTAGTATTTCCAAGTATAAAATTATTATGTATCTCCCGCCTGCTCTCTAGGGAATACAGATTTAAACATTTTAAGCTGTCCCAATAATTTAGGTGTTTTATTGGGTGGATTCTAGCAGTAAAATATCTTTGTACGCTCTCCAGGTCAGCATTTTCTATAGCTTTGAATGGGGCTGTTATTGTGCGACAATATTCCACTCTAAAGAGCACTAAGTGTCTTGAAAAGTATCATCATCTTTTGTTTGAAAGGTTCTTGGCAATCCAACCTGTCATTTTTTTTACAGTTGTGACAGCTACTTTATAGTGTTCTTTATAAGTACTTTATAGTGTTCTTTATAAGTACTTTATAGTGTTCTTTATAAGTAAGGTCCTCCGATATGACTACTCCCAAATCTCTTGTATTGAGCCTTTTCGTTCCATAGTTCGACTGTGTTGTATACGTGGTTTCCATTTTGATATTTTCATTTTCTCCAAGGCGCAGGAGCTGGAACTTATCCTCATTAAACATTATGGTATTATATATGTGTCCCGTTAACGTCATCTTCGTCAGATGCTTAACATCATCTCCAGGACGACTTGAGATTTATTTTTACAAGTTCATGCACAATCGGTTCCTATTTTTAGTTCATGGATAGCCTCCTTTTTACACAGGTAGGAACAGGTACAGATGACTTCTGACTCTTTTTAGCGGGCTGAAAGCTTTCCCTTCCCTTAGTAAGCTTTACCCACTAGTTTTCCTTGGAACAACACCCGCCAATCAGTTAACAACCAGGTATTCAATTACTGCTGGATGAATAGGGGCAAACATGCAAGAATTGGAGCGTAGTCAATCCTCCCTGGCCAGGACTCGAACCCAGATCAAATCGCTCGCGAGGTGCGTGTGTTACCACTGCGCCTCCGCCAACTGTTCCAGAGGTTACCTTGGATATACTCCAAAGTTCTATATCATTTATTTCATAAATCTGACTGAAATTATACATAATTGCAGTGGCGCCTTTGATCGTAGATTAATGGAGTCATTGTACATTAAACAGCTCCGTGCTGTCCTGGATAACAATAATTCTGGTATATGGTCTAACTTCCGGCAGATTTTCTTGAGCTTCTTAATATTTTGTGGGTTTCTGAAGTGAATCTCTGTCTATGTTTTTGGTTTCTTCAGAGTTAATAATTATGAGTCATCTTTTTGTTTTTACATTGCTTAGCAGGTTCTTGTATATAGTCTAACATAACTTTATATTTTGCTTTATATCACCACCGAGTAGTGTTTGTTTTCAAATAAATACTTAAAGATGCACTTGGTAATATCCAAGTTTCAACTCCAGGTATGGAGAGGTGTACCCAGCTTCTGGGTATATATCTGACCAGACCACACACTAGAAGGTGAAGGGACGACGACGTTTCGGTCCGTCCTGGACCATTCTCAAGTCGTTTGTGACTTATTCCTGCTGGTTCTGTCCCTCTACCTTGTGACTGTGACAAGTCGAGTGTGACACAATCGACTTGAGAATGGTCCATGACGGACCGAAACGTCGTCGTCCCTTCACCTTCTAGTGTGTGGTCTGGTCAAACTACTTCAGCCACGTTATTATGACTAACGCCTGCATCTGGCTGTATATATACGCCTAGAGTGTACTCCGGTCCTCCGCTCCTGTGCCAGATAAGTCCACTACGGGCTCACCATAGCCCGTGCTACTTGGAACTTTTTGTTGTGAGTAGCTGAATCTATAACAAGAACATACTCTGGTCGTGGGCTGTGTCAATGACTACCTTATCTTGAGGTGCTTCCGGGGCTTAGCGTCCCCGCGGCCCGGTCGTCGACCAGGCCTCCTGGTTGCCGGACTGATCAACCAGGCTGTTGGACGCGGCTGCTCGCAGCCTGACGTATGAGTGAGTCACAGCCTGGTTGATCAGGTATCCTTTGGAGGTGCTTATCCAGTTCTCTCTTGAACACTGTGAGTTCTAGAGTACACTTGCTGGGTGGTGAGTGTGAGAGTGGTGGCGTCAGTAACCCTCCAGGGGCTGACAGACCCCGACACCACACCTCTCCTAACACATCCAACCATGTTACACGTTGCTCAGTTATTGTTCCCCTTTACATCTGACGGTGAAAGCACTTTAGGAAATTTATATGTGTGTGCGAGACAATGCAGAGTGTCGCGATAATAATTATTCGTAATATTTGGTGTTATTTTAATGTATATTTTTGTATTGAGAGAAGTGAAAATATGCACTTGGAGGTGTCAGGTGGAGAGGCAAGGGGGGGAGGTTCCCAGTGATGGAGGTGAATATTGAGGTGAGTGACAAAGGTGAGGGGTGGCAGACACCTCTTCTGCCCCCCTCCCCATCTTCACCTCCCCCCCCCTCACTCCCCACGCAGGTGAGTAATTTATTCACTGCCTTTGTCTCCCTTACTCGCAAGCACTTCCTGTTGCAAGCGAGGGTTATTATTGTCTCTGTAGAAGAGGGGAACGTTGGTAATTGCACGAGACCTTTGTCCCGGCCGGCAGCGATCCTGGTGTGTGTGTGTGTGGGGGTGTGGGGGGGTGTTGGGGGGGGGGGGTGCCAGGGGAAGGGGATACCGTCAGGGCGTTGTGGGTCCTCTTGTTGGGTGGCTTCTGGCGTCCCCACCACAAACCCAATGGAAGCCGGACGCGATACAATTTCTGTAAACATAGTTCTGTGAGTGGGGCGATTTGTGGTGGCTGAGGCGGGGTGTTGTGGGGTGTAGAGGGGGTGTTTACTGGTGGTGGTGTGGGGGGGGGGGGTATGGCAGCTCAGGTGTTGGCACACACATGAGTCCTCGTTGGTACGGGGCTCAGGCACAGGTGATGCTCAGTCCTACGCAGCAAGGACAACAAGAACAAACTTCTGGTGTTGTGGTGTTATTCCTGCTGATTCTGCTCCTCTACCTTACGTGTTACTCACTCACTCACTCACTCACTCACTCACTCACTCACTCACTCACTCACTCACTCACTCACTCACTCACTCACTCACTCACTCACTCACTCTCTCTCACTCACTTTCTCTCTCTCTCTCTCTCTCTCTCTCTCTCTCTCTCTCTCTCTCTCTCTCTCTCTCTCTCTCTCTCTCTCTCTCTCTCTCTCTCTCTCTCTCTCTCTCTCTCCTTCCCCTTGTCTCGTTCGCTGTATCTGTTTTCCAAACAGCGTGCCATTATTTTTGACAAATAGAAGCCTGTGTCTTTATTTGCATTTTTACTGTGAGAGTCTTGTATAGCTTTGTATAGCTTGATTGGTTGTGTGTTTTGTGAGGGTTGTCCTGGGCTCTGATTGGCCGAGAGGTGGAGGCTGTCGTGAACGCTGATTGGCGGAGCTGGGGAAGCTGTCGTCGGCGTTGATTGGTGATGCGCTGGTTGACGCGGGCGCTGATTGGCGGAGCGGTGAGGGTTGTCCTGGGCGCTGTAGAGGAGGTTGTCGCGGGCCTCGAATGGCGGATCAGAGGTGGTTTTGGCTGGAGCTGATTGGCGGAACGTTTGGGGGCTATCGCAGGAGTTGATTGGCGGAGCAGAGCAGTCTTTAATGGGCGCTGATTGGCGGGGCGGGAAATTATGTCATGGGCCCACTGGTGGAGCAGGAACACTGGCGGCAACTGTTAATGTTGATATGTTTAGTGAAGGTGAGGGGACACTAGAGTGAAGGGAAGGTGAGGGGACACCAGAGTGATGGGAAGGTGAGGGGACACCAGAGTGAAGGGAAGGTGAGGGGACACCAGAGTGAAGGGAAGGTGCAATTACCTAAGTGTAGTTACAGGATGAGAGCTACGCTCGTGGTGTCCCGTCTTCCCAGCACTCTTTGTCATATAACGCTTTGAAAATACTGACGGTCTTGGCCTCCACCACCTTCTCCCCTAACTTGTTCCAACCGTCTGCCACTCTGTTTGCGAAAGTGAATTTTCTTATATTCCTTCGGCATCTTTGTTTAGCTAGTTTAAATCTATGACCTCTTGTTCTTGAAGTTCCAGGTCTCAGGAAATCTTCCCTGTCGATTTTATCAATTCCTGTTACTATTTTGTACGTAGTGATCATATCACCTCTTTTTCTTCTGTCTTCTAGTTTTGGCATATTTAATGCTTCTAACCTCTCCTCGTAGCTCTTGCCCTTCAGTTCTGGGAGCCACTTAGTAGCGTGTCTTTGCACCTTTTCCAGTTTGTTGATGTGCTTCTTAAGATATGGGCACCACACAACTGCTGCATATTCTAGCTTTGGCCTAACAAAAGTCGTGAACAATTTCTTTAGTATATCGCCATCCATGTATTTAAAAGCAATTCTGAAGTTAGAAAGTGTGGCATAGGCTCCTCGCACAATATTCTTTATGTGGTCCTCAGGTGATAGTTTTCTATCTAGTACCACCCCTAGATCTCTTTCTTTATCAGAATTCTTTAAAGATTTCTCACATAATATATAGGTTGTGTGGGGTCTATGTTCTCCTATTCCACATTCCATAACATGGCATTTATTCACATTAAATTCCATTTGCCAAGTGGTGCTCCATATACTTATTTTGTCCCTGTCATCTTGAAGGGCATGACAATCATCATGCCCTTCAAGTTTCTAATTCTTCCTATTATCTTAGCATGTTAGGTGTGTATGTCAGGTTGTGCTATAGTTGGCGTGCTGGGGATTATCCATTTGTGGCTTAGAAGTGATGACGTAATAAAAATAATATTGTGCATTATAAATACATTTACGTCAATTCAGTAATTCTCACATAATACAAAATACGCAGGAGAATTTCTAGTAACACTTTCTCAGTGTTGAGTGTTTGAACCTCCTGTGTGGGGGGGGGGGGGAGGGGGAGGGAGGGGAAGACCCTGACCCTGAACGTGCCCTCCCTTCCCCCCCCCCCCACACCTGAACAATACCTACGGAGCACTGGGATGTAATTATACCTCACACTGGCAAATGAAAACGTGTCCTTTGTTTTAGTTCACAGCAGACATGAGTGTGTGTGTGTGTGTGTGTGTGTGTGTGTGTGTGTGTGTGTGTGTGTGTGTGTGTGTGTGTGTGTGTCTGGGGTTGTGCTTCACAAGGGTTGTGTTGGCAGTAGAGGGAGTGTATTCACCTAATTGTACTCACCTAATTGTGCTTGCGGGGGTGGAGCTCTTTGGGGCTCTTTGGTGCCGCCTCTCAATCATCAATCACCTGGTGTACAGTTGTGCGTGGTGACGCTGATGACAGGGACTCTACAGTGACGGAAATGACACTGTCTGAGGCCATTGCTGCTTGAAAAGTTTAATTAGGTCGGCGTATAGTGTAGGTGGCCTCAGGTGAAGCTGTCATCATCTGGGGGAGGTGAGCTCTGCACCACTCTCACACTAGTTGAGAGGGAGCCGGTCGGCCGAGCGGACAGCACACTGGACTTGTGATGCTGTGGTCCCGGGTTCGATCCCGGGCGCCGGCGAGAAACAATGGGCAGAGTTTCTTTCCCCCTGATGCCTCTGTTACCTAGCAGTAAAATATGTACCTGGGTGTTAGTCAGCTGTCACGGGCTGCTTCCTGGGGGTGGAGGCCTGGTCGATGACCGGGCCGCGGGGACACTAAAGCCCAGAAATCATCTCAAGATAACCTCAAGATAGTTACTATTTGTGTCTGCAGAATCGAGCTATTAGCTCTTGGACCCCGCCTTTCTAACCAATATATTTTTTCCTCTGTTATGTCCACTACATATATTTCTTTTACACACACACACACACACACACACACACACATACACACACACACACACACACACACACACACACACACACACACACACACACACACCCACCCACCCACACACACACACACACACACACACACACACACCTAGGAAGCAGCCTGCAGCATCTGTTTAACTCCCAGGTCCCTATTTACTGGTGGCTGAACAGGTGCATCAGGGTGAAAAGAAACTCTGCCCACACACAGAAATCACAATTGCGTGATGCATCAAATGAACAAATCCATCAAATGTGAATCCTCGTCACGGCCCTTGTGGGTTTGTTCATTAAACTCTGCGCATTTGTTTCTGCCTCTGCCGGGGATCGAACCCAGGCCCTTAAGACTACGATCCCAGAGCGCTGTTCACTCAGCCGGGGTGATGGTAGTGTGTAGGGAAGTGGTGATGCAAACTTTACTCCTACAGAGAACGTCGCTTTTCGATCGTATGCGTTGCATAAAGCCAAAAATGGAAGCGGCTCGCGAAAGTGACGTACTGTCCCGTTTTCTGTTCTGGGTCCTCTGGCAGGTTAGGAGAGGACACGTTAAATTTACCTTTTTCTTGACTTTGGGAAAATTTAAGAGGACGGGCTGGGTGGTGTGTTGGTAGTGGTGGTGTGCTGGTAGTGGTGGTGTGCTGGTAGTGGTGGTGTGCTGGTAGTGGTGGTGTGCTGGTAGTGGTGGTGTGCTGGTAGTGATGGTGTGCTGGTAGTGGTGGTGTGCTGGTAGTGGTGGTGTGCTGGTAGTGGTGGTGTGCTGGTAGTGGTGGTGTGCTGGTAGTGGTGGTGTGTTGGTAGTGGTGGTGTGCTGGTAGTGGTGGTGTGCTGGTAGTGGTGGTGTGCTGGTAGTGGTGGTGTGCTGGTAGTGGTGGTGTGCTGGTAGTGGTGGTGTGCTGGTAGTGGTGGTGTGCTGGTAGTGGTGGTGTGCTGGTAGTGGTGGTGTGCTGGTAGTGGTGGTGTGCTGGTAGTGGTGGTGTGCTGGTAGTGGTGGTGTGCTGGTAGTGGTGGTGTGCTGGTAGTGGTGGTGTGCTGGTAGTGATGGTGTGCTGGTAGTGGTGGTGTGCTGGTAGTGATGGTGTGCTGGTAGTGATGGTGTGCTGGTAGTGGTGGTGTGCTGGTAGTGGTGGTGTGCTGGTAGTGATGGTGTGCTGGTAGTGGTGGTGTGCTGGTAGTGATGGTGTGCTGGTAGTGATGGTGTGCTGGTAGTGGTGGTGTGCTGGTAGTGGTGGTGTGCTGGTAGTGATGGTGTGCTGGTAGTGGTGGTGTGCTGGTAGTGGTGGTGTGCTGGTAGTGGTGGTGTGCTGGTAGTGATGGTGTGCTGGTAGTGGTGGTGTGCTGGTAGTGGTGGTGTGCTGGTAGTGATGGTGTGCTGGTAGTGGTGGTGTGCTGGTAGTGGTGGTGTGTTGGTAGTGGTGGTGTGCTGGTAGTGATGGTGTGCTGGTAGTGGTGGTGTGTTGGTAGTGGTGGTGTGCTGGTAGTGATGGTGTGCTGGTAGTGGTGGTGTGCTGGTAGTGGTGGTGTGCTGGTAGTGGTGGTGTGCTGGTAGTGGTGGTGTGCTGGTAGTGGTGGTGTGCTGGTAGTGATGGTGTGCTGGTAGTGATGGTGTGCTGGTAGTGGTGGTGTGCTGGTAGTGGAATAGCAGCAAAAAAATGCAAAACTAAATAATTACCTCGACAAATTGTGCCCAGTAGCTGTAGGAAGACGCTCAAGCCGCACACCTCTGAGAACAAAGAGCAGATGCATATTGGAACAGAAACGTCCCCTCTACAGGCGAAGAAAACAAAATGCAGAACAATTTGAACGCCCCAACCTTTCCCAAGAGTGACAAAGAAGGTGAAGTAGAGAAATAGAAACGATTGAGCTAAAGCTGCAAGAATCATATAAAATCCAGGAGAGGCAAAGAGAGCAAAAGGCCATCAGTGAAATAGAGAGGAGTTCAAAATACTTTTTGTTTCTTATACAAAAGCGTGAAAAAACTACATTGGTCCCCTGCACAAGGCAGATGGAACTTCACCAATGACAACAAAGAAATGAGAGAAATACTGAGGCTTCTGTACGGTCCACAAAGCAACAGCCTGGTGGACCAAGCTCTCACAAGTCAAGCCTGGCCTCGGGCCGGGCTTGGGGAGTAGAAGAACGCCCAGAACCAAATCAACCAGGTATCAACCAGGTATTCTGTTCTCAGTGAGCCACTGAACACATTGAAGATTGATAACCTAAATGAATTCTTCATACATGTGATACCAGTATCAAATCATATATCAGAAGTCCTCCAAACTCCATTGAACTTTGAAGTAACCATAGGCAGTATGCCTATGTACTCTGAGCCAGGTCCTGATTCCTGGAATTCGATATTTATCAAGAATGGCAAAAAATAAAAAAACTTTTGCAAGGCATTAAAATTTTTTGTGAGACGTAGTCTAGCTACTGGTATCATTATCCTCGACATAATTAAAACAGCGGATATAGCACAACTCCTGTCGGGAAACCGACACACACACACAACTACACACACAAATAACACAGTCTCCCCTAGTCTATACTCCCTTCAGGATGGAAAATGGGAGACTCCGTGACGTCATCGACTCCGTGACGTCATCAAAGTCATCGTATATTTACATTATGAAACATTGTTAATAGATTAGTTTAGTATCTAAAGTTAATAAAAAAGTAATCACTAAGAATGAATATAATTATTTACATCAAATAGTAGCTAGGTTCCCTTGTTAATGTAAAATTACTTTGAGTGAGGAACCAGAGCATAAGAGCGTCACCCCGGAGAGGAAGGCGTCCATACTATACAACATCAACAAAAGATGGGATGAGCATACCACGCTGTCTTAACTGGTGTAAACAGCTAGACACCCCATTTACGTGTCAACACCAGCCACACAGCCTAACAACATCACAACGACATCTGTATCCGTCTACCAAGTATTGTTTATTATTCAAGTGCACTGTTTAATATAAATATGTAGATGGTTATGTCGTAGGACATCCCCAAAAACACCGTACGTGTACCCCATTACAGCCCTCACAGTTCATGTCATACCTGTAATTGATATGTTTAGGGAACTTTGATTAATCCTTGCATCCCATACAGGTAAATTGTGAGAGGAGCTTCAAGAATCTGTGCAGACAGTTGGTTCATACACATAATTAACTACTTGTTTGCCAAGCCTTGTCCTTCCCACCAGCCGCCATTACGTGGCACAAAGAGGCAGGGCCACACCCATCTTGAGGCTACACCTACACGCCTTACTAGGCCCATTCTACTGGCACAGCTAAGACATTATAGCAGTAGCAGTAGTTATAATTAATTACTTATAATGAAATAACTGAAATAATAGTTTTAAAGGTAAACAATTGGTAGTTTAAGAAGGGACTATAACAAAGTGGTTTAAGCTACCAATTGTCCCTCCCAATAGTGTGTAAGAAGATTTCAGGCAGTTTACCAGTACATACAGTCCACTTAATTAATACTTACTTACTAAGAAAATAAATAAGACATAACTTTATTTTATTAAATCAATTTGAAAAGAGAGATTAGCTGCCTGGAATTTTTCCCCACAATATTTGGTCCTTCGAACCGGATTATATTTAGTTCTTTGAACTAGATATTATACATACATATAGTGATAGTGCAATATTACCTACACACATTATAGCAGGAAGACACTGCTATATTTTTGCATATTTTCTAGCCTAACTTTTCAATCTCATAGCAAACAGAACTTACAACAAGCACTATTATTGTTCTGACAGTACCAAAGGAACAATTGTGCTTTTTTCATTTCATTACAAGAGGTTGATAAGAGGCTACTTTACTTATAAGTTACTTATATATGTTTTTTTGTATTATTGCATTATTATTGCCATTACTGTAACATTTACTGCATGCCACATCATTTACTACTAATTCTTGCACAAGGGTAGAACATTTTAGGCTGGTGTTGTACAGCAACCTAGTCTAATTTATTGTGCTAACCTGGTGTAAGGGTAAGAATTTAACACTTGTCTAGTGTTGAACACATATTACAACCTAGCAAGTACATATTTGTATGCAGTATTTAAGACAACCCGAGTTGTGTTGTCAATATGATATCAATATAACATTAGTACAATTTAACTATAATCATTTCACCTTTGAGTGTTAACCTGTGTCTCTGTACCAACCAAGAGTGATAATGATGGGCTAACTTGCGGATACCAGCATTGATACAGGTCTACCACTCAAATTATAGTGTGTATGATTTTACAGTGTATATTTAAATATAGTCTATACGACTAACAAGTACTTCCAAAATGTCTACTGTCAAAAATGTCCAAATAACCCTCACAGGATTGAGGGATCATTTATCACGGCAGATTAGCACATGTGATGACATAAGTAAACAAACTCCAGTTAACTATGTAGCATTGGAAAATTATCTTAGGCTTGCACGGAACAAATATGACCGTGTGTTGCAACAAATGAAAGAATATCAAGTTTTACTTCAGAATACCAGTGTTGGTGGAGAAACATTACAAGATGTTATACAAGAACATTCCGATTATGAGGATACAATGTTTACACAGTTGCAATACTTTGATGATATCATACATGCCCATAAAGCTAATATAAATATTGTAACCACAACTTCCCAGAAACAGACAGCACCAGAAGTCAAATTGCCATCACTTAGTTTACCAACTTTTTCTGGAAGAGAAGACGAGAGTTGGGACGGTTTCTGGAGCAAATTTGTCGATTCTGTGGATTCTAATGCTAATGTGCCAAAAACAACAAAGTTTACATACTTACAGAGTGTCTTGAAGGATGAAGCGTATCAGGTAGTCTGTAATCTAAATCACACAGATGATGATTATGACAATGCAGTGCAACTCCTGAAAGATAATTACGCTAAACCTGAAAGGACTATCAGAATTCTAACACAGAGACTGTTAGACATTAAACCTCCAAATAATACTGCAGTCTCACTCCAAACCTTCAGATTGGAGCTTGAGTCCATACTCAAGGCACTTAAAAATAAAGTGAACCTGGATGAGTCAGACTGGATAATACAAGTCCACATGACACGGAAATTACCCAGGGACATACTGGATAAGTTGTTTGTATTAGTAGGTAAGTCATCCTTGACTGTAAATGAGATTACAAAGGGTTTACAAACCATCATAGAACGAGAAAGAGTTAATCCAGAAGAAAAACCATCTAAACCCACATCTGCTACTAATAGTAAACAACAGAGTACAAACAGTGCTCCAAACAAAGCTAAAACATCTTCCCCCTCCACAAAGTGGAATCAGGGCAGTGTAGGAACATATGCAGTTGGTCCTTCCAAACCTACAGTCAACGCATCACCCAAGACGGTGACTCCTCAAGATACTGTTAATGTCTGGAAACCATGTGTGTTTTGTGAGCAATCACATTCCATGTACAATTGCAGACGCTACCCTGATCGTGCAACACGCATAAAACGACTCAAGGAGTTATATAGATGTAGCAAGTGTATAAGGGAACATCATCCCGACAATTGCACAACAGCAATGCGCATCTGCACTAAGTGCCATAAGGGTCAACACCATACTGCACTTTGTGGGGACACAAGTATAAAGTCTCCCAAGCCACAAGAGGAGGAAGGAGCTACAGCATCAGTAAAACTTTGTACTGTGTTACCTGACATAAGTGTCTTCACAACCAGGTCTAACCATAAATCAGCTCTACCTACTGCACGATTGATCATTAGAAATGGAAAGAATAAAGCCACCGTACGTGGATTATTTGATCAGGGGTCCCAACTGACCTTTATATCCAAGGAGTTGGTAGATAAACTGAAACTTACACCTGTAGAGGAGACACGGATAAACATAAAAGGATTCCTGACTAACTCAGGAGCCCGAACTTACGAGGTAGTACGACCCACAGTACGACTAGGAGGTTATGTACGAAAAGTACCAGCACTAGTAGTAGATAGATTTCCATCAGACCTGTATATAGAAGGTCTAGGAACAACAGCCAAATTCCTAGAAGAAAAGGGAATTCCTTTGGCTGATAACATTACATCGGACAACCTTTCCGATATTGGAATCCTTATGGGATCAGATGTCTACCATAAGTTTATCATAGGAAAGGA
Organism: Procambarus clarkii; assembly: GCF_040958095.1. NCBI lineage: Eukaryota > Metazoa > Arthropoda > Malacostraca > Decapoda > Cambaridae > Procambarus > Procambarus clarkii. Next base: position 23,948,062 of record NC_091172.1, read on the forward strand.
AGATTACCACGGTATGAACGTGTTACCATCTGCAGGTGGCTATTTACTAACAGGCCCAGTATTACGGCTAAAACAACCCGCACCTGTGGATCACCAACATGCCAACACAGTAATGGTTGCATGACTAGGAGAACAGTCTCCACTGCAACTCAGAGACATTTCCGAGGATGAGCTTGATCCCCCAGTATATAAGTTATGGGACCTGGCAACTCTCGGCATTGTCCCTGAACAACCTAGTCCAGATGATGACTGGACTTATAAACAATACCTAGACTCAGTTATCTACAAAGATAATCAGTACTGGGTCAGGTTACCATGGAAGCTGAATCACCCTCAGCTACCCATCAACTACTTCATGGCACAAAATCAATTAAGATCACAGGTGTTACGTTTACAAAGACAACCTGAGAACTTGAAGTTGTACCATGAAATAATACAGAAGCAGCTCGATGACAAATTTATCGAAGTTGTAACAAATGATAACCCAAAGGAAGGACATTATCTGCCACACCACCATGTTCAGAAGGATTCTGCGACTACCCCACTACGGATAGTATTTAATTGCAGTGCTAAGATGGGGCAGAATAGTGTTTCGTTAAATGACTGCCTTCAAACAGGCCCAAGCCTAACACAAAGGCTTTATGACGTGCTGTTAAAGTTTCGTATAGGGACTTATGCATATACGGCCGACATTAGCAAGGCATTCCTTAGGGTAGGTCTTCAAGAAGAAGACCGGAACTACACAAAGTTCCTATGGATTAAGGATCCTAATGATCCAAACAGTGAAATAATCACTTATAGGTTTGCGTCTGTTTTGTTCGGAGCCACGAGCTCACCATTTCTGCTTCAAGCTACCTTGGATACGCACTTGAAGAAGTCCAATAGCCCGAACAAGACAGAAATTAGCGAAAACCTGTATGTGGATAACTTTCAAGGAACAGCCAACAGTGAAAGTAAGCTGTTGGACATATACCATGAGGCCAATCGAGAATTAATGGGAGCCAATATGCCTCTCCAGTCTTGGGTCTCTAACAATGACAAATTAAAACAACTGATCACAACTGAATTTCCCGACTACCAAGTACCCGAGATGACAAAGGTTCTAGGTGTCCAATGGAACACGACAACCGATCAGTTGACAATCAAGTCAGTGGAAACAGATACCACTAACTTAACAATGAGAAAATTGCTATCACAAGTCAGCAAACCCTTCGACCCATTAGGCTTATTAAGTCCAATACTAATTAATGGGAAGATGATAATACAGGAATGTTGGCAACAAAAGATAGGCTGGGATGATCTTCTAACACCTGCCCTACAAGAAAAATGGCAAGGGTTAGTGAAAGATTTAAGCATCCTAGAGTCTGTCAAGTTCCCTAGGAACACAACAGTAAATGAAAAGGAACCAATTAAGTTGCATGTATTTTGTGATGCCTCAGGAAAGGCTTATGGTACAGTAGCTTACCTGGTCTCAAATGGGCAAGCCAATTTGCTCACATCAAAGGCCAGAGTGGCACCTTTAAAGAAAAGATCACTGCCACAACTGGAATTAACAGCCTTACTGCTAGGTGTAAGATTAGCTCATTATCTGATCAAGGCCTTAAGCCACATCCACTTTACAGAAACAGTAGTATGGTCAGATAATGAGGCAGTGCTACAGTGGGTTAAAAACAATAACAGTAAGAATCCTTACGTGAGTAACCGCGTTAAGGAAATACGAGAGTTGTCAGCAGGGTATAAACTAAGATATGTACCTACTAAAGAGAATCCAGCTGACTATCTCTCCCGAGGCCTGACTTTACGGCAATTAACAAAGGCAGAGATGTGGTTCAACGGACCTCAGTGGCTAATCAGCGACCAGTGGCCTGAACAAAAGCCACAAGTCATTGTGACCAATGTCACTGTTCCCACTGAGAACCCGGAACTACCTCAGACTTTGGTAATTGATCCTGCTCGGTACTCTGAACTGAACAAACTTGTAGGTGTCACCCAAGTAGTGTTTGATTTTCTAAAGAAAATAGGAATCAAGCATAATTTCCCTAGTGCCTTAAGGTACTGGGTTAAAAAAGCTCAGACCGACACATTCGGGACAGAAATTGACAATGTTCCTAAGAAGCTACAACATGATCTGGGTCTCTGGTTAGACACTGACAATTATAACTTGATAAGATGCGGAGGACGCTTACAACATGCTGACATAGATCTGGAAGCAAAAAATCCAATATTGCTCCCTCGTCACCACATAGTAAGCAAACTAATTGTGTTACATATACACAAATACTGCACTCTGCATGGTGGGGTATTAGATACTCTCACAGAATTAAGACAACAGTACTGGCTACCCCAAGGTAGACAGACAGTAAAATCCATAATCAAATCCTGTGTTGTATGCCGGAGATACGATGCCAGAGTGTGTCCATATCCTGGCCCTCCTCCACTTCCGAAGGAACGAGTCGTACATATTCATCCTTTTGAGACAACAGGAGTAGATTTCACAGGAGCACTAACACTGACAGGCACTAAAGACAAGAAACCAGTAAAGGCCTATATCTGTCTTTTTACTTGTGCCACAACAAGGGCCGTCCATCTAGAAGTGACTCCCGATATGAGTGCCGAAGCATTCTTACAGGCTTTCCGCAGGTTTGCTTCACGTAGATCTTGTCCCAAGTTAATGATTTCAGACAATGGGTCCAACTTGGTGGCAGGAGAAGCATGCCTGAGGAAAATCTGGACACACCCCAAGGTACGCACAGCCCTAACTCAACGGCAGTGCTATTGGAAATTCATACCTCCCAGAGCACCATGGCATGGAGGCTTCTATGAACGGATGGTTGGTACGGTGAAACGGTCTTTACGGAAAACCCTACACCGCCAAAAGATTGACCTTCAGGAGCTTCAAACAGTAATCATAGAAATAGAAGCACGAGTTAACAACCGACCACTTACCTACCTCTCTGATGATGCTTTGCAGCGTGAACCATTAAGTCCAGCTCATTTGATGTATGGGAGACCTCTCAAAACACTTGTGTCCCTTACGGATGAGGAACCAGAGGATCCTTCATATGTCAAAGAGAGTGATTTGGTTCAACGTTTCAAACATCTTTCAGGGGTGATAAGTCGGTGGAATGACGTATGGACTCGTGAATACCTAACAGCTCTGAGGGAGTATCATTACGGGGCAAACAGTCCCTATAATAGAATTAACTTGAACCCTGGTGACATAGTTCTGGTGGATAGTGACGGACCACGCTCGGAGTGGCCTATAGGAGAAATAGTCTCTGTTCATCCAGACAGCCAGGGCATCTTGAGAATAGTGAAAGTAAAATGCAAAGGCAACACTACTCTCAAAACTTTAGAGAAATTAGTACCTTTAGAACTGGCCAGGAAAGAAGACGTACAACGACTTCCAGCACCCGATACGCCAGTACGGGACATACGTCCCCAACGGACTGCTGCACAACAATGTAAACTCAAATTAAAGCAGCACTATAATTCTGAGGGAGAAGAATAAAGTGATCGCAGTCCTTACCGGGACTTCGACCCGTGTTCTGCCCCTGGGAATTATGTCGGGAAACCGACACACACACACAACTACACACACAAATAACACAGTCTCCCCTAGTCTATACTCCCTTCAGGATGGAAAATGGGAGACTCCGTGACGTCATCGACTCCGTGACGTCATCAAAGTCATCGTATATTTACATTATGAAACATTGTTAATAGATTAGTTTAGTATCTAAAGTTAATAAAAAAGTAATCACTAAGAATGAATATAATTATTTACATCAAATAGTAGCTAGGTTCCCTTGTTAATGTAAAATTACTTTGAGTGAGGAACCAGAGCATAAGAGCGTCACCCCGGAGAGGAAGGCGTCCATACTATACAACATCAACAAAAGATGGGATGAGCATACCACGCTGTCTTAACTGGTGTAAACAGCTAGACACCCCATTTACGTGTCAACACCAGCCACACAGCCTAACAACATCACAACGACATCTGTATCCGTCTACCAAGTATTGTTTATTATTCAAGTGCACTGTTTAATATAAATATGTAGATGGTTATGTCGTAGGACATCCCCAAAAACACCGTACGTGTACCCCATTACAGCCCTCACAGTTCATGTCATACCTGTAATTGATATGTTTAGGGAACTTTGATTAATCCTTGCATCCCATACAGGTAAATTGTGAGAGGAGCTTCAAGAATCTGTGCAGACAGTTGGTTCATACACATAATTAACTACTTGTTTGCCAAGCCTTGTCCTTCCCACCAGCCGCCATTACGTGGCACAAAGAGGCAGGGCCACACCCATCTTGAGGCTACACCTACACGCCTTACTAGGCCCATTCTACTGGCACAGCTAAGACATTATAGCAGTAGCAGTAGTTATAATTAATTACTTATAATGAAATAACTGAAATAATAGTTTTAAAGGTAAACAATTGGTAGTTTAAGAAGGGACTATAACAAAGTGGTTTAAGCTACCAATTGTCCCTCCCAATAGTGTGTAAGAAGATTTCAGGCAGTTTACCAGTACATACAGTCCACTTAATTAATACTTACTTACTAAGAAAATAAATAAGACATAACTTTATTTTATTAAATCAATTTGAAAAGAGAGATTAGCTGCCTGGAATTTTTCCCCACAACTCCATATAGGAGGAAATAAAGCGGAGGAAAAACTATATACCTATAGCACTAAAATCACTTTTTTATAAAATTTTAGAAAGAGTGCTAAGAAGTAAGATCGCAGATTACAAGGAGTCACAGTAGCTACATAACTCTGGACAACCTGGGGCTCAAAACGGGGCGTTCCTGCCTCTCATACTTCCTGGACTACAAAGACACGGTCTTAGCTCCCATGGAAGACAAGCAGAACGCAGTAATATACACAGATATTGGCAAAATCTTTCGACAAATGTGACCATAGTATAAACAAATCCACAAGGGCCGTGACGAGGATTCGAACCAACGTCCGAGAGCATGGTGTTACTGCCCTCAAAATGCGGTCAAAAGGAATAACCGGCAAAATAGGACGATGGCTTTTCAATTTCACAACCCATAAAACCCAGAGTATAATAAACAACAAAGTAAAAACTGAGCTATTCATCCACCATGAATAGCTCAGTCCCCCTCCAGTAATTTTTCTCATCCTCATATCAGACATGAACAAGGATACAAACTATAGACTACTGTATTATGCTTTGCAGATATCACTAGAATTTTCCTGCAATCCTTCAGGACCGCCTCTCTCAGCCTCCTGCAACCCTCCCCCCCCTCCTGCCCAGCCTACCTAGTGTGAATTAAATTGTAAATTTTGCCCCGAAGGGTGAATTTATTGGGCAGCAGCGCCACTCATCCTGTGGGTGGACACACCGCCATAGCAGCATGTACAACACTCCCCAATAGGAAGAAAACCCGCTGGGTTGCAAGCCCCGTCTCAAGTCATGCAGCAGCAGGGGTCACCCTTAACCCTTAAGGGGTTAAGGGTGCAGCTGAGCACCCTTAACCACAGACACTTCCTTCCCAAGACTACTCTTTACCTGTATCCACCAAGCTGCTCTCCCCTTGGGTATCTTTACCTGAATATGATTGATTGATTGAGGCCTGCTCAGAGACCGGGCCGCGGGGACGTTGATCCTCGGAACCATCACAGGATGACCACACGGCATGTGTTCACTCACAACATGAGTGACGTTGCTCTACAAACTCACCCTTCGGGCAAAATTAAAATTATATTTAAGTGCCAAATAAAGAGGAAGGGAGCAGAGTGGATGGAAAGACAGGCAAGGAAGAGGAAGAGCTGGAAAGAGGGTTTGGAAATGGAGAGAGGGACTGGAAAAAGAGAAGGGTAGGGGCTGGGAAGGGAGTGGGGAGGCTGGGAAGGGAGTGGGGAGGCTGGGAAGGGAGTGGGGAGGCTGGGAAGGGAGTGGGGAGGCTGGGAAGGGAGTAGTGAGGCTGGGAAGGGAGTGGGGAGGCTGGGAAGGGAGTGGGGAGGCTGGGAAGGGAGTAGTGAGGCTGGGAAGGGAGTGGGGAGGCTGGGTAGGGAGTGGGGAGGCTGGGAAGGGAGTAGTGAGACTGGGAAGGGAGTAGTGAGGCTGGGAAGGGAGTGGGGAGGCTGGGAAGGGAGTAGTGAGGCTGGGAAGGGAGTGGGGAGGCTGGGTAGGGAGTGGGGAGGCTGGGAAGGGAGTAGTGAGACTGGGAAGGGAGTAGTGAGGCTGGGAAGGGAGTGGGGAGGCTGGGAAGGGAGTGGGGAGGCTGGGAAGGGAGTGGGGAGGTTGGGAAGGGAGGGAATGTGATCGGTTCTCAGGGAGAGGCTAAAAGGGTCAACGACTGTGTTTACACATGAGTGTTGTGTATACAGAGGTGTAGGGAGGGAGGGAGGGAGAGAGGGAGCAAGGGTGCCCCAGCCGGAGACCCCAGCCGGGTGTAGGGTTCACCGCACCCTTAGGACATACGGCCTTCCGGGTTAAATATATTGATGATTACATTTTTACTAAATCTTTTGTTTCATGTATTCTTATACAGTGTTCATTACCTGTTGTGTGGGGGGGGGGGACTTGGAGGGGGAAGGGGTGCTCTTGTTAGCACGTCAGGTGACAGGTAAGACCATTCGCCCTCCCCCCCTCCCCCCACGAAGGTAAGACCTCATCTCCACCTGCCTTCAATGTGACCCTTCACTCTAGTGAATCCGCCTCCCTTAAGGCCGGCTGTTACTCCATGTTGTTCCAGGTCTTTCATACAGCCAAGCACTGTTAAATCTACTTAGGGGGAAGGAAGAGGTCAAGAAGCTTTCCTTAGCTGCTGGGTGCCGCCTGGGGTTGCTGTGCCGTCGTAGCTGGGTGCCGCCTGGGGTTGCTGTGTCGTCGTAGCTGGGTGCCGCCTGGGGTTGCTGTGTCGTCGTAGCTGGGTGCCGCCGGGGGTTGCTGTGTCGTCGTAGCTGGGACACGCCGGGGGTTGCTGTGCCGTCGTAGCTGGGACACGCCGGGGGTTGCTGTGCCGTCGTTGCTGGAATTTTAATTGGGTGCTCACGGATGTGGTAACAATTAAGTCAGTTTGAAGTCATGACCTTAATACATCATGCAACACATTGGTAATTTTTAAGAGCGCGCCTTTTCCTGGAAGGTGGTGTAGAGGCTGCCTGGTTCCTGGAAGGTGGTGGAGAGTCTACCTGGTTCCTGGAAGGTGGTGGAGAGTCTGCCTGGTTCCTGGAAGGTGGTGTAGAGGCTGCCTGGTTCCTGGAAGGTGGTGGAGAGTCTACCTGGTTCCTGGAAGGTGGTGGAGAGGCTGCCTGGTTCCTGGAAGGTGGTGGAGAGTCTGCCTGGTTCCTGGAAGGTGGTGGAGAGTCTGCCTGGTTCCTGGAAGGTGGTGGAGAGTCTACCTGGTTCCTGGAAGGTGGTGTAGAGGCTGCCTGGTTCCTGGAAGGTGGTGGAGAGGCTGCCTGGTTCCTGGAAGGTGGTGGAGAGTCTGCCTGGTTCCTGGAAGGTGGTGGAGAGTCTGCCTGGTTCCTGGAAGGTGGTGGAGAGTCTACCTGGTTCCTGGAAGGTGGTGTAGAGGCTGCCTGGTTCCTGGAAGGTGGTGGAGAGGCTGCCTGGTTCCTGGAAGGTGGTGGAGAGTCTGCCTGGTTCCTGGAAGGTGGTGGAGAGGCTGCCTGGTTCCTGGAACGTTGTGTAGAGGCTGTCTTTGAGGTTACTCAGTCCTTGTCAAGACTTGGAGACTTGACTGGACGGTAAATCTGTTAGACTTAACGGATGTCTCTGGTACCCTAGAGACATGACGGATGTTCACCCTGACTTGGAGATCATAATGCTCCACTAAGACCTACCGGCTAGACAATGCCCCAGCTCAACGAAGACCTGGAGACTGGACAATGCTCCCCGGTAGGAGGCATACGTGTCTGGCTGGGCTCTTAATATGGAATATCATAGAGATTCGAGGCAGAGACAATTGTAGTGAGCGAAGGCCGGTCCAGGGGCCAGGCTGGAGGGCCCACAGCCCTGTGTCAACACCTTGATCCATCTCTGCCCTGTCTCTGCACGCCCACACCCACGCTCCCACGCTCCTCCTCCTCCCACACCCACGCTCTCATTCTCCCACACCCACGCTCCCACGCTCTCATCCTCCCACACTCCTCCTCCTACACTCCTCCCACACCCACGCTCCCACACTCCTCCTCCCACACCCACGCTCTCATCCTCCCACACCCACGCTCCCACACTCCTCCTCCCACACCCACGCTCTCATCCTCCCACACCCACGCTCCCACACTCCTCCTCCCACACCCACGCTCTCATCCTCCCACACCCACGCTCCCACACTTCTCCCACACCCTCGCAAGCACAATTAGGTGAGTACACACAGGAAGACTGAAAAAATACAGACTGACAGATAAAGAGGAAAATAGAACAAGCACAGAGACAGATCTGTGGTCCCGGGTCGATACCGCACAATATTCCACCTCGCGATAAAAGAGACTTGACAATTACATATTAATTATACTAGAAAAAGCATTGTAACTCAAGAAGAAGAATTAAAAGTTTCACGGTAAATCAGAGCTATTTTTTCCACTATCTCAGTTAATTATTCGCTCACAAGAGACTATGAACTAAGATCAACACGGAGAGTGACTGCCACATATATTCCAACAATCTAATTCAAGGTTATTAGAACATTTTGTTCAATGTTTTAAAGTTACATAAATTCAATTTCTGGTCGAGGCTAATACAATGCTCTCAGATATCAGATTTCAAAGGCTTACTTAGAATCAAATTAGTCCTATGTAAAAAAAAAAACCTTGATGTTCCATTAGTCTCTCTTGTAAATTTCGAATACAATTTACAATGTGTTTGAACACGCGAATAATTCAGCAGCGTCAGGCGGTGAGAGGGGGGGGGGGGGGGGGGGGGCGGACACTAGCCTAAACTTTAACAATTGGAACCTGTCGTGAAGCTTCTGTAAAAGTGTATTGAAAATAAATTTAGGCTATAATTAACGAATAAATTTAGGAAAAAAAAATCGAATGGCATCTAGCGTATTCTTAGTAATGAACGACATTTTTGAAGCTTAAAGTTCAGGATAAACTTAATTCGGGGGATTAATATATTTTTCAAGAGTGTTCTGAGGAATGACTGTATCAAAGACTCCAGTGTAAATAAAGAACCTTTGTCACCACTAATGAAGCGGATCTCTGCTGGAAGACAGTACACAGCCTGTATTCTCACGCCGTGACATTATTAACTGGGGATCCGGTACAAATGTAAGGTGATACATACCTTCACGTCCTGAAGTTGGCTCTTGAAAAGTGGCATTTTTTTTCTTGTTGAACTTTACAGTAAATGTAATGTTTTCGTGTGGCGTATTTAAATATACTCTTGAAGTTTCATTGTTAGGTTCATGTACACACACACACACACACACACACACACACACACACACACACACACACACACACAGGAGGAAGCGGCTAGATGTACCTCTCAGATGTACCTCTAGATGTTCCTCTCAGGAAGCGGCTAGATGTACCAGCCGGCTGATAGAGAGAAATAGAGCAGTAGTAGTAGCAGGCATTAAGGAGCAAACAGGGACCAGACCAAAGGAGCGGAGAGACAAGGACAAAAACATGATTAAAGAGATCCTTAAAGAGGTAAGGATGGAGGGAGCTGAGCGAAATGTTGAAAAGGTTTTCAGGCTTGGAAAGTACAACAAGGACAGAGACCGAATGATAAAGGTGGTTTTCATGAGCGAAATCGCGAAAGAGGAATTATTAGAAAGGAAGTGCTGTCTAGCAAGTGGAGAGAAGTTCAAAAGAGTATTCTTGCAGAGGGATATGACAAGGGAAGAGAGAATGCAAGCAGCAGACGCGAGGAAGGAGCGCAGGGAGAGAGAAAGGAATCAGGGAGCCACACCCCCGATCCCTACAATCCCAGAGGGAAACGGGGAACCCTCCTCAAACAGTGCATTAGCCACAGGGAGTGCGGCACCACCCCTTCATTCCACCCAACAGACACCCTACCTGCCCCAACCCCTGTCAGCCCCCCACTAAGTACCCACCTAAGGCACCCCTCTCCTCCCACTCACCCCCCTCCTCCCACTCACCCCCCTCCTCCCACTCCCCCCTCCCCCCAGGACCTCCCTTCTCCCCCATCCCCCAAGCCCTCCCTTCTCCCACATGCCCTTCCGTCCCTCCCACCCACAAGCCCTTCATTCTCCCCCACCCCCCTAAGCTCCCCACTCTCCCCCACCCCACCTAAGCCTTCCCCTCTCCACCACTCCCCAAAACCCTCCCCTCTTCCTCAACCACCTCAGCCTTCCCTTTCCCCCCACGCCCTCCCCACTTTATTGCCCCCCCAAAACCCACCCCCCCAACCCTCCCCCCCTCACCCACTCCCCCTACCCTCCCCCCCTCACCCACTCCCCCTACCCTCCCCCTCCCCCCCCCTCACCCACTCCCCCCCTCACCCACTCCCCCTACCCTCCCCCTACCCCTACCCTCCCCCTCACCCCTACCCCCCCAAGCCCTTCCTCCTCCACCAGTCTCCCCATACCAGATCCTCCCAGCTCCTGCTCACCCCAGACCCCACAGGTCCTCCCCAGAGGAGAAACAGAAGAGAGTTAGTTTCAGGGCAATGTACTCGAACATAGATGGGATCACAAGCAAGGCAAGTGAACTAAGGGAAAGAGCACAAGAAGTGAACCCAGATGTAATTGGACTCACTGAAACAAAACTCTCTGGAATCATAACGAATGCCGTGTTTCCCCAGGAGTACACAATAATAAGGAAAGAGAGGGAAGGTAGGGGAGGAGGAGGAGTGGCCCTACTCATGAGAAAGGAATGGAGTTTTAAGGAGATGACTATCCCGGGCTGTGAGGGTTTCAGAGACTACATAGCAGGCACCATGACAATGGGAGGACCAAGGATAGTAGTAGCAGTAATATATAATCCTCCACCAAATGACAAAAGACCCAGTCAAGAGTACGAAAGCAACAACATGGCAGTTAACACTATAATTGAGAGGGCAGCCTCTTCTGCCTGTAGAAATAGATCCCACCTGCTCATCATGGGGGACTTCAATCACGGCAGGATTGATTGGGAGAACAAGGAACCGCATGGAGGCGAGGATACGTGGAGAGCCAAACTACTGGAGGTGGCGACTAGAAACTTCTTAACCCAGCATGTCAGTGAACCCACAAGGATGAGAGGAAACGACGAACCAGCGAGACTCGACCTGGTTTTCACCCTGAACGACTCTGACATAAGAGAAATCAGTTTTGAGGACCCAGTAGGAATGAGCGACCACAGTGTATTGGTGTTTGAGTACCTGATTGAAGAAGGGTTATTGAACTCGAGAAGGGATACCGAAACCAAAAGGTTAGCATACCGAAAGGGAAACTATGAGGAGATAAGAAAATGCCTAGCAGATATAGCATGGGAAACAGAGCTCAGGGAAAAGACGGCCCAAGATATGATGGAATACATCACGCAAAAATGCAAGGATGCAGCAAACAAGTTTGTCCCAGTCCAAAAGGAAAACAGTGAAATGAAGATGAGAAACCCATGGTTTAATCAGAGATGTAGGCTAGCTAAGCAGCAAAGTAAAAGGGCATGGAGAAACTATAGGAATAACAGGACACTGGAGAGCAGAGAAAGATACCAGAATGCCAGGAATGAATATGTTAGGATGAGAAGAGAGGCAGAAAGACAATACGAAAATGACATCGCAAGCAAGGCAAAGACTCAGCCTAAATTGCTGCATAGCCACATCAGGAGAAAAACAACAGTAAAGGAACAGGTTATGAAATTAAGGTTAGGGGCAGAAGGATTCACTACAAACGACAAGGAAGTGTGTGAGGAACTGAATAAGAAATTCCAGGAGGTCTTCACCTTGGAGCAAGGAGAAATCCCAGAGATAAGAGAGGGAATAGCTAACCAGGAACCACTAGAAGAGTTTGAGATTACCAGCGGGGAAGTAAGGAAGTGTTTACTAGAATTGGATGTGACAAAGGCTATAGGTCCAGATGGAATCTCCCCTTGGATACTAAAGGAAGGAGCAGAAGAACTGTGCCTCCCGCTCTCCATGGTGTATAACAAATCACTGGCAACAGGGGAACTGCCAGAAATTTGGAAAGCAGCTAACGTAGTCCCGATATACAAGAAAGGGGATAGACAGGAGGCACTGAATTACAGACCAGTGTCCCTAACCTGCATACCATGCAAGTTGATGGAGAAGATTGTGCGAAGAAAGCTAGTGGAACATCTGGAGCGAAAGAACTTTGTAACACAGCATCAACATGGATTCAGGGATGGCAGGTCCTGCCTCACAGGGTTACTTGAATTCTATGACCAGGCAACAAAAATAAGGCAAGAAAGAGAAGGGTGGGCAGACTGCATATTTTTGGATTGTCAGAAAGCCTTTGACACAGTGCCACACAAGAGGTTAGTGAAAAAACTGGAGATGCAGGCTGGAGTGAAAGGGAAGGTACTCCGTTGGATACAGGAGTACCTAAGTAACAGGAGACAACGAGTCAGTGTGAGGGGTGAGGTCTCAGATTGGCGAGACGTTACGAGTGGAGTACCGCAGGGGTCAGTCCTTGGACCTATACTGTTTCTGATATATGTAAATGATCTTCCAGAGGGTATAGAATCGTTTCTCTCAATGTTTGCCGATGATGCAAAAATTATGAGGAGGATTGAAACTGAGGACGATAGTAGGAGGCTACAAGATGACCTAGACAGACTGAGTGAATGGTCCAACAAATGGCTGTTGAAGTTCAACCCGAGTAAATGCAAAGTAATGAAACTAGGTGGTGGAAATAGGAGGCCAAACACAGGATACAGAATAGGAGATGAAGTACTTAATGAAACGAACAGAGAGAAAGATCTAGGAGTTGATATCACACCAAACCTGGCTCCTGAAGCCCACATAAAAAGAATAACGTCTGCGGCATATGCGAGGCTGGCTAACATCAGAACAGCGTTCAGGAACCTGTGTAAGGAATCATTCAGAATCTTGTACACCACATATGTAAGACCAATCCTGGAGTATGCGGCCCCAGCATGGAGCCCGTACCTTGTCAAGCACAAGACGAAGCTGGAAAAAGTCCAAAGGTATGCCACTAGACTAGTCCCAGAACTAAGAGGCATGAGTTACGAGGAAAGGCTGCGGGAAATGCACCTTACGACACTGGAAGACAGAAGAGTAAGGGGAGACATGATCACAACCTACAAAATCCTCAGAGGAATCGACCGGGTAAACAAAGATAAACTATTCAACACTGGTGGGACGCGAACAAGGGGACACAGGTGGAAACTGAGTACTCACATGAGCCACAGAGACGTTAGAAGGAACTTTTTTAGTGTCAGAGTAGTTAACGGATGGAATGCATTAGGCAGTGATGTGGTGGAGGCTGACTCCATACACAGTTTTAAATGTAGATATGATAGAGCCCAGTAGGCTCAGGAATCTGTACACCAGTTGATTGACAGTTGAGAGGCGGGACCAAAGAGCCAAAGCTCAACCCCCGCAAGCACAAATAGGTGAGTACAAATAGGTGAGTACACACACACACACACACACACACACACACACACACACTCACACACACACACACACACACACACACACACACACACACACACACACACACACACACACACACACACACACACACACACACACACACACACACATACACACACACACACACAGACACACACTCACACAGACACTCACACTCACACACACTCACTAAGTGGTATACCCGGCGGTGTCAGGGTCTACCCCAACATCCCAGATTTCTCTCTCTCAACGGACACAAAATGCTGTACTAAAACACCCAAGCCTAACCGAGCCGCCCACGCATAGAAAACGCGAATTTTGTGAACCGCAATCCTAGGCCCTAATAAATTTTGTTAGGCCTAATACAGTACATACATGTGCTGTAATATTTAAGTTCGGTTTCAGCTTTATTTCTTCCGGACTCTATACAATTAATATAATAAGAAGTGGCTTACTGGTAAGTCCATCACTACATATTGGTACAGTTCACCAAGTATAGTCGCTATACGTACTATGGTAACTCATCATTTCAGGGAGGATGGGTTGTATGATAGCAAAGAAATGTATTGGCAATGATAGGCTAAGAAGGATGGCCGTGGCGGCTCAATTTGTTCGCAAAGTTAGTTATGAAAGAAATATATTAAATAATGAAGCGAGGGCTTCGTGTATTCAGTGGCTTGTTATGAAGCCTACTAATTAATTTAGCCTGAAAATAATGCAACACAAATAATATACATTTTTATATTTAGTTACCTCATTAAAAGAAGATTCTTCATCAACACTTCCATCATAACAGGAAGAGGATTGAAGACGTTGACCAGACCACACGCTAGAAGGTGAAGGGACGACGACGTTTCGGTCCGTCCTGGTCCATTCTCAAGTCGATTGTCATTGCCTCACAGTCGACTTGAGAATGGTCCAGGACGGACCGAAACGTCGTCGTCCCTTCACCTTCTAGTGTGTGGTCTGGTCAACTGCCTTTAGCCACGTTATTGTGACTCATCGCCTGCACTGAGTATATTGAAATACTTATAACATCTTGAACAAAAGAAATTAGTTCTTATTCTGTGAAACATTTTATCTGTAAAAGATTGTATTGGAGGGAATAATTACACCAAACTGTAATTAAAAATGTTAATCTAAAAGTTTAAAAGTTTATATTGCAAAGATTGATATAGATGTTATTTAAAACATAGAATTATTCTTTAACAGAAAAATAAACGGTAATAGTATTAGAATTCTGACATTTTTTAGAGCTTCCACAACAACACGACAGTCAATATTTTCACTTTATTGAGAAAATAAGACATAACAGACAGAAAATACTAAAATACAGGAAATACAGGAAATGTAAAAATACAGGACGGTATATAAAATGCAAAGAGATATAGAGGATAAGGAAGAGGTCAGTGGAACTGGAAAAGAGGAACATTATCACAAAACACCAACTGGGATCCTGCGTGGTAAACACTGCCTTATAAACCCACTAGAGGCCTTAGTCACCTGACAGATTAGGTATGTAATGATGGGGTAGACTTCACATTCCAGGAGTGTAGAAGGTGATCGACACAGTGCCTGCTGGAAGTAAGTAATTATCAAAAGAAGGCGCCAAGCCGGGGAGACTATATAGAACCAGTGTCCTCTGGAGGCTGATACATAATATAGAGAAGAAGGCCAGATGCAGGGAGGCTGTTATTGGGAATGGAGAAAGAGGTAACCTGGAGAACACTGGAACATCAAGAGAGGGCAAATAACAAACTGAGGTTCTGAAAGGGCTACTCCTTTGCCCTATTATACTCCTGGTATATGCTTAGCAGAAGGGCGTGGTTCTGCATATCAAAATGTGTTGCTGATGCCAAACTGAGGAGTATAGGAAGGGAAGATAGTGAGAAGATATTGCAGATACTGCCTCCTTAAGATATGTCTTGAGAAAGCCGCAGAGACGCCCAGAAATGTTCAAGAAGATACATGATCGCAGTCTGCTGAATTCTCCGTCATGGGAATGGCTGAGACAAATACTGAATTTTTAAACTGAACGAACGAGAACTAGCGGACAGAGAAGAGGCAAAGTTGAGAAGGGCTCCAATACATGGGTTCAAAGTAGATATAATGTCTTCCTATGTGTGATCAAAGGTTAAAGCCGGGTCCAAGAGCTGAAACTCAAACCACATAAACACAGCTAGAGGGGCTTACATACACGCATATACGCACAATTTACTGCTCAGAGAAATACAGACATGGAATACTGGCAATTTCCCCGTATGAAAAATGGGCAGATTAAAGTGTGTATGACTGAAAAAAAAGAAAGGCAAAAGGTTTTTATTTTGTCTGAAAAGAATACACACAAAAAATGTTGCGATGTTTCCTGAGCAATTAATAAATGCATGATGGAATGTTCAAACAAGTAAGCTGCATGTTGCTACACAAATATAACGTGAAAGATTTCCTTGCCTTTTTGTTTTGTCTACAATACATAAATGGAATTGTTTTCCGAAGAAAGACTTTCTATTCCAAAGGATTTGAGCGGGCAAGAGAAATATAGTGTGGTGGTAGGCAAGCGGCTTCCTGGTCAAGTGGGGGGGGGGCCCGTCGCCTCCCCTAGTGTGGGGGCCCGTCGCCTCCCCTAGTGTGGGGCCCGTCACCTCCCCCTAGTGTGGGGGCCCGTCACCTCCCCCTAGTGTGGGGGCCCGTCGCCTCCCCTAGTGTGGGGGCCCGTCGCCTCCCCTAGTGTGGGGGCCCGTCGCCTTCCCTAGTGTGGGGCCCGTCGCCTCCCCTAGTGTGGAGCCCGTCGCCTCCCCTAGTGTGGGGGCCCGTCGCCTCCCCTAGTGTGGGGGCCCGTCACCTCCCCCTAGTGTGGGGGCCCGTCGCCTCCCCCTAGTGTGGGAATCTCACCACCATTCCCAGTCACTGTAAAAACATGGTAGGCCGTTCTCGACTATTCCCGGCCATTGGCAAGCATTTCTAGCCATTTCCGTCCATCACCAGTATTTCTGGGTCGGCCTTTAGTGTCATGACCCTTCTTGAGATGGTGAAGTGAGGAGAGGTGGAGAGAGAGATGTGGTAATGAAGAAGTATTCTTCTCCTTCCCTTTCCTCTTTATCACCATTTACTCACGTACTTATTTCTTCTCAATCCTTCTCCAAATGTCTCTTTTTCTTTTCTAACAAATTTTTTTTCCGTCTTTCACATTTTTTCCATCTCTCGCTGCTCTCTTCCTCTCATTATCTTACCTCCTTTCCTCACTATCTCTCACCTCTCCATAGGTAAATCTGTACACATTCTCTCCGTTCCTCACCCTCATTATACCTCTTCGCCTCACCCTCTCCCTTGCTCATCCTCCTCACCCTCATCTTTTACAGACTATTACACTGAATTCATAAAGCAAAACGTCCACTTGAAGACACTCCAGAGATGATCTTGAACAACCCCACTGTTGTTGCTGTCTCGATGTAGCATATTCAGTAGACGTGCAGAGGTCACAAGGGGAAATTAGACTGCTGCTTAAACTGTGTTTACATTTACAAATAAGTTAGTGTCTTAAACTCGTCAAAGAAAGTTTTTTTTCCCCTTAAGCTTGACCCTGGTTGGGATTTATAACGTTTAATAAAAATAGTTTGTTGGTCTCTCGGTGAATTCTTCAACAGTTCTAGCTCGGAATTTTGTGGGGCTCGTAGGAAATTTATTGCTGGTCTTCACTGCGAACAGCAACAGCAGCAGCAGCAGCAGCAGGAGCAGCAGCAGTACCAGGAGCAGCAGCAGCATGAGCAGTACCAGGAGCAGCAGCAGCAACAACAACAGCAGCAGCAGCACCAGGAGCAGCAGCAGCCGCAGCAGCAATACATTTCCTACGAATGGCACCAGCTGCTGCTGCTGCCATTCCTACAGCAGCTGCTGCTTATGCTACTGCAGCAGCTGCAGCTGAAGCCTGGAAATAACAGGGTTGAGGCATCGTCAGTCGCTCCTTAAGGGCGTTGACTTTGAGTAATGAAAAGACTGGTGTCTGTACCGCAGCAATACGTGAGCGTTGTGTATACTCGCATATTTCTGTCTTCAGGACCGGGTTTTAGCTCTTGGACCTGGCACGTCCAGTCGTCGGGTGCCTAATGTAATGACAACAATCCTATTTGACTTTTATTGATACTTTCTAAATTATGAAGGGAGTAATGCTGCTAGAACATATTCGTGTACTATATTACATTTTCCTACTCTTATGTTAAAAAAAATATTTCTGACTCATTCAAGGTGAATATCAGGTCGAGTCTTGCTGGTTCGTCATTGTCCCTCATTCTTGTGGGTCCCTTGACACGATGGCTCAGAAACAAAGAAAAAGTGTATATGTGTGTGTGTATGAGTAACTTTAGGAGTGTATGTGTGAGTGTGTGTGTGTATGTGTAACCTTAGGAGTGTATATGTGAGTGTGTGTATGTGTAGCTTTAGGAGTGTATGTGTGAGTGTATGTATGTGTAACTTTAGGAGTGGCTCTTAAGCATTCTATTGCGACTTGTGTTTGTAACCACACCAGTGCCTGTGTCGTTAGTGTGTGGTGATCCCTGGTGAGTGTGGGGGGGGGGGCTGTTTCCCCTCACCTACCCTCCCTCTCCCTCTCTCCCTCTCTCCCTCTCTCCCTCTCTCCCTCTCACCCTCTCTCCCTCTCTCCCTCTCTCCCTCTCTCCCTCTCTCACCTGTCCTCCCTCAGATGATGGTGTCTCCATCATTCACGGACGGTGGGTTTATGTTAAGTTTGATGTCGTCATTTTTCATGGTTGGTTGGCATTATGGTCTATTAACTCTGATTTAAAGATTATTTGATCTGATTATTGTCCATTAACTCTTAACTCTGTCGCTGCCACGATGGGAGCCACAAATGGACAGTTTCTTTCACCCTGCTGCACCTGTTTACCTAGTAATAAATAGGTACCTGGGAGTTAAACAGCTGCTACGGGCTGCTTCATAGGTGTGTGTGTGTGGGGGGGGGGGAGGGGGAGGGATTGGATTAATTGAAAATTGAAAGGCGGGACCAAAGAGCCAGAGCTCAACCCACACGAGCACAACTAGGTGAGTACACGAGCACACACACACACACACACACACACACACGCACACACACACACACACACACACACACACACACACACACACACACACACACACACACACACACACACACACACACACAGGTTGTCAGGCCAATCCTGGAGTATGCAGCCCCAGCATGGAGTCCATATCTAGTCAAGGATAAGACTAAACTGGAAAAGGTTCAAAGGTTTGCCACCAGACTAGTACCCGAGCTGAGAGGTATGAGCTACGAGGAGAGACTACGGGAATTAAACCTCACTTCGCTGGAAGACAGAAGAGTTAGGGGGGACATGATCACCACATTCAAGATTCTGAAGGGGATTGATAGGGTAGATAAAGACAGTCTATTTAACACAAGGGGAACACGCACAAGGGGACACAGGTGGAAACTGAGTGCCCAAATGAGCCACAGAGATATTAGAAAGAACTTTTTTAGTGTCAGAGTGGTTGACAAATGGAATGCATTAGGGGGTGATGTGGTGGAGGCTGACTCCATACACAGTTTCAAGTGTAGATATGACAGAGCCCGATAGGCTCAGGAATCTGTACACCTGTTGATTGACGGTTGAGAGGCGGGACCAAAGAGCCAGAGCTCAACCCCCGCAAACACAACTAGGTGAGTACAACTAGGTGAGTACACACACACGAGCACACACATGGGGCCTGGTAGCCTGGTGGATAGCGCGCAGAACTCGTAATTCTGTGGCGCGGGTTCGATTCCCGCACCAGGCAGAAACAAATGGGCAGAGTTTCTTTCACCCTGAATGCCCCTGTTACCTAGCAGTAAATAGGTACCTGGGAGTTAGTCAGCTGTCACGGGCTGCTTCCTGGGGTGTGTGTGTGTGGTGTGGGAAAAAAAGTAGTTAGTAAACAGTTGATTGACAGTTGAGAGGCAGGACCAAAGGACCAGAGCTCAACCCCCGCAAACACAACTAGGTGAATACACACACACACACACACACACACACACACACACACACGCACACACACACACACACACACACACACACACACACACACACACACACACACACACACACACACACACACACGCACACACGCACACACGCACACACACACACACACACACACACACACACACACACACACACGCACACACACGCACACACGCACACACACACACACACACACACACACACACACACACACACACACACACGACCAATTATTCACACCAGACATATTAATGAACGTATTTACGGTAAATGGATATGATTAAATGTTCCGTGAAATGCATAATGGAGCGACTGGCTGATCGACACCCCCCTTGATTTACCATAGTGCAGCTGCCGTCCCCCTGACATGGTGCAGCTGCCGTCCCCCTGACATGGTGCAGCTGCCGTCCCCCTGATATGGTGCAGCTGCCATCCCCCTGACATGGTGCAGCTGCCATCCCCCTGATATGGTGCAGCTGCCATCCCCCTGATATGGTGCAGCTGCCGTCCCCCTGACATGGTGCAGCTGCCGTCCCCCTGACATGGTGCAGCTGCCGTCCCCCTGACATGGTGCAGCTGCCATCCCCCTGACATGGTGCAGCTGCCGTCCCCCTGACATGGTGCAGCTGCCCTCCCCCTGATATGGTGCAGCTGCCCTCCCCCTGACATGGTGCAGCTGCCCTCCCCCTGACATGGTGCAGCTGCCCTCCCCCTGACATGGTGCAGCTGCCCTCCCCCTGACACGGTACAGTTGCCCTCCCCCTGACATGGTGCAGCTGCCCTCCCCCTGACATGGTGCAGCTGCCGTCCCCCTGACACGGTACAGTTGCCCTCCCCCTGACATGGTGCAGCTGCCCTCCCCCTGACATGGTGCAGCTGCCCTCCCCCTGACACGGTACAGCTGCCCTCCCCTGACATGGTGCAGCTGCCCTCCCCCTGATATGGTGCAGCTGCCCTTCCCCTGACACGGTACAGCTGCCCTCCCCCTGACATGGTGCAGCTGCCCTCCCCCTGACATGGTGCAGCTGCCCTCCCCCTGACACGGTACAGCTGCCCTCCCCCTGACATGGTGTAGCTGCCCTCCCCCTGACATGGTGCAGCTGCCCTCCCCCTGACATGGTGCAGCTGCCCTCCCCCTGATATGGTGCAGCTGCCCTTCCCCTGACACGGTACAGCTGCCCTCCCCCTGACATGGTGCAGCTGCCCTCCCCCTGACACGGTACAGCTGCCCTCCCCCTGACACGGTACAGCTGCCGTCCCCCTGACATGGTACAGCTGCCGTCCCCCTGACACGGTACAGCTGCCCTCCCCCTGACACGGTACAGCTGCCCTCCCCCTGACACGGTACAGCTGCCGTCCCCCTGACATGGTACAGCTGCCGTCCCCCTGACACGGTACAGCTGCCCTCCCCCTGACACGGTACAGCTGCCCTCCCCCTGACACGGTACAGCTGCCCTCCCCCTGACCTGGTACAGCTGTCAACCATCCCTGAATTTAACGCCACGCAGGCCAGGATGATGAACACAGAAGTAGATAAAGGAGTACCCGACTGACAAGAACCAAACAGTCAAAGTCAGAGAACAAGTGTCACGCTGGAGGAATGTTAGAAGTGGTGTCCCACAAGGGTGTGGTCTGGGACCACGGCTGTTACTAATTGATGTGAACGAACTGCCTGAGGGAGTAAGCTCATATATGTCAATGTTTGCAGATGACGAGAACCTAATGCGGAATATAAAAACAGAAGAGAACTGCAGGAAGTTACAGGAAAACATCGACAGCCTCAAGGAGTGGACAAACAAGTGGTTGCCAGAATTCAATCCCAATCCCTGTAAAGATGGGATGGGAAAGCAGATGGGAAAGGGAGACAGAAGACCAGAAGGCATCTACACCATGAAGGGAAGGCTGCTACAGGAATCAGAAAAAGAGAAAGGTTTGGGAGTAGGCATAATTCCAGCACTTACAACAGAGGAACACATAGACAGGATAACATCAGCAGAATATGTGATGCTTGAAATATAAGAACATCGTTTAGAAACCTAGAACAGGTCTTATTTAAGGGAATGTACCCAATCTTTGTTAGGCCTATACTGGAATATGCAGCACCGGCTTGTCGTCCGCACCTTGTGAAGCAAAAAGCCAATGTTGAACAGTACAAAGGTGTACAGCAAGATTGGTGCCAGAGGTATAAGCTGGGTTAAGCTACGAGAACAAGCTAATGGAACTAAGAGTTTGAAATGAGTCGCAATAAGATGGCTAAAGAGTTGACACCCAACCCACTAAATAATGAAACTAAATCACACAAACTTAGAGGATAGAAGGAACAGAGAGGATATGATCACAACATGCAAGATACTGAGGGGGAATAGATAAGGTGGACAAGGACAGCCTCTTCAAAGTGAGAGATTGGACAAGTGGACGCAGGTGGAGGCTGGAAGCACAAATGAGTTTAAGGAAATACTCAAATCCTATTCGTGTAGTTAACAAGTGAACGCCACACTGAAAGCAGTAGTTGTAGAAGCCACCTCCAGCCACAACTTTAAGGCCAGATTCGACACGGAATTTGTTGAATCTGGTCCTAATCAGAATATGATTATTCTGGACGTTATAATAGTTACGTTGTAATTCCAAGAGTACAACAAGGCCAGTAGGCAGGGCATACAGAACTAGACCTCACTCCCCCAGCGACACTGATAGGTAAATACTCCCACTCTTACCTTTGTTTCCGGGAGTGAAGAAGATGGAGAGGCACAGGTGAATGGAAAGTTTAGAAACGGGACGTACAGTGTGAGGTATGACAGGCAGCGGACTGTCCGCCTTGCTGACACGGTGTGTGGGTGTTGGCAGCTAGGCTAAGCTTGCTCTCATTAGTCAGATGAGACTCTTCACGTGTATTACAATATAAATGGATGTCTGTAGATAGATACTGTTCATCATTTACATATACACACTCCGATGTGTGTGAACCTGTATTGATGTTCTGTTTAAGGGTCTTTATTGTATTATTTATTTATTTATTTATTATTATTTTTATGTTTTTATTTTGCTATTGATTTTTTTTTATAGTGGGAGGATTTGTGATCAGTATTGCATCAAGGAATTATGTATTGTGGGGCGCTGGGAGTCCAGTGAGTAGATGGAGGCTCTTGGACCACCAGCTGTGGGAGCGGGGCGTCTCATCTTGGGCCACCAGCTGTGGGAGCGGGGCGTCTCATCTTGGGCCACCAGCTGTGGGAGTGGGGCGTCTCATCTTGGGCCACCAGCTGTGGGAGTGGGGCGTCTCATCTTGGGCCACCAGCTGTGGGAGCGGGGCGTCTCATCTTGGGCCACCAGCTGTGGGAGCGGGGCGTCTCATCTTGGGCCACCAGCTGTGGGAGCGGGGCGTCTCATCTTGAGCCACCAGCTGTGGGAGCGGGGCGTCTCATCTTGGGCCACCAGCTGTGGGAGCGGGGCGTCTCATCTTGAGCCACCAGCTGTGGGAGTGGGGCGTCTCATCTTGGGCCACCAGCTGTGGGAGCGGGGCGTCTCATCTTGGGCCACCAGCTGTGGGAGCGGGGCGTCTCATCTTGGGCCACCAGCTGTGGGAGTGGGGCGTCTCATCTTGGGCCACCAGCTGTGGGAGCGGGGCGTCTCATCTTGGGCCACCAGCTGTGGGAGCGGGGCGTCTCATCTTGGGCCACCAGCTGTGGGAGTGGGGCGTCTCATCTTGGGCCACCAGCTGTGGGAGCGGGGCGTCTCATCTTGGGCCACCAGCTGTGGGAGCGGGGCGTCTCATCTTGGGCCACCAGCTGTGGGAGCGGGGCGTCTCATCTTGAGCCACCAGCTGTGGGAGCGGGGCGTCTCATCTTGGGCCACCAGCTGTGGGAGCGGGGCGTCTCATCTTGGGCCACCAGCTGTGGGAGCGGGGCGTCTCATCTTGAGCCACCAGCTGTGGGAGCGGGGCGTCTCATCTTGGGCCACCAGCTGTGGGAGCGGGGCGTCTCATCTTGAGCCACCAGCTATGGGAGCGGGGCGTCTCATCTTGAGCCACCAGCTGTGGGAGCGGGGCGTCTCATCTTGAGCCACCAGCTGTGGGAGCGGGGCGTCTCATCTTGGGCCACCAGCTGTGGGAGCGGGGCGTCTCATCTTGAGCCACCAGCTGTGGGAGCGGGGCGTCTCGTCTTGGAGTAACTTGTCTAACATTGGGTCCTCTAACATTAAAGGGTGGTGTTCCACACCCTGATGGCTTGGTGCTGCAGTCTGATGTTTAGTGGCTGTATGTTCAGGAGTGCATGGTGGTAAGAAGAGCAGGTTCCTATGGTCCACCCTATCTTGAGGTTATCTTGAGATGATTTCGGGGCTTTAGTGTCCCCGCGGCCCGGTCCTCGACCAGGCCTCCACCCCCAGGAAGCATGGTCATACTATCCACGTTTAACCTAACCTGACTTAGTAAACCTGCAGTTACTTCTCTATCCACCTACCCCCCGGCTCCCCTCCTCCCTCAGGTCCTTCTCACCCCACCCCTACCCACACACCCTCCCCCGCTCCTTCCTTAGGGAGCACTTATCCAACCACCCCGCACCTTCCTCCCTCAGGGCTCTCCCTCACCCTCTTCCCCCCTTGCACCTGCCTCCCACAGGGCCCCTTCTTTACCGATGCCCGCCCCCGCGCCGCCCACAGGGGGGCTCTCCCTCGCCGCCCACAGTGAATCTTAAGCTTGCGATCTGCATGTTCGTGGCATGCATGCTGGAATGAGTCCCTCCCCGCTAAGAGTTCTCCGCCCCCAGATGTGGTGGTGGGCGTGCCACCCTCGCCTACCCCACCCCCCCTCCAGAGGCACCCCACGCCCCCCCCTCTCTCACCACGCCCACAGGTCCTCAAGTATTTACGCAACAGATTACGAGACCTCTACATCTTTCCTTAATCATTCCGGCTTTGTTAGCGTTTATTAAACAGTTACATATATATATATATATATATATATATATATATATATATATATATATATATATATATATATATATATATATATATATATATATATGTATATATATATATGTATATATATATATGTATATATATATATATATATGTATATATATATATATATATATATATATATATATATATATATATATATATAAATATATATATATATATATATATATATATATATATATATATATATATATATATATATATATATATATATATATATATATATATATATATCAGGAACACGATTGATAATACGAACATCTTGTTTAACTAAAATATTTACTTTAAAATCATAACGTTCCGAATCTTCACTATTACTCATCAACAGTTCTAAAAATACAGAAAACACGAATTAAAACTGAGAGTTAACAAACAACTTACTGAAAACATGATTATATTCTGAAGAGCCGAAAATCACATTAGTTATTACAGAACGACAAGGATAAAAATACCAAAGTCAACTTTTGTAATGAACAAAGTTATGTTTGATAACATTCATCATTAACAATAAGGACTAAATAAAAATCATACTTAAGATCCTAAAGATTGCACGATTCTATGTAAGACTAAATTAAATCTATCATTATCGCATTATCTATGTCACCCATTATACAGAAACTCAAATATTATATAATGATAGACACTCATTGTTATATCCAGTATCACAATAAAGCAGAACATTACTTCAACAAAGTGCACCAAAAACACAACTCAAGGGAAGCTAAACAATTAAAGAATATAATGACGCAAATAAAACATGCGCGGAACAAACAAACAAACACGGAACAAACACAAATTCACTCATGACAAGGGTTCCTAGTGTCTGAAAAAGCTGACTTCAACAATGAAAGCCAATCCTAAAAGATATTATGAAACCATATATTT
The DNA here is from genome assembly GCF_040958095.1 of Procambarus clarkii. NCBI lineage: Eukaryota > Metazoa > Arthropoda > Malacostraca > Decapoda > Cambaridae > Procambarus > Procambarus clarkii. The sequence continues at coordinate 23,973,519 of NC_091172.1, forward strand.
GTTTTCAGAAATTAGGACTCGCTCCCATAAGAGTGGTCATTGGCTACAGGAGTCTGGCTTTAAAATCCGGCTGAGAAATGTTGTAGTTGAAAAATAAACTCGCCAAAGTTCAGTTTGTTAGTTTTAGTTAGTATGATGCTTAGAGTTGTGTTTTGTTCCATTGTCAAAGGCAGAGCAGGAATGATTACAATGTGTCTTACTGCATGATATCTAGCCTAGGATGAGGTGAAGGTCAAGCGCCTCCCTTATAGGTCCAGTGTATCGTGTCACTCTCCTGTCTGTATGATGGCTGGTGCAGTATGTTGTATGTTCATTCATACAACATACTGTATGCTATATTTTAGTTACTCTCGTCTCGCTCTGAAGTACCTGAGTAAAATCCTCTTTTCGTACCCCATTAAGAGGCAGTTACCTGCCCATTCCCTCTTTTACTTCTTCCCCCCTCCCCTCCCTCCCTGTTCCCTCTCCCAGGTGGTTCGTACCCTCTGGTTCGTATCCCTCTGGTTCGTATCCCCGTGTTCGTACCCGCTGACTATGACCTCTAAAGTTTCTTGAACTCTTCCCCCCCCCCCTTCCCTTCCCTTCCCTTCCTTCTATACCCATACCCCCCCCCTTCCTCCCCCCTCCCCCCCGCATGCGGCCGCTACCCTCACGTGTATTTGGTGTGTCAACACGTGTGTGGTCTCCCGGCCGCACCCGCAGTCCATTCTCCCCCACCTCACCTCACTTAATTTATCCAGATCACCGCTCTGTTGGCTATGGTGAGGGCTGGTGTCAGGGCTCCGGGGAGCGGCTGTGGGGGGTGTCAGGGCACCGGGGAGCGGCTGTGGGGGGTGTCAGGGCTCCGGGGAGCGGCTGTGGGGGGTGTCAGGGCTCAGGGAGCGGCTGTGGGTGGTGTCAGGGCACCGGGGAGCGGCTGTGGGTGGTGTCAGGGCTCCGGGGAGCGGCTGTGGGGGGTGTCAGGGCTCCGGGGAGCGGCTGTGGGGGGTGTCAGGGCTCCGGGGAGCGGCTGTGGGGGTGTCAGGGCTCGGGGAGCGGCTGTGGGGGGTGTCAGGGCTCCGGGGAGCGGCTGTGGGGGGTGTCAGGGCACCGGGGAGCGGCTGTGGGGGTGTCAGGGCTCGGGGAGCGGCTGTGGGGGGTGTCAGGGCACCGGGGAGCGGCTGTGGGGGGTGTCAGGGCTCGGGGAGCGGCTGTGGGGGTGTCAGAGCACCGGGGAGCGGCTGTGGGGGGTGTCAGGGCTCCGGGGAGCGGCTGTGGGGGGTGTCAGGGCTCCGGGGAGCGGCTGTGGGGGGTGTCAGGGCTCGGGGAGCGGCTGTGGGTGGTGTCAGGGCACCGGGGAGCGGCTGTGGGGGGTGTCAGGGCTCGGGGAGCGGCTGTGGGGGGTGTCAGGGCACCGGGGAGCGGCTGTGGGGGGTGTCAGGGCTCGGGGAGCGGCTGTGGGGGGTGTCAGGGCTCGGGGAGCGGCTGTGGGTGGTGTCAGGGCACCGGGGAGCGGCTGTGGGGGGTGTCAGGGCTCGGGGAGCGGCTGTGGGGGGTGTCAGGGCTCCGGGGAGCGGCTGTGGGGGGTGTCAGGGCACCGGGGAGCGGCTGTGGGGGGTGTCAGGGCTCGGGGAGCGGCTGTGGGGGGTGTCAGGGCACCGGGGAGCGGCTGTGGGGGGGTGTCAGGGCTCGGGGAGCGGCTGTGGGGGGTGTCAGGGCACCGGGGAGCGGCTGTGGGGGGTGTCAGGGCTCCGGGGAGCGGCTGTGGGGGGTGTCAGGGCTCCGGGGAGCGGCTGTGGGGGGTGTCAGGGCTCCGGGGAGCGGCTGTGGGGGGTGTCAGGGCTCCGGGGAGCGGCTGTGGGGGTGTCAGGGCTCGGAGAGCGGCTGTGGGGGGTGTCAGGGCTCCGGGGAGCGGCTGTGGGGGGTGTCAGGGCTCGGGGAGCGGCTGTGGGTGGTGTCAGGGCTCGGGGAGCGGCTGTGGGTGGTGTCAGGGCTCGGGGAGCGGCTGTGGGTGGTGTCAGGGCTCGGGGAGCGGCTGTGGGTGGTGTCAGGGCTCGGGAGCGGCTGTGGGTGGTGTCAGGGCTCCGGGGAGCGGCTGTGGGGGGGTGTCAGGGCACCGGGGAGCGGCTGTGGGGGGTGTCAGGGCTCCGGGGAGCGGCTGTGGGTGGTGTCAGGGCTCCGGGGAGCGGCTGTGGGGGGTGTCAGGGCTCCGGGGAGCGGCTGTGGGTGGTGTCAGGGCTCCGGGGAGCGGCTGTGGGTGGTGTCAGGGCTCAGGGGAGAGGCTGTGGGTGGTGTCAGGGTTCTGGGAGTGCCTGTGGGTGGTGCCACGGTTCTGGGAGTGCCTGTGGGTGGTGCCACGGTTCTGGGAGTGCCTGTGGGTGGTGCCACGGTTCTGGGAGTGCCTGTGGGTGGTGCCACGGTTCTGGGAGTGCCTGTGGGTGGTGCCACGGTTCTGGGAGTGCCTGTGGGTGGTGCCACGGTTCTGGGAGTACCTGTGGGTGGTGTCACGGTTCTGGGAGTGCCTGTGGGTGGTGTCACGGTTCTGGGAGTACCTGTGGGTGGTACCACGGTTCTGGGAGTGCCTGTGGGTGGTGCCACGGTTCTGGGAGTGCCTGTGGGTGGTGCCACGGTTCTGGGAGTGCCTGTGGGGTGGTGCCAGGGCAACAATACCCTCGGGGTGGGCGGGGCTGGTCACTATGGTAGGGACAGAGGAGGTGATATCCGCGCACTGTGGCTTGACTGGGAATACCTGAGAGTACAGAGGTTGTTGACCTCTCCCTCTTGTGCTGGCTCTACAGTGCCGTTCACAGTGGGCGCAGTGGTGCATGCCTTGACGCACGCCCACTCCACCTCTCCGCTTCACGCCCACTTTACGCCCACTTCACAAATCAAGCTTCTTCCCCCGCCTCAATCTTAATCAGCGGTATTCGATGTGGATTTTACGGCTCGCTAAACGTCGCTCCCTTTACCTCTCTGGTGGTGGTGGTGGCTGGGCCCCTTTCCTTCCCTCACTGCTTGGTGGGCCCCTTCCGTCACCTTGGAGAAGGGAAGGGTCTCGGGATAGTGGGAAGGGTTGGGGAAGGTCTCGGGGTAGTGGGGAAGGACTCAGGGCAGGGAGGAGGGATGGGGAAGGTCTGAGGGCAGGGAGGAGGGATGGGGAAGGTCTCGGGGTAGTGGGGAAGGACTCAGGGCAGGGAGGAGGGATGGGGAAGGTCTGAGGGCAGGGAGGAAGGGATGGGGAAGGATTACTCGCCAAGTCAAGACTTTTTGCTTGACTTGAGGGCATTGCGCCAATATAAGTAGACTTAACAAAGCCAAAAGTTCCCTCCGAAAAATTTTAGACTTTACTGAATAAATTAATTAAAAATTTCCTTGGACTTTTCGTGTTTTTTGGGGGGGGGGGGGCGTGTGTACGGGTAAGGAAGGTTTCGAAGCCTAGGCTAAATGAATGAACTTGGGCTGTATTGAACAATGGAAAGCCTTGTTGAACAAAGAAAGTCCGTGTTGAACAATCGTCTGTTGTGTTGTACCTGGATTGCACTCGGAGAGGGTTCTGAGAGTTCTTCCACTCCCCCCAAGCCCGGCCTGAGGCCAGACTTGACTGTGAGAGCAGGACGTGCAGGCCGTGTTGAACGGAACAGTTACACGGTGAACAGTTGAACAAAGCCAGGCTGTGTTGAACTAAGAACGGGACTGGAGCTAAGCACATGAGGTGAAGTGCCTGCCTTGTTATGAAGAAGAGTTTGTCTTTCTGTGCCCCAGCTGCAGGTGGCACAGCTGCGGCCAGCGGAGCCTAGCTGCGGCCAGCGGAGCCTAGCTGCGGCCAGCGGAGCCTAGCTGCGGCCAGCGGAGCCTAGCTGTGGCCAGCGGAGCCTAGCTGCGGCCAGCAGAGCCTAGCTGCGGCCAGCGGAGCCTAGCTGCGGCCAGCGGAGCCTAGCTGTGGCCAGCGGAGCCTAGCTGCGGCCAGCGGAGCCTAGCTGCGGCCAGCGGAGCCTAGCTGCGGCCAGCGGAGCCTAGCTGCGGCCAGCGGAGCCTAGCTGCGGCCAGCGGAGCCTAGCTGTGGCCAGCGGAGCCTAGCTGCGGCCAGCGGAGCCTAGCTGCGGCCAGCGGAGCCTAGCTGCGGCCAGCGGAGCCTAGCTGTGGCCAGCGGAGCCTAGCTGCGGCCAGCGGAGCCTAGCTGCGGCCAGCGGAGCCTAGCTGCGGCCAGCGGAGCCTAGCTGTGGCCAGCGGAGCCTAGCTGCGGCCAGAGGAGCCTAGCTGCGGCCAGCGGAGCCTAGCTGCGGCCAGAGGAGCCTAGCTGCGGCCAGCGGAACCTAACTGCGGCCAGAGGAGCCTAGCTGCGGCCAGAGGAGCCTAGCTGCGGCCAGCGGAGCCTAGCTGCGGCCAGCGGAGCCTAGCTGCGGCCAGCGGAGCCTAGCTGTGGCCAGCGGAGCCTAGCTGCGGCCAGCGGAGCCTAGCTGCGGCCAGAGGAGCCTAGCTGCGGCCAGCGGAACCTAACTGTGGCCAGCGGAGCCTAGCTGCGGCCAGAGGAGCCTACCTGCAGCCAGCGGAGCCTAGCTGCGGCCAGAGGAGCCTAGCTGCGGCCAGAGGAGCCTACCTGCAGCCAGCGGAGCCTACCTGCGGCCAGAGGAGCCTAGCTGCGGCCAGCGGAGCCTAGCTGCGGCCAGAGGAGCCTAGCTGCGGCCAGAGGAGCCTACCTGCAGCCAGCGGAGCCTACCTGCGGCCAGAGGAGCCTAGCTGCGGCCGTCACAATGTGCCGCCCGCGGCTGCAGAAGGCTTCAGACCTCTTCACAACACCACCTCGCCTCCCTCGTTATGTGAAGTTCCAGCTCTGCCATTTTTACGCCTTCTCAAGGAGCTGGTCTTCTTTTGCTCTGCCTTTTCCTCCATGACCTAATCTTTATTATCGCATATTTCTTAACATTGTTCCGCGTCCTTTTCTTGCAAGATTCTCGAGTACATTTCCAGGTTCAAATGTCTTGGAAATGTGGGGAGATTCACATTGGACCGAGGAATGTCGAACTGTCCAGAATTACTTTAAAACCGACCGTCGGTCCACTTATCGGTCCAGCATGGAGCAAAGGACCGACTTCCTCGGTCACGCTTCTCATAATGGACCAAATTCCAGGAATTTGGTCCTGTTGGAACTCGGTCTGTTAAATATGTCAAAAGTATTAGGTAGCCAAAATCAAGATCACATGTGGTCTATTAATTAGAATTGATCATCAACCAAAAACGTGTGGGCCATTGTTACGGGCACAGAACAAGGCAGTTCGCACCTACCATCAGGACCCGGGATCACAACTTGGCCGGCGATGAAGTCTCCCAATCCCCCAATCCATCTCCCTAATCCATGCCCCCCAATCCATCCCCCTACCCAAGACCCTCGCTAGAATAGAATATATTTACAATCATTTTCTTTTATATGGCAGAAAATCACACTATGTTTCAATCAGTCGAAGTTTCAGTGTTGATAAAACTTAAATGTTTGAGTAGTGGTAATTTGTTCACATTGTTAAATAAATAGTTTTTTGCTTGGTCCCAAGTTCCTTCCTCGTCAGGCCGTCTGAACTGTGAGAAACACCTTAACTAAATGACAAAAGTTTCATTTCATAAAACACACACACACACACACACACACACACACACACACACACACACACACACACACACACACACACACACACACACACACGCACACACACACACACACACACACGCACACACACACACACGCACACACACACACACACACACACACGCACACACACACACACACACACACACACACACACACACACACACGCACACACACACACACACACACACACACACACACACACACACACACACACACACACACACACACCGTAGTTTTCATGTTGGATAATTTATTGGATAGTGTCAAAATAGAGCTCATTTCCACGCCCTTCCCATAGACAATACGTTATTGTCTCTGCAATATGCCCAGTATGGCGTAGTTATGCTCTAGTACAATGGTCTTCAACCTTTTTTAATGTCATCCACCCTTAGTGGTGGTTAACTAGAAGCTGTCCACCCCCCCCCCCACCCCGAAAATTTCTCATTTAAAATCTCACGTTTTTAATATTTAAAATCTATGTTTTTTATCTTATTTCTGTGACTATGTAAAAAGAAAAAAAGTTTCTCATTTTTTTTTAACTTTTACATATTCATCCATATATTTACACACCTCATCTCTAACTAAGAGGCTCAAAATACACAAGATAACATTAAGTATGCCATTTAGACGCATTTTCCTTCACTAAAGTAAAATTGCAGACATGTTTGCTATATTTGGTACGATATCAATAAATAAAACAAATAGTTATCCTTTAAACAAAATATCAGTGGCTTGGCTGGTGTTGCACTTTGTCTGCTCTAAGGTTGAGTCGAGGTGTCAGACGGTTCTCAAGTGTAACTCACATGAGAGGATCCAAGTTCAGGATTGCCTTCCTTTTCTTTGTCTTCACCAAAACTAAACTAGAGAACCTTTTCTCACACAAATATAATGTTGGCATCTGTACAAATATGGCTATTGTCTGCTCAGCTAGATTCTTGTACTCTGGGATATCTGGATTTCTAGAGTACATCTGAATTACATCCAGAGTACTCTGGATGTTCTCTGGATTTCAGGGTAACCCAGAAATCCATGGGATGGCAAAATGTCTTGAAAACTGTTTTTTGTTTGTGTGAATAATCTTCTCGAAGCTCCAAAAGAGGATCACAGTGATCAGTTGCTTCATCTGTGAAGGGATTAAGCATCCACATGTTGGAGGTCAGCTGGTCAGTCTCACTGTCTGGGAAATAGAAGTCAAGGTTTTCTTGCATTAAAGTAAGGTGTCTGGTAGTACCTCCAGTGTCTGCTGTGTTGCCTGTATACCGTGTTCCCTGCCACATTCTCTCTTAAATGAGTCAAATAATTCAAAATCAGAAAAGCACCTCTTTTTCTACATTGCTTTTCTATTTTTTCACCTTAAGTTTAAATGCATTTATTTTCCCTATATTTGTAAAAATATCCCCTTTGCCTTGCTGACTGATGCTAAGCTTGTTCAGATGATCGAAGATTGAAGCCTTGTAAGACAATTTTGCCAGCCAGAGCACATCCGGACATTTGACTGCCATGGGGTTGGCTTCCTCAGTAAACAAAACACAGAGCTGCTCGCTCAATGCATACACTCGATTAAGAACCTTACCCTGAGATAGCCAACGTACTTCAGTATGAATGAGAAGTTTTGTGAGATTAGCTTCCATATCCTTACACAACTCACGAAACATTCAGGTTTTTTTTAAGCATGTGCACAGATATGATTAACCATTTTGACAACAACATCAAGTATAAGCTCAAAGTCACTTTTCTCCTAAGCATTTCTAGTTTCATTCAGTCGCTGTGCCACTAACGCTTCCCTGTGAATCACGCAGTGAATTGCGATACAATTTGGTGAGACCGCTTGGATTTTCTTTATAACGCCATTGATTGCACCGACCATAGCTTTTGCACCATCAGTAGTAACAGACTTGTATTTTGACCAGTCAATGTCCTCGTCAATAATGAAATCATGAAGTTTCTGAAAAATGTTGTGTGCTGTTGTTTCTACGCCCAGTTGGAGGCAGCACACATAATGTTCAACAAAGGTTTTCTCTTCTAAGTCTGGAAACCGACAGACAATAATCAGCTGTGCTTCTCCTCCAATGTCTGTGGTTTCATCCAGTTGAATGCCAAACGAAGCAGCTAGACGCAATTTTTTAACAAGCTGTTCCTTCAGGTCATCTGCTAACATCACAGCCAGACGACTTATTGTAGTATCAGACAACGGAATCTGCTTCACTTTCTTCACTGCATCTTTCCCTCCATGTATAAGGTCAGCTGCTACTTCAAGACACGGCAGTAAATCATTTTCAAGTTCAGTGAATGACTTTTTTTTCCGAAGAACGATGAGTCATCTTAAGCGAAGCAAGAGTAAGTGCTTTCATGTCGAAGGGCTTAACTTGACTTTTAAAGGTCGACTGTTGCTTCAAGTATGCTTCCAAAGTTGCCTCCAAAAATGGCTTTGATTTGTTTTGGTGTTCCAGATGCTTCGTCTTTAAATGCCGTGCAAGTTATGAAGGAACAACATTTTCATTACTGTTCGTGGCATGACAACAGAAGCACTGGCCTGGTGGGAAGGGATTTGAAGCTACTTGTACTGGCCGGAAGAGTCCAAATACAATGTGCTCATCATTCCACCTTTTTCGTCGCTTTTTATGTGATGAAGATGCATCCCATTTGGAAGCCTCCTTTTCCTCTGTGAAGTCCCGTGATGCAGATCCATCTTGATCTGAAACATCATCTTTTCTTGTTGCATCAACTGCAATTGGTTTATATTATACAGACACGTGCAGGTGAGGATCTCGTCCACCTAGTAGTCCACCCCCTAGACAGCTCTCCACCCCTCACTTACTCTCGTCCACTATAAGGTGGACTGTCCACCCGGGTTGAATAGCACTGCTCTAGTATATTCCCAATTTGCAAGTCGATCTCGAAGTCAGGATTGAATACAACCCAACACGCACAACCACATGTTTGTTAATTACTAAACAACCCATGACACAACCAACACTTCTGTTAGACAACCTACAACTCCATTACACAACCTACTAGTCTATTAGACAGCATTCAAGTCGAGTAGACAACCTACAAATCGGGAGTCAATGGGACAGTGGGACCTGCCTGGCATGGGACAGTGGGAGCTGTCTGGATGGTAGAGCGACGGTCTCGCTTCATGCAGGTCGGCGTTCAATCCCCGACTGTCCACAAGTGGTTGGTCACCATTCCTTACCCCCCCCCTCCGTCCCATCCCAAATCCTTATCCTGATGACCCCTTCCCAGTGTTATATAGTCGTAATTGCTTGGCGCTTTCACCCTGATAATTCCCTCCCCCCTCCAATTAGATTCCCCGTCTTAAATATGATATCGTTATGCAAGATACTGGCGTGAATTGGTGTTGCATGGTGTAGAATACACTTTTATGTACACAGATGTAGTAGCATGATGGAACACAGGTAGGAACTAGTGGAGCAAGGTGTAGAATACACTTGGGGGGGGTGCACTGGCGTAGCGGGATGGTGTAGAATACTCCCTGGGATATGAACCTGTGTAACCCAGAAGATATTAATATGCTCTGGAGAATCCAATGCCAATCAGCAGGACATTTGTAAGCTTTGCCAAGCACCTAGACGTGCCCAGCTCTTGGCTTCCTCCTGAAGGCACTGGCCAGCTCTTGGCTTCCTCTTCAAGACACTGCCCAGCTCTTGGCTTCCTCCTGAAGGCACTGGCCAGCTCTTGGCTTCCTCTTCAAGACACTGCCCAGCTCTTGGCTTCCTCCTGAAGACACTGCCCAGCTCTTGGCTTCCTCTTCAAGACACTGCCCAGCTCTTGGCTTCCTCTGCCCAGCTCTTGGCTTCCTCCTGAAGACACTGCCCAGCTCTTGGCTTCCTCTTCAAGACACTGCAAAGCTCTTGGCTTCCTCCTGAAGACACTGCCCAGCTCTTGGCTTCCTCTTCAAGACACTGCAAAGCTCTTGGCTTCCTCCTGAAGACACTGCCCAGCTCTTGGCTTCCTCTTCAAGACACTGCAAAGCTCTTGGCTTCCTCCTCAAGACACTGCCCAGCTCTTGTCTTCCTCCTGAAGACACTGGCCAGTATTGGCGGTGTCACTGTCGTATTGACCGTGTCACTGTCGTATTGACCGCATCACTGTCGTATTGACCGCGTCACTGTCGTATTGACCGCGTCACTGTCAGCTCTTATTTCCCCCAGTTTGAGTCTTCCTCTTGGAGGAGTTGAATCCAGAATTCCACCTCCTTAAGCCTCGTCCACTTTAGTCCCCCCCTCCCCCTCGTGTGGGGGGGTCTCACAGAGACTCAATGGTCTCGCCGCAGCTCCTGGGCTCCGCCTTCACCCCGGGGCTCCTCGGACTTGTGAGCGCCATCTATAATCTGTGATAAGGAGGATTTATATATTGAGGTTCTGTATAATGGTCGTGTCTCTCTTAGCTTTGTGCCGTCGCGGACCCTCTCCTCTTGCCCCCTGCTCCTTCTCCTCCGCCTTCGCCTCTTCCTCCTCCGCTTCTTCCTGTCTTCTTCTCCTCCACTTCTATAGTTATCCTCATCTTGTTCATCTGCCTCATTCTTTCATACTTCTATTCTCATCTTTCTTTTTAACTTATTTATCGTTCTTCTCTTCTCTACGTTTTGCCTCTTATCCTCCAACCTAATGCTCCTTGTGCTCCTATTCCTCTTTCTTCTCCTCCCCCCCCCCCCACGTCCTCCGGGAAGAACCCCCCACCCCGGGAGGGCTAGAAGCGAGCAGGTTACGCTATGAGGACAGGTTAAGGGAACTAGATTTCGTAACCTAGAGGAGAGAATAGAAAGAAGGAATATGATCACAACATATAAGATACTGAGAGGGAATAGACAAGGTAGACAAGGACAGCCTTTTGGAATTGTGGAAAAAGTAGGACAAGAGGACATAAATGGAAACTGAAAAAGGAAATGAGTCGAATTTTGTTTAGAAATATCGGCGCTGTATCCATTGAGCAATAAGAGGAATAGTCTGAAAGAACAAGTCGTGGAAGCCGCCTCCATTGGCATATTTAAGGCCAAATTCGAGAGGAGAGGGTGGGACAGGGAGTGGAATAACACATGTCCGATGTAAACATTCACTCAACATGTTCAGAGTGACATTGCACTCCAGCCAGCCATGAGGTTGCACACTGCACTCGGAAAAAAGAAGGGGGAAGAAGAAGAGGGTGGTCCAGCAATTTTTGATTGTCAGTTGACTGCGGCAGAGCATGAGAAGTTATTGTTGGTAAGAGGCTTGTGTGTGTGTGTGTGTGTGTGTGTGTGTGTGTGTGTGTGTGTGTGTGTGTGTGTGTGTGTGTGTGTGTGTGTGTGTGTGTGTGTGTGTGTGTTGTGTGTGTGTGTGTGTGTGTGTGTGTTGTGTGTGTGTGCGTGTGTGTGTTGTGTGTGTGTGTGTGTGTGTACTCACCTAGTACTCACCAAGTTGTGCTTGCGGGGGTTGAGCTCTGGCTCTTTGGTCCCGTCAATCAACTGGTGTACAGATTCCTGAGCCTACTGGACTCTATCATATCTACACTTGAAACTGTATATGGAGTCAGCCTCCACCACATTACTTCCTAATGCATTCCATTTGTCGTATTGTGTGTGTGTGTGTGTGTGTGTGTGTGTGTGTGTGTGTGTGTGTGTGTGTGTGTGTGTGTGTGTGTGTGTGTGTGTGTGTGTGTGTGTGTGTGTGTGTACGTGTGTGTGTGTGTGTGTGAGGTCTCTCCACTGTTGACTCTCCCAGGGATTACCGCCTCCTGCTCAAGTGTCCACTCAAGGGTTTGCAAGACTTTTCTTTTTTTCCTTTTTAAACAAGATGGTGTTTAGTGGGGAGTGTTGTTGTTGTGGGGGGGGGGGGTGACGGGGGGTAGTTACGGGGAGTTGGGTGAGATGTTGGGGGTGTCCGCCCCCCTCCCCAGAGTACAGGAGACTCACCTCGGCCCCAGACCCGCTTCCCACACTCTCCAAATTGTGCAAAAGTCTATGCCAAAAATACTTAATTGGTGTAATTAAAGTTCCCAGCATTACAGAGGTGGGTACCACACACGGTACAGTACCGCCTCGTGCAGGGTACCACACACGGTACAGTACCGCCTCGTGCAGGGTACCACACACGGTACAGTACCGCCTCGTGCAGGGTACCACACACGGTACAGTAGCGCCTCGTGCAGGGTACCACACACGGTAAAACACCGCCTCGTGCAGGGTACCACACACGGTACAGTACCACCTCGTGCTGGGTACCACACACGGTACAGTATCGCCTCGTGCTGGGTACCACACACGGTACAGTACCGCCTCGTGCAGTTTACCACACACGGTACAGTACCACCTCGTGCAGGGTACCACACACGGTACAACACTGCCTCGTGCAGGGTACCACACACGGTACAGTATCGCCTCGTGCTGGGTACCACACACGGTACAGTACCGCCTCGT
>NC_091172.1:23990556-24015556 GCF_040958095.1 Procambarus clarkii
GAGTTACAGAGCCAGTTGGTGGTTATATGAAGAGTGAGGCTAAGAGTTGTGTACCACCCCACTGGTGTGTCTGTGGCACAGGGAGAGTTGTGTACCACCCCACTGACGTGTCTGTGCCACAGGGAGAGCTGTGTACCGCCCCACTGACGTGTCTGTGCCACAGGGAGAGCTGTGTACCGCCCCACTGACGTGTCTGTGCCACAGGGAGAGCTGTGTACCACCCCACTGGTGTGTCTGTGCCACAGGGAGAGCTGTGTACCGCCCCACTGACGTGTCTGTGCCACAGGGAGAGCTGTGTACCGCCCCACTGACGTGTCTGTGCCACAGGGAGAGCTGTGTACCGCCCCACTGACGTGTCTGTGGCACAGGGAGAGCTGTGTACCTCACCACTGGTGTGTCTGTGCCACAGGGAGAGCTGTGTACCTCACCACTGGTGTATCTGTGCCACAGGGAGAGCTGTGTACCGCCCCACTGACGTGTCTGTGGCACAGGGAGAGCTGTGTACCTCCCCACTGGTGTGTCTGTGCCACAGGGAGAGCTGTGTACCTCCCCACTGGTGTGTCTGGCACAGGGAGAGCTGTGTACCTCCCCACTGGTGTGTCTGTGCCACAGGGAGAGCTGTGTACCTCCCCACTGACGTGTCTGTGGCACAGGGAGAGCTGTGTACCTCCCCACTGGTGTGTCTGTGCCACAGGGAGAGCTGTGTACCTCCCCACTGGTGTGTCTGTGGCACAGGGAGAGCTGTGTACCTCCCCACTGGTGTGTCTGTGCCACAGGGAGAGCTGTGTACCTCCCCACTGACGTGTCTGTGCCACAGGGAGAGCTGTGTACCTCCCCACTGACGTGTCTGTGCCACAGGGAGAGCTGTGTACCTCCCCACTGACGTGTCTGTGCCACAGGGAGAGCTGTGTACCTCCCCACTGACGTGTCTGTGCCACAGGGAGAGCTGTGTACCTCCCCACTGACGTGTCTGTGCCACAGGGAGAGCTGTGTAACAAGCAGTGTGCTGGGTGCTGCAGTTGGGGTGGTTGAAGTCTCCCTCTGCCCGATGCTCTCGTGATGGCGTCCAGTTGGAGCTGTCTACGAGGACAGCTTTAACATAGTTTACAGTAGGGACTCCTAAGGTAGAAAGCTTTAAGCTTCTGACCATCACTTGGAAACAAAAAAAATCTTTGTAATTTTGGTGGTTGGGGCCGTGAGACATATATTACCATCTGGTTATGAGGAAATTTGGTCGCCTGTCAATCCGGTAACGATGAAGTTTTACCTCCCGTCAATCCGGTTGCGAGAAAGTTTTTATCACCCGTCAATCCGGCTACGAGAAAGTTTCCTATCCCGTCAATCCTGGGACGGAGAGGCTTGTGCAGCCCCCCCGTCAATCCTGGGACGGAGAGGCTTGTGCAGCCCCCCCGTCAATCCTGGGACGGAGAGGCTTGTGCAGCCCCCCCGTCAATCCTGGGACGGAGAGGCTTGTGCAGCCCCCCCGTCAATCCTGGGACGGAGAGGCTTGTGCAGCCCCCCCGTCAATCCTGGGACGGAGAGGCTTGTGCAGCCCCCCCGTCAATCCTGGGACGGAGAGGCTTGTGCAGCCCCCCCGTCAATCCTGGGACGGAGAGGCTTGTGCAGCCCCCCCGTCAATCCTGGGACGGAGAGGCTTGTGCAGCCCCCCCGTCAATCCTGGGACGGAGAGGCTTGTGCAGCCCCCCCGTCAATCCTGGGACGGAGAGGCTTGTGCAGCCCCCCCGTCAATCCTGGGACGGAGAGGCTTGTGCAGCCCCCCCGTCAATCCTGGGACGGAGAGGCTTGTGCAGCCCCCCCGTCAATCCTGGGACGGAGAGGCTTGTGCAGCCCCCCCGTCAATCCTGGGACGGAGAGGCTTGTGCAGCCCCCCCGTCAATCCTGGGACGGAGAGGCTTGTGCAGCCCCCCCGTCAATCCTGGGACGGAGAGGCTTGTGCAGCCCCCCCGTCAATCCTGGGACGGAGAGGCTTGTGCAGCCCCCCCGTCAATCCTGGGACGGAGAGGCTTGTGCAGCCCCCCCGTCAATCAATTAAGAAGGCAGAGGGGAAGGAATGAACAAGCTGCTTGTAAGACTTTCTCGTCGCAAAGTGGGGGGGGGGGGCAGTAATAAGTCTAACCAAGCTTTAAAACGTAGAGTGAAGACTCATGCGCCCCGAGTTGTGCCGCCGGCTTTATGGTGACCCGGAGAAGAGAGGGGGGGAAGCCCCACAAAGAGGGGGGGGGGGATGTAGGGCCGTGATATAAAAGGTAACCAGTCATTTCTAGAAAACACTTTCAATCCGCTATCAGAACGACCTATTAAAATTTCGACCTCCTCCCTCCCCCCCCCCAATCCCCCACATCTCCCCAATCCCCCATCATTGATCCCCCTCCCCCCTTCCCCCCCCCCCCCCCTCAGCAACCCTTCCCACACGGGGCCATCACTGTCACTATCAGTCTCCCCATTCCTCTAACAACCATTCCTCTAACAACCATTCCTGTAACAACCATTCCTGTAGGCAATCTAACCAGCCAGTAATTACATTTCCAGTCACGTTCTCAATTACATTGTGAACAATGCCTCGTATTTACTCTTCAAGTGATACATTTATATTGAGAGTAAATCGACACTAATTTGGAGATTATTGCAATGATTATAATGATATGTTGAGCTAATGTACCGATGTGGTGTCTACACCACCATGCTCTCACCACCACCACCATGCTCTCACCACCACCACCATGCTCTCACCACCACCACCATGCTCTCACCACCACCACCATGCTCTCACCACCACCACCATGCTCTCACCACCACCAACACCATGCTCTCACCACCACCAACACCATGCTCTCACCACCACCAACACCATGCTCTCACCACCACCAACACCATGCTCTCACCACCACCAACACCATGCTCTCACCACCACCAACACCATGCTCTCACCACCACCAACACCATGCTCTCACCACCACCACCACCACCATGCTCTCACCACCACCAACACCATGCTCTCACCACCACCACCATGCTCTCACCACCACCACCATCATCATCACCACCACCACCATGCTCTCACCACCACCACCATCATCATCACCACCACCATGCTCTCACCACCACCACCACCATGCTCTCACCACCACCACCACCATGCTCTCACCACCACCACGACCATGCTCTCACCACCACCACCATGCTCTCACCACCACCACCATGCTCTCACCACCACCACCATCATCATCACCACCACCATGCTCTCACCACCACCACCACCATGCTCTCACCACCACCACCACCATGCTCTCACCACCACCACCACCACCATGCTCTCACCACCACCACCACCATGCTCTCACCACCACCACCACCATGCTCTCACCACCACCACCACCACCACCACCACCACCATGCTCTCTGCTGAGGCACTGGACGTGCTCAAGGGCCCAAGAGAGCTCCTTCCCCATTTCTCTTTTGAGGTTCGCTTAAAAAGTCCCCTGTCCCTCCAACGGTGTCCCTGCCCCTCCACCGGTGTCCCTGTCCCTCCAACGGTGTCCCTGCCCCTCCACCGGTGTCCCTGTCCCTCCAACGGTGTCCCTGCCCCTCCACCGGTGTCCCTGTCCCTCCACCGGTGTCCCTGCCCCTCCACCGGTATCCCTGCCCCTCCACCGGTGTCCCTGCCCCTCCACCTGTGTCCACCCCCCTCCCCCAGGACGCCCCTCCCCCCTCACCCTACCTCACCGCCCCCCCCCCCTCCCCAGAGACCACAGTGATGCCACATCACACCTCCGGCTACATCTTATATATGTTTTATCAGTATTTTTCTTCTTCCAGGTAAGGTTAGCGAGTCTCGCTACACTGAGCGTGTGTCCTCGGCCGTCGTCTCGACCGGAATTCTCGACCTCCGAGACCCCCGAGACCCCCCCAGACCCCCCGAGACCCCCCCAGACCCCCAAGGACCCCCCGAGACCCCCAAGGACCCCCCGGGACCCTCCGAGACCCCCAGGTATCAGGTGTGCTAATTAATTAAACTAGTACATGCTCATGTATTATCTTTTCCTTCATTGTGATATTTTCACTCAAGTTTTTTTCCCGTTTTCTTACTTCTCTCATGGAGGTGCTATACAGACGCCACCATCTTATGGTCTTAAGATGAGGATGAAAGAAAGTGCTGAAGGTCTGTAACCAGGCGGCTGCTGTTTATATCCGTTCAATCTCATTCGTATATACATGTCTGCAACCCGTTCTCGCACTTTCGTATAGTCAGTATTGACTTATTAAATACGTGCATATGTGATATACTAAACATATTAGTTTACCTTGAAAAGCTTCATAGAAAACACCGACCTTACCTAACCTTCTTAGTATGTTAAGATAAGCATCTTATTGTTTCGTAATTACAATTATTACTTAACCTATTATAGGTATAGGTTAAGTAATAATTGTAATTACGAAGCAATAAGATGCTTATCTTAACATACTAAGAAGGTTAGGTAAGGTCGGTGTTTTCTATGAAGCTTTTCAAGGTAAACTAGTATGTTTAGTATGTCACATATGCACGTATTTAATAAGTCAATATTGACTAAGAAAGTGCGAGAACGGGTTGATGTCTGACCTGCGCTCGAAACACCCCAGCGACCCCACGTCCACGTTACCCTCGTCGTTTGTAACGTAAATCAGCAAAACTATTTCTTAAACCAGTATTTACCTCATGTGTTTTTGTAATTTCAATTTGTCCAATTTGTATCCATTGTTTCGTGTGTTCTGTTTTGCTTTCAAATATTTTTATATTCAAATATCTTAGTTTTATTCCCTTTGTTATTCCCATTTATCCGTTTATATTCTTCAAGCATGTCTCCTCATACTCTTCTTCTTCTGAAAGGTAAATGATGCTATTATAATCTCTGTATACGGGAGGCTTCTATATCCTGTGATTAATTTGATCATCTTTCTCTGTACGCGTTTATGTAAATTTATGTCCATTTACCCGGGGTACCACTCTACCTAGGAACCTGGAATTGATCACTGTTAAACATCATATTAATTTCCTTGGCCCAGTCGAAGACTTTATTAATATCGGCTTGTAGTTTTTTTTACTGTCTTCTACAGAAGTAATTTATCTATGTATCTTTATCTACGTCTGGAGAATGAGGAGACGCAGAGGAGGCAGGACTGTGCCCTGAGGTACACAGCTTATATCACTGTGGCGAGAGTTGACTAGACTGACTGTTATTCTTTGTATTCTCTTTGACAGACCATTGACCAAAACTGAACTGCATTATGTAAATGAGGTCTAACAAGATGAAGAGATAAGACAATAATAAGTATATTAGATGTGTCTGGTTAAGGTGTGTGTCTGGAGGTGACCAAGACGGTGATGTCATGTTGACCTCCTCCTCACAAGAGTTTCTCCCTGATGTGTCACGTTATTGTCATGTCTCTGTGTAGATGTCACTCCGTAGGTGTCATTGTGTAGATGTCGGTGTGTAGATGTCACACTGTAGATGTCACTGCTAACAATTCTTCATATAGTTCCCAGTATCACATTTTCTTTATTCCGTATCTTAAGCCATGACTATTTTAGCCTAAGACCCTCACTTATCATGATTCAAGATCTTTTTCGGGAGTTTGATTTCACATTTTCAGAATATTATCCAGGTGGTGTCTGTTGAACCATTGTTACCTCGGCTCAGAACCCTACATTTGTTACTATTAATAAATGTATCTCCCAATCATTCCTTCCTTTGTAAAGCCTCTCCAGATAGTCTTGTAGCGATTTTGTGTTTTGAATTGATTTCAGCCTTATTTTTGTATCGTTTACAAATGTACAAATGTGGCTGTCGAGTCCTGAATCTGTCATCCACCAGTCTCAGGAGACTATGGAGTTGCGCTCTGGTTGTCGGTCTGGAGTGGCCTCTCCAGGGCGCAAAGCCAAGGTAGGTTGATACGGAGGGGAGAAGCTGTTACCCATGCAGCATTTGATGGAATCTGAAGCGAAGTATATATATGTATGGTGAACGTCCGCGGTTCAAGGACAGAGCCTCGAGGTACTCTACTGTAGAGTGCCTCGAGGCTCCCAGCCATACCCCTGTGTCTCAGACTGTGGCTGTGAGGCCTCCTGAGACACAGTGATGGCTGAGGTCAAGATGAAGAATGTGTCAGTGCCCTCCGCTGTTACCTGCCTGGAATACACTGTCAGTGAACGGGATTAACCTTGTTGAACACGAGCGGCCCTTAGCAATGGCTTGTTGTAAGGGCTTTATTAGTCTTGGATATTCAAGATGTTCGACGAAAAAGCGTGATTAATGATTCAGACAATTTTCCTTCAAATGGGTCTTTACTAACACATACCGACTTAATAATTGCCGTCTGTTCTTCCCTCTCATATCTTTCCGTCTTTCACTCCCATTCCTGTCTTCTCCTAATCCTATTCCCTGCCTCTTTTCCCTTCACCATTCCTCTCCAACCACTGCATCCCTTCCTTGGCCATCTCCCATCACCCTGTCTCCGTCCCATCCCCCGACGCCTGCCTCTCTCTCATTCCCATCCCTTACCGCCTTTTCATTCACTGCCTTCCTACCTATTCCCTCCCCGTCCACTACCTCCGTTCCAGCCCCATTTGTTGCCTTATTTATCTCCCTATTCCGTATTTTCCTCACATCTGAATACCTTCACTTCCACTTCTAAGACCCCGCTTGTTAAGTAAAGATTATGAAGATGTGCGGGCCAAGGAAAAGTTGTAGAAATGGGACATACAGTGTGTGTTGTGATAGCAGGCGGACTGTCCGCCTTGCTGACACGGTATTGTGGGACTTAGTTGCCCTCGAGTTGAGCCAAGCTCTTGGACCCCAACCAGTTGTGGGAGTGGCGCGTCTCATCTTGGATTAGTTTTTGTAGACTTGGGTCTTCTGAATTGTCGATGGTGTTCCACACCCTGGTGGCTTGGTGCTGTAGCTTCTGATGCACAGTGGGTCTATGTCAAGGGCTTCATGGGGGGGGGGGGGTGTCCTTGACTGTTGGGTCATGTGGTGGGGGTGTTTTTGCTGCTCTTCTGAGCGCCTTGTTTTGCACTGTTGCTTGTAGATGTTGTTGGTTGTGTTTAAGGTAGGTAGTGGTACTGGAGGGTATTATGGTCAGGCAGGACTAGAGCCTTGTGTGAGTGTGTGGTTGTGTGTTCGGGTCGAGGCTACGGAATCTACGGAATCAGTTTACCCTAAGACAGTTTTTTTGCTTTGTACATTCTGTTATTTAAGTCAGTTTTGATGCCTGTTCTTTTAATCTGTTCTGTCCATTCCTCTCCCATTGCCTTCCTCTATTTTCTCTCCCGTCGCCTCTCTCTCTCTGAACCCTCCTGTCTCTCCCTCTCCCATCTCTATTCTTCTCTCTTCCTTTCCTCTCGCGTCCCCTCTCTGGCTCTTCTTTCGTTCCCTTTCTCTATCCTTCCCCTCCCATCCTTTCCTCTTCCGTCCTCCCTCCCTTCATCTTAGTTTCCCAGCTCTCATAATGATAAGTGCATAATCTGCTCCTCATATTCCTGGCCGCCCGGCTGGGAGAGCTCTGATATGGGGAGAGCGGCCATTGAAGAAATAAAGTAAGGGGAGGAGGAGGAGGAGGAGGAGGAGGAGAATTAATGAGTAATAGTAGGAGGAAGAAAGGAGAGATAAGAGGGAAGTATGGAGATATATCTGAAGAATTAATGGTGGGAAACCTGAAACCGGTGAAGTAATGTTGGGCTGTAGCTCTGGGACCAGTATGGGGAAATTATTTATGATGTGTTAAATGGACTGTATGAATTATTGGGTTGATTTAGGCTACCACACAACCCTTTATTAGTTATTTAATTTTCAGTTAGGTTGAATTTAAACAGTTCATTCAGGATTTGGCGAATGTTCTCCATTTAAACTTGATACCAAAGTTCCAATTGTGGTTATTGTGGTGTTGGATCAAGTGAGCGACCAGACGAGTGACGGCAAGCGCCCTTGTCATATGACCTCACACCAGAATTGGACCCTGATATTTAACCTAACTCAAATTATCAACAAGCACTGGACAGTACAAGTACAACAGTTATACAAATCATATAATGCTGGTAATAACTGGGTTCTATAAAGAACATAAACCTTAGCAAAGTAAGAGTCGTGGTAAGAGTCGTAAGAGTAAGAGATGCCAAGATGGCCGGTTTACCACCCGTCAGACTCTAGTAGTCTAGTGGGGGGAAACGTTAGTCTCCAGGGGCCAGATTCACAAAAGCACTTACGCAAGCACTTCCGAACCTGTACATCTTTTCTCAATCTTTGGCGACTTTGTTTCCAATTATTAAATAGTTAATGAGCTCTGAAGCACCAGGAGGCTGTTTATAACAATAACAACAGTTGAATGGGAAGTTTTCATGCTTGTAAACTGTTTAATAAATGTAACTAAAGCCGTCAAAGATTGAGGAAAGATGTACACGTTCGTAAGTACTTGCGTAACTGCTTTCGTGAATCTGGCCCCTGAGCCATTGCTGACGGTGCGGTCCCTCACAAAATATGCTCTCTGGAAGGACACGAGATATCAAATAATATTTACATAGACTAATACTGTAGAGGTCAGGTCCCAATTTTGCACAGTAAAATAACAACGTACTGGAGTGAACGATATGAAAGAAAATGCCGAATAAAGCAGTGAAGAGTAGAGGTGCGTATGAACAATCAGATAATATTAGAAAAGAGTCTGGAACAAATGCCGGTCCAACCAGGTTGTAGTGGATATGTGGGCTGAGCGGGCCACTCCAAGCAACAGCCTGTTGAACCAAGTTATCACAAGTCAAGCCTGGTCCCAGGCCATGGGAGCTTCTCTGGTTTCCGGGTTTGGGGGAGTAGAGAAACTCCCAGAACCGACTACAGGTACGATCTAGGTACCAGGATCAGGGACTTGCATTTCGACTGTAAAATGGTTTGCCAGTAGGACAGATGTTTCCTGTCCAACCTGGCCTCTTAAAAATAACGTCGCTTTTTGCCGTTTACCCGTATGGCCGAAAGTGGACGTAATTTGAAAATGAAAAAAAATGAAAATAAATTTTGGATTTTTTTTTCAACAACACTAAGTTAAGGGTCCTCTGATAGGTTAGGTGGGTGGGAAATTCTCATAAAGTTTCAAATTTTTATGAAAAATGTTAATTGAAAGTTTCCTCTCCTAACATTTCCGAGTCGGCCGGGCGACTCAAACAGAAAATGGGACAGTACGTCACTTTTGTGAGTCGATTTCATTTCAAATTACGTCCACTTTTGGCCATAGTGCGCATCGTCCTGTTTGCTGATTTCAACAGTCACATCTTCCCAGATTAATGGCGAGATTGTGTCCTCAGACGAATATCCTGCCGAAAGAGCGGCTGGATATTCACCTGAGACCACCACACTTTGGATCCACGTCTTCCTAATGCCAGTTTTCGTCTTGACTCTGACTCCATCTAGAGACAGGCCACTTTTGGGACCTGTTTCGTCTTACGATGTGATCGTCTGTGATTGTTGCTGTTGTGAGCCAAAGAATATCCTTAATGTCCCCTCCCGGGCATGTCTTAACCCTGGGCTCCCACCGTGGGACTCTTAACCACGCCAAGACTCTCTTGCTCACTTCACGGAAGGAAAATAAACCAAATGTGAACTTGTAGATAATTTCTCACAGTTGAAACATGTTATAATAATGACAGTAAAGAAGAACAAACATTGTTACATAGATCAAATCCCACTCCGCCTATGACATGGATTAAATCATTATAGGCCAATGAAATTTACTGCAAGAAACATGCAAACCTAGGCCGGAGCAATACGTTCCCAGGCCGGAACAACCGTGGACATTTTCAAGAGAAAACTAGATAGTTTCCTCCAAGAAGTGCCGGACCAACCGGGCTGTGGTGGGTATGTGGGCCTGCGGGCCGCTCCAAGCAACAGCCTGGTGGACCAAACTCTCACAAGTCAAGCCTGGCCTCGGGGAGTACTCCCAGGACCCCTTCCAGATACAACCAACATGCCATAGCTTACAAGTTATAATTTGCTGCAAAATATTGATGAATATAATGGGTGGAATGGCAACTCATCCTCCTATTTAGACACTATTTTTGTCACAACTAAGTGTAACATAGTACATATATTGACGTAGTGGACAATTAGATAGTAGAATTTGGTACTATTCACTTTAAAGAGCCCAGAAAATAAAAGCTAAATTCCAAACTTAAATATTCCTAGGCGTACCATAGTACACATGTGTACTATATTAGTCCTGAGATAACGTCCATTAGGCCTAGGAAGGTTAGGCCTAGGTTTTATGTGCAACATAAATGAAAACCTTTTCCGATTTATCCAGAAAGTTCTACGTTCTAATCGTCCATTACGTCACTATATGTCCGATGCTGCACCTGGTTGGCGGAAGTGCTGAGTGTAGAGGAGGATGGTGAACATAACACCGGGAGAACTCCACTAACATGTGGACCTGGTGACACAGGAGACACCACAGGAGGCACCACTGAAGACACCACTGAAGACACCACTGAAGACACCACTGAAGACACCACTGAAGACACCACTGAAGACACCCATTGTCTTACACTTTCCTAAGACCAGAAACTTTCCAGCCACTTGCTCACATCTGTACCTTGCACCCCTATTTTGTTTTAATATCTACCCCCCTATATCCTTCCTCTCTCTCTCTCTCTCTCTCTCTCTCTCTCTCTCTCTCTCTCTCTCTCTCTCTCTCTCTCTCTCTCTCTCTCTCTCTCTCTCTCTCTCTCTCTCTCTCTCTCTCTCTCTCTCTCTCTCTCTCTCTCTCTATATATATATATATATACATATATATTTCCTTATATCTTATAGTTGCTCATTGTTCTTCGTCTCCTTCTCTTCCACCTCTCCTCTTCCCCGCTCTTCTCTTTCATTCTTACTCCTCCCCATCTCGTCTCTTCCTCTCCTCCCCCCCTCTCATCTCTTGCTCTGCTCGTTTCATCTCCTGTTCTCCTCTTCCCTCCGTGTTCCATTTCGCCTATTTCTCGGTTCGTCTATTCCATTCCTGCCTGCGTCCTCTCCCTTCCCCGGATGTCAGGCCCTGGGAATCAACAAAGGCAGCGTTGTGAATGTGTCCCACTCTATTGTTCAGGACACAGGTGTCCCACTCTGTTGTTCAGGACACAGGTGTCCCACTCTATTGTTCAGGACACAGGTGTCCCACTCTGTTGTTCAGGACACAGGTGTCCCACTCTGTAGTTCAGGACACAGGTGTCCCACTCTGTTGTTCAGGACACAGGTGTCCCACTCTGTTGTTTAGGACACAGGTGTCCCACTGTTGTTCAGGACACAGGTGTCCCACTCTGTCGTTCAGGACACAGGTGTCCCACTCTATTGTTCAGGACACAGGTGTCCCACTCTGTCGTTCAGGACACAGGTGTCCCACTCTATTGTTCAGGACACAGGTGTCCCACTCTGTTGTTCAGGACACAGGTGTCCCACTCTGTTGTTTAGGACACAGGTGTCCCACTGTTGTTCAGGACACAGGTGTCCCACTCTGTCGTTCAGGACACAGGTGTCCCACTCTATTGTTCAGGACACAGGTGTCCCACTCTGTCGTTCAGGACACAGGTGTCCCACACTATTGTTCAGGACACAGGTGTCCCACTCTGTTGTTCAGGACACAGGTGTCCCACTGTTGTTCAGGAAACAGGTGTCCCACTCTGTTGTTCAGGACACAGGTGTCCCACTCTGTTGTTCAGGACACAGGTGTCCCACTCTGTTGTTCAGGACACAGGTGTCCCACTCTGTTGTTCAGGAAACAGGTGTCCCACTCTACCGTTCAGGACGCAAATATCTATCGTTTATGGAGTATAACCAAGTAAATATCTATCGTTTAGGGAGCATAACCAAGTAAATATCTATCGTTTAGGGAGCATAACCAAGCAGATATCTATCGTTTAGGGAGCATAACCAAGCAGATATCTATCGTTTACGGAGCATAACCAACCAAATATCTATCGTTTACGGAGCATAACCAAGCAAATATTGCGTTAGCTAGAAAAGCAATTAGATGGATTACGAGAACTTTCAGATCCATAAATCCCATCACAATGGGATTGTGATGGGATTTTACTATTAATAAAATGTTACTATTTTGATACTATTCAAATCAAGAGTACTGTCCCGCCTTGAGTACTGCTCGGTACTCACTTTCCCTTTCAGAGCAGGATACATTGATGAAGTAGCGGGACCACAGAGAAAGTACACAACACGCATAGACACGATAAAGCACTTGAACTATTGGGAGCGTCTCAAAGCTCTCAAAAATGTACTCTTTGGGAAGGAGGCGAGAGCGGTATCTCATAATATACACATGGAAGATACTGGGGGGCCAGGTCCCAAATGCGCACAGTAGAATAATAAAATACTGGAGCGAAAGATACGGAAGGAAATGCAGAATAGAACCAGTGAGGAGTAGAGGGGTGCCATAGGCACAATGAGAGAACACTGTGTGAACATCAGAGGTCCGCGGCTGTTCAATACCCTCCCAGCAAGCATAAGTACGGGGGTACCCAGGGTCGTGTATGGGTACCCCCAGTGGAGGCGGTATATCTGTAACATCACAGAGCCATATACCCGACACGCGCGCCACAGAGTGCCCCACAGAGTGCCTCACAGAGCGCCACACACAGCGTGGCCCGCCCGCCCAACATTAGCATAGTGGAGGCCGCCGTGGAGCAGAGAGAGAGAGAGAGCCAGGCAATATCATCCTTATGAACTGTGATTAAACCTCGTAATTTCCAACTTTGGGGAGTGAACGGTATCGGCTTATCGGAGACGCGGGCACTAAACATGTCGGCGCGTGTTGGGTATACACTGTGCTGCCACCAATGGGTTGGTGGCTCCGAGACACAGATACTGGTAGGGACCTCTCAGATGGTGGTTGGTAGGAAAGATGAGCGGCCACAGGTGGGTTCAGGCTTGGAAAAGTGTTAATTTTTGCAACCAATGCGCACTCAATGGCTACCGCAACTCCACTCTCACACCCCACGATTTAAGTCCTGCCGTGCACGCCTTCAGTCCTGCACGTCCCTTGCCCTGCACGTCCCTTGCCCCCCCCCCCCCACAAACCACAACACCATGTCTTGTCTCATTCTCGTCAACTTGCCGTAACACTAACAGGAACGTCGAGCAGGATTTCCATTCTCTGGATCCCAAAATCGCTCTGAAACCCTCTCTCAAATCGCTCTAGTTATTGTATGAGTGATGGCCTTAACAGCAATGCCAGGAGCATTTTATTGCGTTTTCATCGGCGTTTGGGAGACAGGGCGAGGGACCCAGAGCAAGAGCCGGACCGTGGTCACACACAGGTCGGCACTTACATGGTTTTACTTACTTAAACAGTTGCAAACATAAATGAGAGAGGAGTCGCCCCTCAGAGAGGAAGTACTGAGTACAGCAGATATCACTGGTGGTTATCTTGAGATGATTTCGGTGCTTAGTGTCCTCACGGCCCGGTCCTCGACCAGGCCACCTTATTGGTACACACCCCAGGAAGCAGCCCGTAGCAACTATCTAACTCCCAGGTACCTATTTACTGCTAGGTAACAGAGGCATCAGGGCAAAAGAAACTATGTCCATTTGTTTCCGGATCGAACCCAGAACCTTAGGACTACGAATCCCGAGCGCTGACCACTCAGCTGTCAGGCCCCTCTGCCAAGACAACATTCTCTTGACACATCCCTTACCGCCTTCCCTACCACAACCCCCCCCCCTTCTCCACCACAACCCCCCCCCCCCTTGTCCACCACAACCCCCCCTTCTCCACCACCATGATCCCCCCACCCCTACCCCATCTTACCACAGCTCACCCCCTACCGCCACAACCACAACCATCGCCACCATCACCCACACCACCACCTCAACCTGCTACCACCTCCATCCCCCCCCCCCTGACGTCTCCGTCATTAAGGACACACCTGTCACAAGTGCCAGACTGGCACAACACCTGCCCGACAGGTAACCACAACTGATCCCCCCCCCCCACACACCTGTGACACACTGCATGACACATGATGAAGTAGATGGTAACCTCCTGACGTGTATACACGCATTCTAATCTACAATTTAGACCTATGAACCTCACTGTCCTGTGTGGCAGTGATCATCGTCACCATCTTCACTGTCCTGTGTGGCAGTGATCATCGTCACCATCTTCACTGTCCTATGTGGCAGTGATCATCGTCACCATCTTCACTCCTGTGTGGCAGTGATCATCGTCACCATCTTCACTGTCCTGTGTGGCAGTGATCATCGTCACCATCTTTACTGTCCTGTGTGGCAGTGATCATCGTCACCATCTTCACTGTCCTGTGTGGCAGTGATCATCGTCACCATCTTCACTCTCCTGTGTGGCAGTGATCATCGTCACCATCTTCACTGTCCTATGTGGCAGTGATCATCGTCACCATCTTCACTGTCCTATGTGGCAGTGATCATCGTCACCATCTTCACTCTCCTGTGTGGCAGTGATCATCGTCACCATCTTCACTGTCCTGTGTGGCAGTGATCATCGTCACCATCTTTACTGTCCTGTGTGGCAGTGATCATCGTCACCATCTTCACTGTCCTGTGTGGCAGTGATCATCGTCACCATCTTCACTCTCCTGTGTGGCAGTGATCATCGTCACCATCTTCACTGTCCTATGTGGCAGTGATCATCGTCACCATCTTCACTCTCCTGTGTGGCAGTGATCATCGTCACCATCTTCACTGTCCTGTGTGGCAGTGATCATCGTCACCATCTTTACTGTCCTGTGTGGCAGTGATCATCGTCACCATCTTCACTGTCCTGTGTGGCAGTGATCATCGTCACCATCTTCACTGTCCTGTGTGGCAGTGATCATCGTCACCATCTTCACTGTCCTGTGTGGCAGTGATCATCGTCACCATCTTCACTGTCCTGTGTGGCAGTGATCATCGTCACCATCTTCACTCTCCTATGTGGCAGTGATCATCGTCACCATCTTCACTATCCTGTGTGGCAGTGATCATCGTCACCATCTTCACTGTCCTGTGTGGCAGTGATCATCGTCACCATCTTCACTGTCCTGTGTGGCAGTGATCATCGTCACCATCTTCACTGTCCTGTGTGGCAGTGATCATCGTCACCATCTTCACTGTCCTGTGTGGCAGTGATCATCGTCACCATCTTCACTCTCCTATGTGGCAGTGATCATCGTCACCATCTTCACTGTCCTGTGTGGCAGTGATCATCGTCACCATCTTCACTGTCCTGTGTGGCAGTGATCATCGTCACCATCTTCACTGTCCCGTGTGGCAGTGATCATCATCACCATCTTCACTGTCCTGTGTGGCAGTGATCATCGTCACCATCTTCACTGTCCTGTGTGGCAGTGATCATCGTCACCATCTTCACTGTCCTGTGTGACAGTGATCATCGTCACCATCTTCACTGTCCCGTGCGGCAGTGATCATCGTCACCATCTTCACTGTCCCGTGCGGCAGTGATCATCGTCACCATCTTCACTGTCCTGTGTGGCAGTGATCATCGTCACCATCTTCACTGTCCTGTGTGGCAGTGATCATCGTCACCATCTTCACTCTCCTGTGTGGCAGTGATCATCGTCACCATCTTCACTGTCCTGTGTGGCAGTGATCATCGTCACCATCTTCACTGTCCTATGTGGCAGTGATCATCGTCACCATCTTCACTGTCCTGTGTGGCAGGCCGGCATTGCAGGACTGTTGGCATCAACAGTGACAAGTAACTGGCACCAAGTCACTGTTGGAGACAGTTCAGGAGGAGGAGGACGTGACGGTGACAACACTGCTCCTAACTGCCGGGTGGTTCAACAGTCTTTGTTCAGGATGTTTTGTTCCTCAGACTCCGGTTAATGAAGGCGGGACCTACTGGAAGCACCACTCCGGTTGTTAACAACAAGAGCCGTGAACAACAAAGTCGCCATATTGGACTTGTCATTCAACCCGTCATCCAGAAGCCGATTACGGACTTTTTAATTGCTGTGTTGCCCATGGCAGGAGAGTGTTGAACATGGTTGGCAGGACAATATTGAACATGGTTTCCGGGAGAGTGTTGAACATGGTAGGCAGGGCAGTGTTGAACATGGTTGCCGGGAGAGTGTTGAACATGGTAGGCAGGGCAGTGTTGAACATGGTTGCCGGGAGAGTGTTGAACATGGTAGGCAGGGCAGTGTTGAACATGGTTGCCGGGAGAGTGTTGAACATGGTAGGCAGGGCAGTGTTGAACATGGTTGCCGGGAGAGTGTTGAACATGGTAGGCAGGGCAGTGTTGAACATGGTTGCCGGGAGAGTGTTGAACATGGTAGGCAGGGCAGTGTTGAACATGGTTGCCGGGAGAGTGTTGAACATGGTAGGCAGGGCAGTGTTGAACATGGTTGCCGGGAGAGTGTTGAACATGGTAGGCAGGGCAGTGTTGAACATGGTTGCCGGGAGAGTGTTGAACATGGTAGGCAGGGCAGTGTTGAACATGGTTGCCGGGAGAGTGTTGAACATGGTAGGCAGGGCAGTGTTGAACATGGTTGCCGGGAGAGTGTTGAACATGGTAGGCAGGGCAGTGTTGAACATGGTTGCCGGGAGAGTGTTGAACATGGTAGGCAGGGCAGTGTTGAACATGGTTGCCGGGAGAGTGTTGAACATGGTAGGCAGGGCAGTGTTGAACATGGTTGCCGGGAGAGTGTTGAACATGGTAGGCAGGGCAGTGTTGAACATGGTTGCCGGGAGAGTGTTGAACATGGTAGGCAGGGCAGTGTTGAACATGGTTGGCAGGGCAGTGTTGAACATGGTTGCCGGGAGAGTGTTGAACATGGTAGGCAGGGCAGTGTTGAACATGGTAGGCAGGGCAGTGTTGAACATGGTTGGCAGGAGAGTGTTGAACATGGTAGGCAGGGCAGTGTTGAACATGGTTGGCAGGGCAGTGTTGAACATGGTTGCCGGGAGAGTGTTGAACATGGTAGGCAGGGCAGTGTTGAACATGGTTGGCAGGGCAGTGTTGAACATGGTTGCCGGGAGAGTGTTGAACATGGTAGGCAGGGCAGTGTTGAACATGGTAGGCAGGGCAGTGTTGAACATGGTTGGCAGGAGAGTGTTGAACATGGTAGGCAGGGCAGTGTTGAACATGGTTGGCAGGGCAGTGTTGAACATGGTTGCCGGGAGAGTGTTGAACATGGTAGGCAGGGCAGTGTTGAACATGGTAGGCAGGGCAGTGTTGAACATGGTTGGCAGGAGAGTGTTGAACATGGTAGGCAGGGCAGTGTTGAACATGGTTGGCAGGAGAGTGTTGAACATGGTAGGCAGGGCAGTGTTGAACATGGTTGGCAGGGCAGTGTTGAACATGTTTTTATTATATTTATTATTATTTTCTACCACAGACGTGGCCACACATTTACAATGCTAACCAGCATATATACATTTTCTTCTGTCCTCCATGGACAGGGTGAGAGAAATGTTAAACATATAGTTCAAGGGTTTATTGAACAATCGACCACAGAAGGTGATTGTAGTGCTTTTAAAATGGTAATCTAACCTACAGACATAAATACATAGATACACAGAGTTACGTCTGCCCTACATAAAGTAGTCGATATGCCTTTTACATAGTGTTATTAATGTACATTTACAAAGGTGAAATGTAATTCCGATCAGCTTCCACATACACTTTATACACATACAAACATATACATAAGCACACATATACATATATATACATATATGCATACATACATACACATATACACACATACATACATACATACACATACATTTATGGCTCTCCTACTCTGAGAGGGTAAGGTAGCTGAGAGAGAAACTAGTGTGTTATTAAACACTTAACCACTGAAGGTGATTAAGATGGTTTTACAAGCTCAGGTTATATAGTTACATCTGAACATGGTGGGAGTGATGAACAAGGTTGACGGGCAGTGTGGAACCTATCCTTCGGGTCAGTTGTAATTGAGTGAACTTGAGCACTTGAGAAGGGCGTGAAGGGAAGCCCTTCCCGTTGTGAACAAATCCACAAGGGCCGTGACGAGGATTCGAACCTGCGTCCGGGAGCATCCCGTTGTGTTTGTGTGGTTGAGAGTGGCGGGAGGACAGGAGGGGGAGGGGGGGTCCAGGGGGGTATATTGAAGGTATTGAATTGTGTTGTGTCGGGTGTGTGTGATCCAGTCCATGATGTCAGGTGTGTGTGTGTGTGTTGCTGAGGCTGGCTGTGAGCTCTTGACTTCCTCTCTCTCTCTCTCTCTCTCTCTCTCTCTCTCTCTCTCTCTCTCTCTCTCTCTCTCTCAGTACTCTCACTCCTCCTCTTCTCTCGGCATGTTTTTAGTTGTGTTGATTTTGCTTTCTAGCATTTTTAAATCTGTTAATCAGCCCTCCCCCCCCCTTCCTCATTTTCTCTTCCTACTCTACATCCTCTTATTTATCTTCCTGTCTTACTCTTCCTTCCTCCACGTTCTCTTCACTTTCTCCTCTTTTCCTCAACCGTCACGACCACTTGATAGAGTTGAGTGTGGTCGTCTGAACGACTCGGGAACGTAGAAGTTATAGAGACAGAAGAGAAAGAACGGACGCAAGATGGTGTGTGTGGGGGGGGGTGGAAGGGGCTCTGTCTCCCCCTGTAGAGGTGCAGGGGAGCCAGAGCGTGGCACCGAGTGGGATGATGACAGTGGCACTCTAGGTGTGCCATTGGTGTGTGTGTACTCACCTATTTGAGCTCTGGCTCTTTGGTCCCGCCTCTCAACCGTCAGTCAACAGGTGTACAGGTGCCTGAGCCTATTGGGCTCTAATATATCTACACTTGAAACACACACATCCCAGTCCATCCTCCTGTTCTGAGGGGTACTTACACGGAGGATGAGCACTATAGTACATATACCGACGTACTAAACAATTAGAAAGTAGAAATCGGTACTATTGAATTTGGATAAACCGGAAAACGGTTTTCTACTAATGTTGCAAAGACACATTAAACTAACCTAACCTCAAATTTCTAGGTCTTATGCATGCTATCTGTGGCCTGGTATAGTACATATGTGTACATATAGTACATTCACATATATAGTACATATGTGAATATTCCTAGGAATATTCAAGTTAGATTTTAGTTTAATTTTTTCGGACTCTGTAAAGTGAATAGTACAAAGTTCGACTATCTAGCAGCTTAGTACGTCAATATTTGTACTATGGTGCACATAGTTGCGAAAAGTACTATATAAAAAGGATGGACTGCTGCGACAGACGTTCAGGTAGACACACACACACACACACACACACACACACACACACACACACACACACACACACACACACACACACACACACACACACACACCAGGGTGTAGAGAGGCAGCACACACACACACACACACACAAACACACACACACACACACACACACACACACACACACACACACACACACACACACACACACACACACCAGGGTGTAGAGAGGCAGCACACACACACACACACACACACACACACACACACACACACACACACACACACACACACACACACACACACACACACACAGGATACAGAGAGGCCATTAAAAGATGAAGGGAAACTACCGCCTTATAACGACACGAGAAAAAGACCTGGGAGTGGACATAACACCTAACCTAACTCGAGAGGCTCCTATAAATAGATTAGAGTGAGCTGCATACTCTACGCTGGCTAAAGTCAGAACACCCTTCACCAACTTCAGTAAGAAAGCTTTAGATGGCGACACAGGTGGAAACTGAGTTCCCAAATGAGCCACAGAAGGGAAGGGAACTATCAGGGGGGAAAGCGCCAAGCCATTGCGACTATATAGCACTTGGAAGGGGTCAGGATAAGGATTTTGGCGATGGGACGGGGGAAGGAGTGGTGCCTAACCACTTGGATGGTCGGGAATTGAACACCGACCTGCATGAAGCGAGACCGTCGCTCTACCGTCCAGCCCAAGTGGTTAAGCAATGAGCCACAGAGACATTAGAAATAATTATTTCATTGTTAGAATAGTGAACAAATGGAGTGCGCAAGGAAAAAAGAGATGGTGGAGGCAGACTCCATAGCCAACCCAGTTTCAAATTGAAATGTGAGAAAACCCCAGTAGGTTCAGGAGCTTGTTCATCAGTTGACTGAAAGTTAAAGAGTTGCATAAAAAAAGGAGAAGTTGTACACTAACTATCGGCTGTCCTGCCTCCCATCTTGGGGTCCCTCCTGCCTCTCCTGCCTTCCATGGACGATGAACGATATGGAAGAAAATGCAGAATAGAACCAGTGAAGAGCAGAGGTGCCATAGGCACAATCAGAGAACACTGTATAAACATCAGAGGTCCGCGGTTGTTCAACGTCCTCCCAGCAAGGATAAGAAATATTGCCGGAACAACCGTGGACATCTTCAAGAGGAAACTAGATTTATTCCTCCAATGAGTGCCGGACCAACCGGGCTGTGGTGGGTATGTGGGCCTGCGGGCCGCTCCAAGCAACAGCCTGGTGGACCAAACTCTCACAAGTCAAGTCTGGCCCCGAGCCGGGCTTGGGGAGTAGAACAACTCCCAGAACCCCATCAACCAGGTATCAACCAGGTGACCCATCTTGGGGTTCCTCCTGCCTCTCCTGCGCTGTTTCTTTCCATCCCATTATTGTCCACTCCCACCACTCCTCCCCACTACCACAACCACCCCCCCCCTCCCCACCTTCCCCCCCCCCCCTCCTCGTTCCCCTTCCCAAGCCATCTTGGCCTCGGCTAATTACCCACCTGGCTGGTTTCTTCCCCCCAGGGTGCCTGTGGCCTCGCTATCTCATACACGTGATAAAGAGGCGATTTCTGTGGTTTATTTCAACGTGGTTTACAATCATATGGCGAGGGGCGGCTTGGCACTCTTTGCCCCCCGGCTTTGGTAATTGTGGCTTGATCCGTGAAATTGACTGAATAAACACACGCGGCTGCCGGGTTGTTGTTGTTGTTGTTGTTGATGTTGTTGTTGTGGTACTGGGAATATTGTGATGTCACTCGGGTAATTATGTGCTAATGTGGCGGCTGTTGTTGTTGTGTGGCTGCCTTGTTGTGGTGGTGTTGTTGTGGTGGTGTTGTGGTGGTGTTCTAGTGTTGTGCTTCTTGTGGTGGTGTTGTGGTTGTGGTGGTGTGGTGGTGTTGTGGTGTTGTGGTGGTGTCATCTTGGCCAAAAAAGAATCCAATGTCACCAAATCTGGCCAGATTTGATATTTTCAACAGCTTATTAATAACCTATCTGTAAATACTTGTCCTCCACTGTGTAGCACGGTGACCAAACCGGCTCACCGCAGCCCCTGTGTGGGCCTCAGTAGGCCGAGGCCGTGCTGGAGCGAGAGATATGGCAGGAAGTGCAAAATAAACCCAATGAAAAGTCGGGATCCCGTGATGGAACACACACAGCAAACATTAAAGGGCGTCGAGTTTTAAATTTCCTGCAAGCAAATACAACAACAGATAGGTGAAACACTAGTGGAAGCTTTCGAGAGGAAACTTGACATGTTTCTGTAGTTACCTGGACAGCCTGGTTGTCGTGGTTATGTGGGCGTGCGGGCTGCGAAGATAAACAGGCTTACTGACCAAGGGTCCAGATTCACGAAGCAGTTACGCAGGCACTTACGAACCTGTACATCTTTTCTCATTCTTTGGCGGCTTTGCTTACAATTATTAACCACTTAATGAGCCCCGAAGCACCAGGAGGCTGTTTATATCAATAACAACACTTGATTGGGAAGTTTTCATGCTTGTAAACTGTTTAATAAATGTAACCAAAGCCGTCAAATTTTGAGGAAAGATGTACACGTTCGTAAGTACTTGCGAAACTGCTTCGTGAATCTGGCCCCAGGCAATCACCAGGGAAGGCTGGCCACCAGAAGAACTCTGCACTCTGGTACACATGCACACCACCAGGGGGTACTCTGGTACACATGCACGCCACCAGGGGGTACTGGTACACATGCACACCACCAGGGGGTACTGGTACACATGCACACCACCAGGGGGTACTGGTACACATGCACACCACCAGGGGGTACTGGTACACATGCACGCCACCAGGGGGTACTGGTACACATGCACACCACCAGGGGGTACTGGTACACATGCACGCCACCAGGGGGTACTCTGGTACACATGCACGCCACCAGGGGGTACTGGTACACATGCACACCACCAGGGGGTACTGGTACACATGCACACCACCAGGGGGTACTCTGGTACACATGCACACCACCAGGGGGTACTGGTACACATGCACACCACCAGGGGGTACTCTGGTACACATGCACACCACCAGGGGGTACTCTGGTACACATGCACGCCACCAGGGGGTACTCTGGTACACATGCACACCACCAGGGGGTACTGGTACACATGCACGCCACCAGGGGGTACTCTGGTACACATGCACACCACCAGGGGGTACTCTGGTACACATGCACACCACCAGGGGGTACTCTGGTACACATGCACGCCACCAGGGGGTACTGGTACACATGCACACCACCAGGGGGTACTGGTACACATGCACACCACCAGGGGGTACTCTGGTACACATGCACGCCACCAGGGGGTACTCTGGTACACATGCACGCCACCAGGGGGTACTCTGGTACACATGCACGCCACCAGGGGGTACTCTGGTACACATGCACACCACCAGGGGGTACTCTGGTACACATGCACGCCACCAGGGGGTACCCTGGTACACATGCACACCACCAGGGGGTACTGGTACACATGCACACCACCAGGGGGTACTCTGGTACACATGCACACCACCAGGGGGTACTCTGGTACACATGCACGCCACCAGGGGGTACTCTGGTACACATGCACACCACCAGGGGGTACTGGTACACATGCACGCCACCAGGGGGTACTCTGGTACACATGCACACCACCAGGGGGTACTCTGGTACAAATGCACACCACCAGGGGGTACTCTGGTACACATGCACGCCACCAGGGGGTACTGGTACACATGCACACCACCAGGGGGTACTGGTACACATGCACACCACCAGGGGGTACTCTGGTACACATGCACGCCACCAGGGGGTACTCTGGTACACATGCACGCCACCAGGGGGTACTCTGGTACACATGCACGCCACCAGGGGGTACTCTGGTACACATGCACACCACCAGGGGGTACTCTGGTACACATGCACGCCACCAGGGGGTACTGGTACACATGCACACCACCAGGGGGTACTGGTACACATGCACACCACCAGGGGGTACTCTGGTACACATGCACGCCACCAGGGGGTACTCTGGTACACATGCACGCCACCAGGGGGTACTCTGGTACACATGCACGTCACCAGAAAGAAGTCCACGTACCACACCGCCTAACAAGTGTAGCTCAGACGGTGAGACGTGTCATGAGTCTACGATCCCTCACACACTCTCTCCCTCCTGTAAAATGTATATTATGGAAGCTTGTCGTCTGTCAGAGCGCCCCGGGGGCGTCACCACTGGACCACGCGCACCCAGTCAGGTAAAGTCGTGTTCTCCGATGTATTGTACTCGCCTCGGTGTTGTGTCTGCAGGGGGTTGAGCTTTGGCTCTTTGGTCCCGCCTCTCCATTGTGTGTGTGTGTGTGTGTGATGGGGAGTGCAGACACCTCTCCTGGTCGCTCATGGCGTTGTCTGTTGGAGCTCCTCGTTATTTGAGGCTAATTATAGTTCAGTGGAAGCGTTAACACACAGTATAAGAGGCGAAATTCTTGTAAGTGGGTCTTCAGTGGTACTGTTCCATCTGTGGTACTGTAGCTGGTTCACTATAGTGGCACTGTAGCTGGTTCACTACAATGGCACTGTAGCTGGTTCACTACAGTGGCACTGTAGGTGGTTCACTACAGAGGCACTGTAGGTTGTTTACGGTCGTAGTCGGAGTTGATCTGTTACCTACTGACTGGAACCTTGACGACGGGCGGACGTCTGGACGCCTCCGCCTGGGAACCGCTGGATCACGTCCTGTTTTCGCGTGATGGCTTTGTTACTGCCGTTTGGCGTCCCTCTTCACCGGTCCGGTTGTACGACGCCCGGCGCACACGTCGCCTTGGGTCACGGGTTTGTTGATAGATATTTTTTTGACGTGTTCTGACTGGTTCTCCCGGC
The DNA here is from genome assembly GCF_040958095.1 of Procambarus clarkii. Taxonomy (NCBI): domain Eukaryota; kingdom Metazoa; phylum Arthropoda; class Malacostraca; order Decapoda; family Cambaridae; genus Procambarus; species Procambarus clarkii. The sequence continues at coordinate 24,014,726 of NC_091172.1, forward strand.
GGGGTGACGGTGTCCGGGGCGCCGGCTGGGCGTTTCACCTTTCCGGGCTTCGCGGTTAACCTTTAACGGGTACGTCGTCGCTCCTAAACCAACTACAATAATAACTTACCTACTAAGTGTAGTTTCGAGAGATGTAATCACGCAATTGCCAACACCAGCTACGGAGAGCAGTGTGTTGTGGTGAGTAAAGTGGGGGGGGGACGAGAATCCTCTCCCCCCCCCTCCCAGAGGAAGAGAAGAAGATAAAAAGAGTTGGAGGAGGAGAGTGAAGAGGAGGCAGAGGAGGAGTAGGAAGAGGTGGAATAGTATGGGGAAGGGAGGAGAGCTGAGGAATGAAGTGGTGGAGGTGGGGAGTCATCCAGGTGGAAGTTAAGGTAAGGACTCTCACCACACACACAAAAAAGCACCCGAGCCCGAGCACCGTTCCTGTGCCAGGTAAGTCCACTACGGGCTCACCATAGCCCGTGCTACTTGGAACTTGTTCTGAGTAGCTGAATCTATAACAACAACAACAACATATCTCACCACACTGTGTGAGAGTATGGACTCTCACCGCACTGTGTGAGAGTATGGACTCTCACCGCACTGTGTGAGAGTATGGACTCTCACCACACAGTGTGAGAGTATGGACTCTCACCGCACTGTGTGAGAGTATGGACTCTCACCACACAGTGTGAGAGTATGGACTCTCACCGCACTGTGTGAGAGTATGGACTCTCACCGCACTGTGTGAGAGTATGGACTCTCACCGCACTGTGTGAGAGTATGGACTCTCACCGCACTGTGTGACAGTATGGACTCTCACCACCCCCACCATCTTCTCCATGCACA